>NW_017729029.1:65665473-65667641 GCF_001723915.1 Gavialis gangeticus | reverse complement strand
TATATCCTTTTTTATGCCTTTCTCATAATATGTCAGGACTCAGCATCATATATGTGATCTCACAGACAAGATGTAAAGGTATTGCTACAGACCATTAACACTCATCCACATTTTAAAAAAGAAAGCCAAAAATGTAGTATTTTTATTGCTGTCTAGTGAATAAGTAAACCTGGTCATAAATGTTTCATTGAGGGTTATGTTTTGTTTTTTTGTCTAAAAAGAAAATTTGTTAAAATCAAAATGTCCTGAGGAAACATACCATTTTCAGACAAACTTTCATTAAGGCTTCTCAGGTATAAAGGTTTAAAATGTGGTCTTCTGAAAGAGTTGACACTGTCTATTGTGGTAGAAGTAATCTGTAAATCAAGGAGGTATGGGTCTTTACCATGAATATACATTCCTGTCAATCACTTTCAAGCCACAGAAAAAGTTAATGGGGGACTCCCCGCCTCCTTCCCCTACCCTGCTTGAAATGCCCACTTTTTGGTCATTTTTCTATTTCACTTTTCCATCTATCCTCTCTGAATGTAAATCAACACACACTATTTGCACAATCACTACATATTTAATCAGGACATTGGACAGGATTGTTACTTACATCCATTTTCTGACCATCTTCTATCTGGACATATAAATCACCACCAAACTTCTCCAGTCCTTCTCTAATCAGTGTCTGTCTATGGAGACATAAATAATTTATAGATTCACAGCTGATATAAGAGAAGCCTTAAAGTATTATTAAAAAAATAAATTACAGCCACCCTGATTGTCCTTTTCCTTATACCACTGTAAATCAAAACAAGCTTCATTTCAGTCAGAGGTACACAGCTTTAAAACTGACACAAGTGAGCAAAGAATCAGGCAAAACAAGTTCTGCCTTTTTTTGTATTAAATTGCCAGTATTTGCCATGACTTGCTCTGGACTTCAAGGAGAAAGGCTTTTCGATAGCAAGTGACACAAAATGCCATAAAAGCAAAAGTAAGGTTGACATATTTTACACTCTGAGAAGAATTTCTTGCTGTTTATTACACTGCTGTCTATTACAATGTTACCAAGTAAAAAAGGAAGTATGCAAATATTCAGCTACCCTCATAATAATCCCACTGCTTCAATTCTGGGCCTGGAATTTGTGAAACAGATACAGTTGGACAGGACTTATTTTTCAAAGGCAGGCATCTCTGAGATGGTATAGGTATGTTCATAGAAAACTGAATTTATTCTGCATTTCTAAGAATCCAGACAAGAAATTACTAGTGATTTGGAATGTTTTGATGAGGCTCACTCAGAAAGTATGGAGCATTCACTCCTTGAAAAAGCGAATCCTCTTCAAGGTGTCTCAAACTGTACACCCCAAAATTGAGGCATTCCAAACCAGCAGTCAACCTCTAAGGCTGATTTTTAAAAGTAGCTTTCCATTTGAAGGGAAAAATCTTCTTTTACATTTTTAAGACACTGGAGATGATCTTGTTCGTCTATTTCAAGTTTATTTCTCCCTTTTCTCTCCTAAAAATCTACAAATAAATAGAAAAACAAATGATCCTTTAAAAAACCTACAGGATATGAAAATATTAGCTAAAAACTTGAAAGTGTGCCGAAGGGAAGACTAGTTGGTCCACTTGGTCTAATAAAAGGTATCATTTTGGAACCAAAAGTTCTAGTTTTTTTGTATGTCCTAAGGGAAGACTAAACATTTCACTCCTATTTGCAAGTTACCGTATAGGTTCTCTGTACCTGCACATCTCTGTACTGCTTCAGCTAAGATTTGCAACTGAGCTAACATTGAAGGGAAGGAACTCCAATGTAGGTATTAATATAATATAATATAATATAATATAATATAATATAATATAAGTGAAAAAGACACTGACATTGTGAAAACCCTGAGGAAACAACTGTGGCACTACCATGGTAAAAGTTGTTTCCTTTCCGAGATTAGAAACAGTAATGGTAGCTGTGTTTCTGAGAGTAGTAGTAGGAATAAAAACAGTAGCAACAACAACAATGCCTATATAACTACAGGCTGTAGTCATATAATGCTTCAGATAAGCCCTTTGTGATGAAGTATCAAAGATCAAAGGGTGCTCACATTTTAAAATTCCAAGTCATTTCACAGCTCCTAAGGAAGGAAGGAGAGGTGGGGGCATGGCACTCTATATTAAGGAGGAAT
>NW_017729029.1:65660024-65665462 GCF_001723915.1 Gavialis gangeticus | reverse complement strand
GATCTGCTCAGGTCCCTTCCGATCCTAGAAACTATAAAAGTAAAACTCAAAAGCATCCTGATCTGTATAAGCTGGGAGCAAAACAATTAAAACCTGCACAAACATGCAAGGAAATCAATGGAATAATGACTTCATTTGAACTATTTGCTGAACAGATCAATAAGTCAGTGAATCTTAATGACATTATTTTAATTATAAATCAGGTCAGAGCTGAGAAACAAACTGGAAAGTGACACCATGATGTGGAACAATGCCAAAGCTGACATTGTCAGTAAGGCAAAAGGAAAGACCAAACCAAGCTGAACTTTCAAAAAACAAACATAATAAATTATATTCCATGAACTGCATGTAATGACCCATTTTTCATTGTATAAGCAGTCAGTTATCTATCATCAACTCAACAGAGTCTGAAAACCCTTACTTGATGTGATTAGGTTATCATAAATAAAGACATCAACTCAGATTTTATGATTCCTCTGTTATCCATGCCGATCTTTTTCTAGTATTACTCAGTCTTGAACCTTAAATGTATTCATGTAAAAATTCAAGTAGAAATGAAGGATGGTCAGGTAAGTAACATGGGTCCGGCTTCCAAAGAGTTCCTTCATGAATTTTGGGCGTTGTCTTTGCCAAAATTCCCTCACATGTACAATAAGGATAATATTATTTCTATTCCTTACAGTGTAGCATATACAATATGTATAAAGTATTCAGATGTCATGGGTATTGGGTGCTATAGGAGTATATAATCATATTCATTTATATACCTCTTTTCACGGTGTATTTTAATAACAGAAACCTACCCAAACCCCTGCTACTAGACATTTAGGCAAAAATATATTAAATCAAGGAAACATCAAGCATAGTATTAGGAAACTGACCCTTAATAAGGTGTAACTATTAGGAGAGAACTGAAAAACAGATTACTTTTGCTTTCAAGAGTAGACAATTCTATTTGCTGGGGAGAAATTTGTAACACTTAATTTTCTTAGATCGCTTATCACTTTACTCGGACAATCTGTCAGGTATAATTACTGAGAGATGGTGCTGATGAGACAGAACTTGTTCTTAAATTGAATTTATCTTGCTTTTCCTTTTGCTTTTAAGAGTAGGTATATACAGAAACTCGAACATAAGGACACATATAACAACAACCATCAAATTCAGAATAATGTGTTCAGTACTTGTATGCAATGCAGAAAACATGCTTCCCTTCTGTTAAATATTATAATAGGTATATATTTTTCTTAGAGCATCAGAAGGTCAGCAAGAAATTGAGCAAAGCAAGCGACCAAACCCCTAATATCAAATTCCATTGTTATCTGGAAAAATACAGCTACAAAGGAAGTAATAATTTTGTGCTCAGTCCAACTCTCTATGCCTCACTCATATTTAGATATAATGGCGCAATGAGAAATTCAGCTCAAAGATTAAGTCATGACTCAGAAATGGATCCACTTGGAGGCATTCAATAAAGTCTGGTAAGTTATACTTGCCTGCTAGAGACACCTTCTTAATTTCTTTCTTAATGCTGAATTTCTTCCTTAATGTTTATGCAGGAAGGTCAAAAAAATAAGGATCAATAAAGCGGACAAGAAACAAACCATAAAGACACAATGGCAATCATAAATTTGTACTGTAAAACACAAAAATAAAGTAAACATATGCCAATAATACATGTCATTGAAAAAGTAAACATGGAGAACATACCAAGTATCTCTTTTGTACACATTTGGGGAGCACTGTGGCTTTATATAACCATATAAGAAAAGGAGCCAGTGTGCTCTTTATCAAGTCTGTCCACAATTTGTAATTTCTAGCATCAGGAGAACAGAGTTGCTGCTAAAATTGTTCCCCTCCAATCCCAGCATTAAGCTTTGGCTTTTAGTCTATAGGAGCCTTGCCTCATTAGATGCAGCAGTTTGAACATGTGTGGTGAAAAAACAGGGCCAGCATGAAGAGAAAGAACTCTCTCAGTTCTTGCTGAAGGCTGCTCTGAAATATTGGATTCTCTCCCTGCCTCTGAACAGAGTTACTATGTGATGCTGGGCAATTCACTTAAAATGCTTTTTAAAGAAGGTAACATTTGTTAGGTCCATCAACATTTTCTGGACATTCCTTGTTTCCTCATTTTCTGCATGCCCAACTCAAGTCCCTGATCTACTTTGCAAAACTGCTGAGTAATCAGATTTGGAAATGAACTAATTGGAACTACTCTTAAACGTTTAAAATGCTCTGTAATGCAGGGTACTCTGGAGGACCAGATTCCTAATTATTTCAGCTTGGGCACCCAAAATTAGTAGACACATTTAACTTTAAATCACTGTGCTTCAGCTTATTGTCTGTAAAATGGAGATAATTATATCCCCTTACCTCACCAAGTTATTGTGAATATGAAGTAATTAATGTTTGTGAAGCATTCAGATACTATCATAGAAAAAGTCCATGTGAAAATTAATAGTTCTCTTTTCAGAGTGGAGTTTGGATAACATGCAGTAAATAAGTGCTGAGCCCATAAATAAAAGCAAATACTGAAGTGCTCATTAAATGAGTACTATCTATCCCGTGCACTGAATAAGATAGGAGCCCTGTGGAAAAACAGCATGTGATGATGTAAAGACAGTATTATAACATAGTCACACAGCTAAAATTGACTCTGGGATTTTCTAACTCGTCAGTATTTGCAACCTAAATGTTACTGTATATAATGAACAGCACAGCAAAGTATAACATAGCAGAGAAATGGCAAAGTTACACGGACATTTCCAGTGGATAAAGACTTACCATAACCTGAATCTTTTGTATTAAAAACTGAATGCTAGCAAACCTAATTTCCCCACAAGAAAATACACACACAAAAATTTCTGTAAAAAAGCTACTGTATACTAAGACTGTGATTGTCATCTCAAACTTACTCTGGGAAGAATTGCACATACTGCAAGGACACATACTGGAAATAAAATGTTTTCTATTTGTGATTTATTTCAAATGACTCCAACAACAAAGAAATTTGAAGTGGTTAAGAAGGGATGAATTAGCTACTCACATGTTTGTGCGAGCTGATTATACTAACTAATTATTTACTAAAGACAGGTAAAGTTAAATGACTATATAGTGCTGTATCTGAAAAGCCAAGATTCATTTTGCTTGTTTCTGATACATTTTCAACTACATATATAAGTAGAAATCAACATTTTAAAATTTTGATGCCTAAAGCTTGTCATGTGAATGCATTTTTAATAATCATAGATTCATAGATGTAGGGTTGGAAGGGACCTTGTAGATCTTCTAGTCCAACCCCTGCCCTGGGCAGGACAGAAAACTGGGCTCAAATGACCCCAGCCAGGTAAACGTAGAGCCTCCTCTTAAAGACCCCCAGGGTAGAAGCCATCACCATTTCCCTTGGAAGTTGGTTCCAGATCCTAGCCGCCCTGCCTTCTAATGTCTAGTCTAAACCTACTCTCTAACAACTTATGGCCATTATTTCTTGTTACTCTGGGAGGCACTCGGGGCAAAAAGGTTTCTCCCAGTCCCTGCTGGTCCCCCCTGCTGAGTTTATAGATGGCCACAAGGTCCCCCCTCAGCCTTCACATGCGAAGGCTGAACAGGTTAAGGTCTCATAGGCTCTCCTCATAGGGTCTGCCCTGCTGTCCCCGGATCATGTAAGTGGCCCTCCTTTGGACCCTCTCAATGCTGTCCACGTCCCTCCTGAAGTGTGGTGCCCAGAACTGGATACAATACTTCAGCTGTGACCTGACCAGTGTCACATAGAGGGGGAGGATCACCTCCTTGGCCCTGCTTGTGATGCATGTGTGGATGCAGGACAAGGTACGGTTAGCCCTACTGACTGTGTTCTCGCATTGTCGGCCCATATTCATCTTGGAGTCAGTAATGACTCCAAGACCTCTTTCTGCCACCATGCTTTCAAGAATGGAATTCCCCAGCCTATAGGCATGCTGGTGGTTTCTACTGCCCAAGTGCAGCACCCTGCACTTGTCAGTATTGAATCCCATTCCTATTTTCTTTTGCCCACCCCTGTAACCTGTCCAGGTCCTGCTGTAATCTGTCCTTCCCTTCTAGCATGCCCACCTCACCCCAAATCTTGGTGTCCTCTGCGAATCTGAACAGGCTGCTCTTCACCCCATCGTCCAAGTCACTAATAAAGAAATTGAACAGTGCGGGCCCAAGGACCAAGCCCTGGGGGACCCCACTGCCCACATCCCTCCAGGTTGAAAATGACCTGTCCACCACCACTCTTTGAGTGCAACCCCTCAGCCAATTTGCAACCCATCTGACTGTGTAGGCATCAGTGCTGCAGTCACCTAGATTTTTAATGAGAATGGGGTGGTAGACAGTGTCACAGGCCTTCCTGAAGTCCAGAAAGACTACAACTACCGCAACACCTGCGTCCAGTGATTTTGTTACCTGATCGTAGAAGGCAATCAGGTTGGT
Source organism: Gavialis gangeticus (assembly GCF_001723915.1). NCBI lineage: Eukaryota > Metazoa > Chordata > Crocodylia > Gavialidae > Gavialis > Gavialis gangeticus. The sequence continues at coordinate 65,661,010 of NW_017729029.1, read as the reverse complement.
CTGACAGGAACTGCCCCTAATGAAACCATGCTGGTTGCCCTTGAGCATCATCCCTGCTGCTGGCCCATCACTGATGGGCTCTTTGATAAACTTCTCAAAGAGGTTCCCCAGGATTGAAGTAAGACTAATGGGCCTATAGTTGCCCGGGTCCTCCCTCTTCCCTTGTTTAAAGATGGGGACCACATTAGCCCTCGACCGGCACCTGGCCAGAGCACCACAAATGTAGCAACCTAAATGTTATTTTATAACATACTCATATAGAGTAGCAACCTAAATTTCAGAGATGGCTAGCAAGGATGACATACAAATGTTTGCTTGCAATAATGTTTACAATTATGATTATTTGAGATTATTAGGGCACATCCACACGTGCAGGCATGTGTGCAAGCAGCAGCTCTAATAGGAGCAGCACAAATTTGTGCAATAGATTTTTGCCTCAGCGCATATGCCTGAACATGCATTTTGGTGTGGGGCAAATTATGCCACTAGGGGCAAACTGACCCTGCCCAGCTCCTCCTGGATCTTCAGCCAAGGGGAGCTAGAGCCTGAGGCCAACACCTGTGCTGGCTCCAGTAGTACAAAAACCTGCCCTGGCAAGCATCTCAGGAGCTTGAAGCCTGGCCAATTGACATGTGGGGACAGTAGCCCCTTGTGTCAGCTGAACTGCTGCAGCAGCCCTGACCTACTGTGGCCCCTGTACCCTCTACCCACTGCAGCAGTCTAGCAGTGGGGGATGCTGCCTGGCTGTCACCTGCTGCCACCTATGACAGCATCTACCCCCTTGGTCCTTCAGCCCCATGTCTGTACACCTGCCAGACCTGGACGGGGACAACATGGCCACCTGGGCATTATAGCAGGGCACTGTAGCAGAGCCCAGAGCATCTCTGGGGCAGCTGCCAGTGGGCTTTGGCTGCACAGTTGGCCTTTGTGTGACACTGCTGCCATAGTTTCATAGTTCCATAGTTTCTAGGGTCAGAAGGGACCTG
>NW_017729029.1:65658397-65660013 GCF_001723915.1 Gavialis gangeticus | reverse complement strand
GACTAGGACCATGGGGTAATAATCGGTGGGCTGGATGACCGTTTGAAGCATGCCTTTCACGTCCTGAATCTTCACTCCATGTGTGCCCCCACTCTGCTATCTGGGCAGCTACTGCCTGGAAGATGTTTTCAGTGTGGTGGCCTACTTTGAACTGTCAAAGCATGTCCTCCTGGTCCCAAATGGCCAAGAGATCAGCCACCCCATTTGCCTTCCAGCTGGGTCCCTTGTGTCAGCCCTCAGCAAGGTCCTCTGCCTGGGTCCTGCCACTTACCTCACTAGCAGGAAACCTGATGTTCCTTATCTAAAAACTGAAAATTCTCTGACAAAAATCTCAAATCCACTTTTTACCCCCAAATCCATGATCTTCTACAATTAAAACAAAAGACCACTAGATCAGTTGGGCAATGTTTTATTGATATATTTGCACTTTTAAGGAAATTTGGAAGCCTACCAGTAGATCTATCATCATAATAAAATCAATTCTAAATATCTATATGGTTTGATGTTTGCTTTGCCCTTCTTATCATAGAAAAATTAGCGCTCCCCTGATCCCTTCACTAACCAGGATGTGAGGACAGCAGCCCCTGTAGCCACCGCTCCTGTGGGGAGGTGGGAAGTTTCAGGACAGGGGTAGGACAGGATGTGGGTTGTGTGGGAGGGTGTGTGTGGGGGGGATATGCAGTGTGTATATGGATGTGGGGAGATGTGGATGGGTGTGGGGGTGGTGTGGAGTGTGTGGGGCATGGGGGTAGGTGTGGGGGGATGTGGGGTTTGCAGGAGAGAGGTGGGGGATTTTGGGTGTGTGGAATTTGCAGGAGGGGGTGGGGGGAAATGTGGGGTTTGCAGGAGGGGGCTGCCACACACCTGCTCCCCACCCCCTGTGGCACACATCCCTCGGTACTGGAAGCAGCAGCCAGCTGGGACATGAAGGTCATGGCCCACTGTCAGCACAGCCCTGCATATCACTGGCTCACCCTCATGGAGAAAGGGCCCAGCCCTGTCCACCCACTAGCACTTGCCTGTGGACAGGAGCTGTAGGTGGTGGCAGGAGTCATCCCAGTCCTGTCCAAAGGTGCAGGCCAGGCTGAGTTGGGCTCAGCCAGGCCTGTTCTCCATGCACAGAGCATGGGTGAGACAGCAGTGCAGTGGGCATGACCTGGCTGGCTGCTAGCCCTGTGTGTCTGGGGTGTGGATTTGTGGAGTGGTTTGTGGGAGTGCTTGAGCAGGGGCCACTATGTGCTGCCCTCCACCCCCACAGTGTTGGCAGCAGCAGCCAACATGGCCATGGCCTGGCTGCAGGCACAGCAGTGGCACAGCACTGCCTGATGCGGGCTCTGTACATGCTCAATGAACCCAACATGGCCCAGCCTGCCCCAATAGCACACAGGGCAGGCCGGGCCATGCACTAGCTGTGCACTAGTAGACTGGGCTGGGCCAGGTCTGTTCAGCATGTACAGAACCTGCATCAGGCAGTTCCATGCCATCACTGTGCCTGCAGCTGGGCCACAGCCTAGGCAGCACAGGGGGCAGATGGGAGGGCTGGTATATGGTGGCCCCTGCTCAAACCCCTTGGAAAAAACTCTTCCACAAATCCCACATGCCCTGCCACTCCCCAA
>NW_017729029.1:65655488-65658131 GCF_001723915.1 Gavialis gangeticus | reverse complement strand
CCCCCCACACCCCCCTGCCACTCCTCACACCCACCCACATCCCCCCCAGCCATAAACCCTCTCACTCCCATGTCCTTAACTCACCTGGGACAGAGCCCAGGTCCTGGTCACGCTGCAACCTTGCCCCACTTCTGTTTATCCCAGCATGCTGAGGGTACATGCCCCACATGCTAGGACAGCAAAAGCACCATAGAGACACTCTGGCCAGAAACCAGAGTGTCTTTCTACAGAAACAGCTTCTGGCTTGCCTCGGGGCAGGGTCCTGTACCATATCTTGCCTCACTTTTTTCTGCTGTTTTTTTTTTCTTTTTTATACCTGGTATCAAATTTTGAGCCTGCACTGAAAATATGCAGCATGGGAACATGCTGCATCTCAATTGCTTTGAGATGCCGCAAGAGGCACGTGCACACTCATCTGGATGCACCTTGGAGTTTAAGATTAGAGGAACCATTGTCTCCTCTATATTTCATATTTTTCTCAACACTGTTTTAAAGAGATCAACAGCAAATAAGATACTTTTTGTGTTATGAGGTTGACATGAATAGCTGTTGAACAGTTTATTTAAAACTAGCCTGGTTTGGTATCATCTAAAAACCCCATTTGCCTGAGACAGCATTATGCTAGGCATTGTATGCACAAAAAACAAGACAGAAGAACTTAAAAATGCTTGCACCCTAAGGCCCACCTCTACATGTCACAGGCATCATACAATTAACTGCTTAATTGTGCAATTACCTTGAGACCAGCTACACAAGCAAAGTGCCTATCATGTCATAAAAAGCTCCAACCAACTACAAAGTTAGATCTCAAAAACGCGTACTAATTTTATAGCTGGTTGGTATCCAGATTTAATTTGCACATGTAGCGGGGTCTCCCCTGTGGCTGGGAGCCCTGCAGCTGGCAGCTGCAATCTCCCAGCCCCGGGGTGTCATGCATCCCTGAGGCTGGGAGATCATGACAGCTGACAGGGCTCCTAGCCACAGGGGAGCACCATGCCAGGGCTGGAAGTCCCACAATGAAAAGTACTCTCAGCCTCAGCAGCTACTGACTCTGGGTCCAAGCAGCACCATTCAACTACTGGGACCCAAAGTCTCACAGATACAGGCTGCAATCTCACAGCCCTGGGGGCGCATGGAGACTATGGGGCTGGGAGGCACAGCTGCCATTATCTTGCAGCTTTGGGGGTGCATGAAACTCCCAAGACTGGGAAATAGCAGCTGGAGATCCCACTGAGGGGACTACCAGCCACAAGAGTTTGCTTCTTGCCTACGCAGGGCAAGCCTGGGATTGGGCTCCCCCTGCACCAGCAATAAGGTGCAATGGGAATCTAATTGTGCATTCCCATAATCATGCCTCCTGCCATGCATGTATGGCATGACAGATGGCGAGTTTGTGTAGATTGCACCTTAGATCCCATCACCCCTTTACCTACATATGTAGAGGGGCCTTAAAAGACTAGATGAGAGAGAAAAAGCGGGAGAGCGAGAGAACGGTAACTTGCCAGAAGTATGACCTTGTAATTTACAGTTTCTGATTTGTAATATTAATCAAGTCACCTGGAACTCAGTAAGACTCGTATACATTTCACCCTTTTGTGCATTATATTCATGCCTCTAAATATTTTCAAGTTGGTTTGTTTGTGTTTAATCTCAAGTTTATAGAGATACTTTCATGAGAAAATATCAATTGAATTAGTATCCCAGGTGAAATACTGACTCTCTGAGGTTAACAAGAGTTCTGCCTTCGACTTCAGTAAGATCAGGATCTCATTTTAGCATATTTAGAAACTCTTCTGCAGAGAAACCTGGAATGTAGTATTTATTTTATGTTTACAAATAGCAGGGTTAAGAATATTTACAGTTATTGTAGTCTTATTCTCTAATGTATATGTAAAAGGCTTATATTTTGTGAAAGGTTAGTTAAAACATTAGAAAGAAGAACTGGAACAGGAAGAACCAACTTATTTGCTCCCATTTCCTCCTGCTCTTTCTTTCTGTTTATTTTGATAAGTACGAAGTGGACAAGATACTACAGGTGACAGCAATTATTCTACCCAATACATCTACTCCAGGTACATGTAGGTCAGGTTAGCAGTTACTTCTTATTTTCAGGGTGTCTATATTATAACCTACTCATTCTGCTGTCTCTAATTTCCATTGCCACCTTTTCTTCCCATACAATTACTGCTACTCTTGTCTCTGACACAAATATAGTTTCATAGTTTGTAGGGTCGGAAGGGACCTGAGCAGATCATCAAGTCCGACCCCCTGCCATGGCAGGAAAGAGTACTGGGGTAAAACGACCCCAGCAAGGTGTTCATCTAGCCTCCTCTTAAAGACCCCCACGGTAGGAGCCAGCACCACTTCTCTTGGAAGTTGGTTCCAGATCCTAGCCGCCCTAACCATGAAGTAGCGCCTCCTGTTATCTAGCCTAAATCTACCCTCTGCCAGCTTGTACCCTCTGCCAGCTTGTGACTGTTATTCCTGGTCACTCCTGGCAGTGCTCGGGGGAACAGGGACTCCCCCAATGCCTGCTGGTCCCCTCTGACTAGTTTGTAAAAGGCCACTAGATCCCCCCACAGCCTTCTCTTGCGGCAGTGCTGCATAGAGGGGGAGTATCACCGCCTTGGACCTGCTTGAGAT
>NW_017729029.1:65655057-65655311 GCF_001723915.1 Gavialis gangeticus | reverse complement strand
AGGTTAGCTTTGTCATCTGGTATGACGACCAAATTTCCTAGCATGTCTTGCAGGGGCCCCACGCTACCCAGAACCTTCTTTTTGCCTCCTATGTATTTAAAAAAGGACTTCTTGTTGTCCTTGATACGGAAAGCTAGTCCTAGTTCCATCTTTGCCTTGGCCTTCTTGACTGCCCCCCCTGCAACCCTGAGCAACCACAGTATAATCCTCCCTGTTGATGGTCCCTCCCTTCCATTGGGTGTGCACCTCCCTTT
>NW_017729029.1:65649426-65652562 GCF_001723915.1 Gavialis gangeticus | reverse complement strand
AATGCCAATGCAAACACCAGTGCGCTCTGTTTGTGCAGCGTGGCTCGGGAGCGCAGCTCCCTACCGGCTCAGCTAAGAGGAATCCGGGGGGCTTCCCCTTGGTTCCAGCTCAGCAGCATCCAGTCCCTCTGCCCACTTACCTTAGGGGGATCAGCTGCTGCTGGCCCCGCTGCTGCTGCGTCCGCCTTGGGTCAGGCAAGGGGGCACACGTGTGTGCGGGACACACGTGTGCCTGGATCCCTCCTCTCCTCCCTGCTCCTGGCTCCTGAGTGCTGGGAGCTACATCAAACTGCGGCTTTTAAAGGCCGTGATTTGAATTTCCTGCCGCTGCCCCAACAGCCAATCAGGCACTCCGGTCTTCCCAGAAGTGCCTGCTGGCAGTCCCACCCCCTACACTCCCCCGCTGGGGGGATCTGGTGCCTCCTGAACCTGCTCCCCGAGGGTTAACCTGAGGGGTGCTCCCTAGCTTGGGGGGACAGTCCCCCCTAGCCCACCCCATTTACACGCTCTGTTCGTGAGGTGCGGTGCGGCTCGGGAGTGCAGCTCCCTACTGGCTCAGCTAAGAGGGATCCAGTGCGCTTCCCCTCCGGATCTGGCTCAGCTGCATCTGGTTCCCTCTGAGTTTTGATTCGATGAATCAGATCTCGCAAAGATATCTGATGCCTTTTCACTTTTTTAACTTTTGTTTTTCCGCTCAACTTACTTCTTAATGTTTTTCACTTATACGCATGGTGGTCAAAATAAGGAACAATAAAACCTGCAACAAACAAGCCCTAAAGAAGCAAGCTGTGCTATTTATTGGACCAGTCTTACAGTAACACAGCTTATGAACTGAATGCTAAAAATGTTAAGTTGTCTGTAACAAAACAAATCAAATTACTAACAGTCTCATTTATCCTGACTAGAAAACTGAAGCTAGATATGTATGCATGTGAATATATATTATATACATTAGTGTATTTTTTACTTCACTGGAGGCTTTTTGGGTTTCTTTTCTTTAGATGTAGATTTGGGTTTCTTTTCTTTAGATTTAGACTTTTTCAAGATGTTTTAATTTAGTACAGGGAGCTCAGTGGAGTTCAAGGCATTTTAAGAGTCATAAAAATGTTTTTAAAAATTTCAGGTTTTACTTTTAAATTAACTTCATATTTATATTCATGCAGATTTCCTTTTTTAAAATTGCCTATTTATAACAAAAAGTGGGGGGCAGCAGATTTTCTATTCAGAAAGAAATCTGTGGTATGCAAATTATAAAGCAAAGTGAGTCATTTAATGCTACTTGATTTTCCATCAAGAAATACAATTAAGTGCTGACCAGTGTTTAGGGGCCTGATCCAAGTTCTTAAAGCTAAGAGACATCTTTCTATTGCTTTTTATGGGAGCATAGTTCAGCCCCAAGTGTCTTCAAGATTAAGCAGCTGCTAGAAACTGCACTGAATACTAATGCATCTCACCTAGAGGGTGAGATTTTTGCCTTGTGTAAAGTTGCATAGCTTCAGTTTGCTACTTGATGGGAATCTGGTCCAGAATACATTGCAAAATACACTAGAGTAAGTCATGGAAGCCACCCACATAGACATGGTGAAAGTAAAAAAGGATAGCCATAAGCTGTTATCCTGTTGTCATCTATTATCCTGCTGGTACAGACATTTTTCGCCATCTTGCACTACATTTTGTTCCATAAGAGATCAAATGGGCAAAGATTATTTAATTAAAAATCAAAAACAAACACATTTAATGCCTCTCTTTAGTCCGCATGTTGCCTGCTTAAGTCCTGATTCTGAAAATATTTTTGTATATATTTAACTGTATTTCCAGTGGAGTTCCCATGATACTGCTTACAGTGTATACAGTTAAGAGTGTGTCTAATCAAGATCAGGACCTCAGACAATAATCTTTTTTGAGGCAACAATCTGTCTTCCTAAATCCTATCAATCTGATAAGCAATTAGCATACCTGAGTACTTTATTAAAAATATAGATTTTTCTCTACAGTTTTATATAGGAAATTCCCTAGTGCATTTCCTTTATTATGCTTATGAACCAATTTGTACTTAGGACATCTATTGTTAATCCATTTTGAACTGATGACTAACACACCCTTGGTGGTCACCTACCACCTGACACTAGACCTACCACCTGACACTAGAACTGATCAGAAGAATCACAGAGACAGCTACACCCTATACTTGACAGAGATCAGACCCTGAGAGAAACATCCCCAGTCTCTCCACTCCTGGCCTTCAAACAACATTCTAACCTTGCCCAACTCAACAGCAGAAGCAAACTCTCCACTACCCAACAAACATCAAGTGGGATACAGCCTTGCATTGGCAAGAAATGCTTAACCTGTCAGCACATCTCCACCACCATTATCAACACCCCCCACCCCAAAACAAAACCATTAGAATCCATGATTCTTATGTATTCCTTTCCCAAAATGTGATATACCTGATCAAAAATACTAAGTGCCCTAATGGCAACTACATGGGTGAAACTAAACAGCAGCTATGAAAAAGAATGAACGCTCACAGAAAAAATATAAAGGACGGAGATGCACACACAAACCATTAGAAGCACATTTCTCACAGAACAACCACTCCCTCTCTGACCTTACTATCCTCATACTTAAAGGAAATCTAATACCTCTAAAAAAAGAACTTAAGATAAAAAATTCTTCAGCTAGCCAAGCACTAAGAACCAAGGATTAAACATTGATATTGATTTTATGGTACATTATATTTTATCTGACTCAGTAATTCTTTCCACACATGAAAGGTGATAATGAACCTCCTCCCTTTTGATAAGCCTTGATCTCCCAGTAATCACCTTTTTAATTCTGCTAATTGTGTCTGCTACCCGTCGGAATTTCTCTCACCCCGCCAACCCCCGCTGTTCTTTACTATGGCTATGTTTGGCTCATTGGGTAGGAACAGACATTCAAAAAGTCTGAGCCTGAATTGATTCAATCTTTGCAGGTTAGTCTAACCTGTATAGGCTGAACCAGTTTGTAACTGTACAGACATCCCCTCTGGACTGAAGAAATGCAGGCACATGTCTGTAGTGGCTCACACTAGAAGCCAAGGGGCACTAGAGCAGCCCTCCCTCCCTTCTACAGTGCTGAGCTGGGGGGGGGG
>NW_017729029.1:65642276-65644426 GCF_001723915.1 Gavialis gangeticus | reverse complement strand
CTGTGGCCAGGCCCCAGCAGGACACTCTGATTAGGCAGGGGTCCCCTCCCCACCTCGCTGACCAGCAACAGAGCCAGCAGGGAGTTATCACCCCATAAAGGAAACAAAAGCCTCTCTCATTAGTTCAAGCTCTTCTTTTAGTTCCAAAAAGCCCTGTCTGTCTTACACAGACACCTCTCAGCATTAGCTAGTAGACCACATTCTGGCTATGGTCCATTCTATGGGAGAGGGAATCCCTGCTTGAGCTGGGGGGGGAGGGCGGGGGCAGGAGGAAGCCAGGAAGAGGGGTGGAGCCAGCCTTGCTTTGGAACAGGAAGCCCCACTCAGGGCTGCAAAGCATCTGAGATGGTGGGGAACTCTAGTTTAAGTTAAACCAGGAAGGGGTCTGGGATAGACATTGCATAAACTGGTTTCACCCAAATCAGTTAAGTCTGATACTACATTCAACCAGGCTTATTTCAAACTGTTTTCAGCCATTTTTAAACTGGTTTATGTGCACTGTTCTGTTCCGTTACAGGTTTAAACCAGTTTGTGTCTAATGTCTGTCCTTAGCCATTATAATTAGGTCAAAGGAAAAATGCCTTTCATTCAAAAGCTTGTATAACTCTATCTCAACTACATAGCTGGTCCAATAAAAGATACCACCCTAAGAAATCCTCTCCTCTAACACATTTAAATTATTCATGAATTCAGCAGCAATGGCAAACCCTCAATTCCAGGACATTCTCTACCACAGCTTATTGATCTACCATGGTCCTGAAGTGACTTAAAAGTCTAATCCTTGAGCCACAGATCTGCCCACTAAGGTTGCAGGTCTATCTGCAGGGGACAGTCCCAGGATAGACTGGAATATATCTCCTCTTTCTTCCTCCTCTCTCTCTTCTCTGCTTTGAGGGCAAGACTCTTTACTTCAAAGCAGGCTGCTCCTTGGTTGCCATTGTGGCACCATTGGAGTTGGTAAGCAGCCAACTCCTCAGTTCCTGATGTTGACATCCGTTTTCTTGAGGTATGCCTTCAATGTGTCCTGTAGCATTTTTTCTGGCCACCAAAAGGTCTCAAGCCATAGCTAAGGCCTGGGACCAGGAAGCTAGACAACAAGGACTGCCAACAGGGACTGCCAACAGGGGAGCAGTTTGCAGGCCTGTAATGGGCAGGAGTACACAGGAGATTCTGACAGAGACTTCAGGTAAGTGAATGAGGAGGGGGGCTACTATGGTGACACAGAAAGCAGCCAGGGCCCCTGCCCTGCTGCTGCCTCCGGCCCAGAGGTCCTGTGAGGCCTCCACCCAGAAAGGCCCCTTGGATGCGTTGGCAGAGCCCTGGCCCCCTGTCTGCGGGGTTTGCCTGGTGGGACCTCTGAGGCCTGGGGTAGCATAGGGGCTGGGGGTTCCCTTGTCTGTCCCATATATGCCTGGGTTGAGGCCCCGGAGGGGCAGGTGAGGGAACTCCAGGCAGAGGTGAGCAGGCTGCAGGGGATCAGAGCAGTTGAAGAACAGTTGATGGCTTCTTTCATTCTCTGCAGGACAAGACTCCTGGTGGACAAGCTGTGAGGTAATGCCCTGAAGTAGATGCTGGTGAGTGGAGGATGGTCATCTCAGGGGCCAAAACTCTCACCACAGAGACCGTTCCCCGGTCCAGCTGGGGAACAAATATGAGGCACTGGCTGCACTGGAGGAGTGTGCAGTGGGGGGAAATGCACTGGAGGAGCCTCTTGCCATCACCGAGCAAGCTGAGGGCTGGCCAGGTAAGCAGAAGAAGAGATGCCACATCATCCTTGTGGGTGGATCCTTGCTGAGAGGAACAGATCTGTCGTCCAAATCCCACGGCACGTGAGGTCTGCTGCCTGCCCAGAGCCAGGATTAGGGATGTCATGGTGAGAATTTCTGACCTCATCTGGCCCTCCAACAGCTATCCCATGGTCCTCATCCATGTCGGAACAAATGATGTGGCCAAGAGTAGTCCAGACTGTATCATGAGTATAGACATGTATAAAGGTATAAAGTATAGACAGGTGCAAAGGGGAAACCAGTCTACCAACTGTTAGCACCAACTTAGTGAAGACCTCCTACCTCAGGCTTTAAACTAAGTACAATGGGGGACAGGAAATGGAGAGAGTCTAGAACCTAGAAACTGCAAGATATGCAGCAGTA
>NW_017729029.1:65636851-65637276 GCF_001723915.1 Gavialis gangeticus | reverse complement strand
GATGGAGAGAGTCTAGAACCTAGAAACTGCAAGATATGCAGCAGTACTCCATATGGCGTAGGGTGCATAAGATGGAAATGCTTCACTTTAGGAAGGCTAACTTCAGAGTGCTTAGGAGTCTAGGTCAATGACACACTGCAGGATAAGAGTATTGGTGAGATGGGAGTCCAGGGAGGATGATCGTTTCTAAAGGAAGTGATCCTTTGGGCACAGAGGGAGACTATCCTAGTATGAGGGAAAAGGGGGAAAGGAGCGAAAAACTTCCTTGGCTAAACAGGGAAATCCAGGGGAGCCTAATGGCAAAAAAGATGGCATATCAGTGATGGAAGCAGGGGGAAGCTGAAAAGCCAAAGCAAATACAGAGCTGAGGCTGAAAACACAAATTAAAGACAAAAAAAGTCTTTTTTTTTTTTTTTTTTTTTTTT
>NW_017729029.1:65628274-65636804 GCF_001723915.1 Gavialis gangeticus | reverse complement strand
TTTTTTTTTAGGTATGTAGGGAGTAAAAGGAAGGCGCAGGGCAGCATCTGACTCCTACTTAACAAGAAGGAGCAATTAGTGACAAATAGGGGGGACAAGTCTGAGCTATTCAATGAGTTTTTTGCCTCAGTGTTCCTGAACAGGGCTCAAGAATAGTCTCGTAATGGGTTCTTAGATGGCCATCAGAAGGACACCAGCCCATCAACTGTCAACACTGACCTGGTGCAGAGTCACTTGGATGGACTGGATGTGTTCAAGTTAGCAGTCCCAGATGAGCTGCATCCGAGAGTACTGAAGGAATTGACTGGGGTCATGGCATGGCGGTTTGAGCACTTGTGGTGCTCATGTCAGATCCCGGAGGACAGGAAATGGGCCAGTGTGGTCTCTATTTTCAATAAGAGGAGGAAGGAGGATCAAAGTATTTATAGGCCAGTCAGTGTCACCTCCATCCTTGGAAAGTTCTTGAAAAGATTATGAAGGATCATATCTGTGGGAGTCCAGTGGGAAAAATAATGCAGCAGGGAAACCAGCATGAATTTGTAGTGGTACAACATGCCTGACCAATCTGGTTTCATTTTATGACAGGGTCACAAAATGCTTAGACGCAGGAGTAGAAGTGGATGTCATTTTCTTGGACTTTAGCAAGGCCTATGATTTTGTATCTCATCCTATTCTCACAAATAAAGAGGCTGTGACATAGATATTTACATGGTCCGGTGGGTGGCAAATTGGCTTAGCAGTCACACCCAGAGAGTGGTAATAGATAGGTCAGTATTGACCTGGAAGGATGTGGGCAGTGGGGTCCTGCAGGGTTCAGTCCTTGGACCTATACTCTTCAATATCTTCATCAGTGACTTGGATGTGAGTGTGAAGTGTACTCTGTCCAAGTTTGCATATGATACTAAATTGTGGGGTGAAGTGCACACTCTGGAGGGTAGGCAGGTTAGAAAAGAGGGCAGTACACAATAGGATGCAGTACGACAAGGACAAGTGCAGAATGCTTCACTTAGGGTGCAAAAACATCCAGCACACCTACTGGCTGGGAAGTGACCCTATCAGCAGCACAGAAGCAGAAACGGATCTCAGAGTCATAGTGGACTCCAAGATGAATATGAGTCGTCAGTATGACGAAATCATCAGCAAAGGTACCTGCACTTTATCATGCATTAGCAGATGCATGACAAATAGAACCAAGGAGGTGATACTTCCCCCTATGCAGCACTGGTCAGACTGCAGCTGGAGTACTGCATCCAGTTTTGGACACTGTACTTCAAGAAGGATGTTGATGGACTCGAGAGGGTTCAGAGGAGGGCTCCTTTTATGGTTAGGGGCTTACAGAACAAGCCCTATTGGGAGAGACTGAGGGACCTGGACCTCTTCAGCCTCCACAAAAGAAAGCTGAGAGGTGATCTTGTGGCTGCCTACAAATTCATTAGGGGGATGCAGCGAGGGATCAGAGATGCTCTGTTCACCAGGGTGCCTCTTGAGGTAACAAGGAACAATGGTCACAAACTGACAGAGCAAATTTAGGCTAGATAGTAGGAAAACCTTCTTCATGGTAAGGGTGGCCACAATTTGGAATGGGCTTCCAGGAAAGATGGTGCTCTTCCGTACCTTGGGGGTCTTTAGGAGAAGGCTGGATAGGCACCTGGCTGGGGTCATCTGACCCCAACACTCTTTTCTGCCTAGGCAGGGGGTCAGACATGATGATCTGTTGAGATTCGTTCTGACCCTTGCATCTATGAATCTAAGCTGGGAGTAAAGCATTTATTTTGGAAATCTGAGTTGGGCATCTGCACACAATGTCCAATCCAGCGAAGTTGGTCCTTGAGGATCACCAACTCAGTGCTGGTAACAATGGCTTCAGTAAGGATGCTATGGCTTGTGCAGAGATCTTCCTATTTGCTGAGGAGGATTTTCTGGAGGTATCATTAGTGATATCTCTCCAGGCTCTTGGGATGACAATGGTAGGTCACCCTTGTTTCACATTCATACAGGAGAGTGGGGATGATGACTGCATAAATTACTACTTTTTAATACACAAATGTCAAAGGTTCTAAAATTCTGGAAGAATTCAACTTTTCTATTTTCCAGACACTAGCCTTAGTCAAACAGGAAGAGACATTGCTGTGGATGGGTAACTAAACTTACAGAAAATCAGTTAAAACTCTTCACTACACCTGTGGAAGCAAGTTAAAGCCCTGCTCAAGATAAAGGCCTCTCCTAGTTGACCCAGCTGTAATGTCATTTGTGTTGGGGAGTCAAAGCTGGCACACTGCTCACTCCCATGCTGTTGACTACAAAACTAGCATGCCTTAACCACACTAGCCTAAGAGGCACTACAGCTCAGAAGGACCTTTGACCTTGATTTGAGTACTCTTTAAAACAGCAAGCTGAAGAAGGCCAGGGTTCACTGGACTAATGAAAGGGACTTAAACAGTAAAATAAACCAAAGTGCTATACCAAATATGACAGCCCAATACACAATATGCAACACAATATTATTAAGTGAATCAATAGAATGTCACCAAATCTTCTGTTTTCAGGTACCTTCACTAGTGACCTTCATTTGTCACTTGATTCATTAGTCACTTTTTTCCAGTTCCTCCCAAGTGGACTTGATTATAGGAGATTCTGATGGAGAACTACCAACCTGTACAGTCCTCCTCCTCTTCACCCTGAAGTAGAAAGTCAAAGGAGGAGCTTCCCGGGGGGAGGAACAAATGGATCATACTGGTGGCATTTACACTAGATGCCGACTGTGCAGTAGCCAAAAAATACCATGCAGTAGCACGTCACAATGTGGACAGTGCTAATATGCTACCGCGGAGTATTATTAGGCTACTGCGCCGTAGCATCACCTAAAAGATGTTTGCCAGCGCTACTGTTCAGCTGTAATAGCTACTTGCTATTAGAAGTGCTAAATAAATGTACAGTAACAAATGCACAGTAGTAGCTCATCTAAATGTGTCTACTGTAGAAGGCTTTATAAGGTGATTTAGTTGTCTTACAGATCAGCTGCATAACACAGCAGCAATTGCATTCCTTTATATTATATAGGGCTATAGTCATAGCAGAAGCAAAATGGTAACTGTAACAGTAACAAAAAACAGAAGTCACCAGCTGATATGCAGATACAATTAGTGCCAGCCAAAAGTCCAAACCATCAGATGGTGGTTTGTTGATCTCTGTAAAACTAGAAATGTGTTCCTCTGTATCACAAACCTGACTACTGTAACTCCTGTCTTTGCTCATATTCTCAACATGCTAAAGTAGAATTAGTCAGCCAAGGAGAATGAATTTTCTTTGCATACTTCTGGGAAGTCTAGATCAGGAGGAAGGTCTACAGATGAGCACAGGAGCCAAGATTGTAGTCAATTTGTATGAATAAACAGGACCCTAAAATTCAATACGTTTCACTAGCATTTAAATTGCACATGATCTCTTTGCTGCTTATGATTTATTAACTTGTTTTACTCTTTCTTCTACATTTATAATGCAAGTTGTTTGAACTAGGGATCATGTTTTTGTTCTTCTGTATTGGCCTGACTCCTAGCACAATGCAGTCAGGCCAATGACTAGGACCTGTAGGCAATATTAAATACAATACAAATAATGGCAGAACTAGAACATTTATATTACCCTTGTATTTCTTACTGGTTTTAACACTACTAGAATAATGTGCCCTGTTTTGGAGTTCATGCTTCAGAAAAGGATGTTGAGCAACCAGTGATTTCAGAGAAGATCCACAAGAATGATTAAGGGTTTATAAAGCATTCCTTATAGCAATCTCAAGGATCTCAGTCTATTCAACTTGGCAAAGAAAAGATTAAGTAAGGTTTGACTCATTTCCTACATAGGCATTTACAGATTGTAAACAAAAATCTATTAATAGAAAGCAGTCTGATCAAGCAGATAAAGGTACAGCAAGATCAAAAGATATAAAATTGAATCTAGACAAATTCAGATTAGACATAAGGCATAGTTCTTTTAAACCCAAGGGTGATAAAACAATAGAGCAACTTCAGAGTTGTGGTAGATTCTCTATCACAGGAAGTTTATAAATAAAGACAGGATTATTTTTAAAGATATCCTCATGTTCAGCCACAGCTATTGGGCTTTCAGTTTGGAATTAATACATAGCATTTCAACAGCTTCTTCTATCCAAACTAGCAGGTTAGATGATCACTGTTGTTCTTTCTGATTTTTACAGTCTCTGACTCTAATCTACTCACCACCATGACTTTGTTCATATCTTCAGAATAATATGTAATATATATGTTACAGCACAACCACATAATTCTTAAATTACTCAAAGGAGTTTTCTTTTAACTTTTGGTATTCCAAAAAGCCTTATATAAACTGCAACATGAAGGTGACAAAAACTTTGGTGATTATGAATCCATTTTGATTTTCCCCCGATCTTCTATATGCAAAAACATGAGTAAAACCCTACCAGGGACTTTTACCTACTTTTGTTTCTTACCACTCACAACAAAGGAGTCTAACTTGTGAAACAACCTGTGAACTTGTAAGAAAAATGCTCAAGCTGATTACCTTGTAGGGGCAGTCTGGATTCAGAAACTTGTCTGATACAAGTCATATGCAGACAAGGAACACTGTACAAAAATTATTTAAATGCAGCTAGACAGATCAATTTTTATTAATATCATTGCTTTTTCAAAGAGCTGACATCTCCAAAAAAACTCATTTTGGAGGGACACAAACTACTTGCTCAAGTACTGATAAGTAAATGGCCTCTGACATTTGTTATGATAGCTTTTTTCTTTTTCTTTTTTCTTTTTGTAAAAAAGTAGCAACAACTCTTCTTTTGGTATGCAGTAGCAATCAAGGATTTTCACTCACCATAAAACATGTCAAAATAACAGATGGCGTTCCCAGTAAAGAAAATTAATTTAAACAAGTCAGGTAGAAACACATACCTTTCCACCAAGAAAATATTTTTTTGTAGATGTTCAGCTTATTTACTGTCTGCACAGGAAAACCCAGAATGCAGTTGTTTGGGGTTAGTTTATTTTCCCAGCCTATCCCTTTGAAAGAAAGTAAACCTCTAATGTTGCAGATGAACAACACGGCTTCTCGGAACCTGCGTACAAAAAAATTCCCATTTGATTTTCAGCTGGCCTGCTTGTAGCCAAAGACTATTAATTAGCACAGCTCTCTCTATACTTCTATAGACTGTGCCAACTCTGCTACACTTTATATTTAGGAACATGCATATATAGGCCACTGGATTTATTTATTTGTTGCCAAGACTATGCAGTAAGTAATACATTGTATTGGTATGAACACTTTATCTTCTTGCATGTACAAGACACAAATAAAAGATTCCTATTTCTATAAATTCTGTTTATTTTCCAGAATACTTTTTATTGTATGAAACAGCAATAAAATACAGTATTAAAAATCTCCACATATTCTAAGATTCTGAAATACATCTCCCTATAGTAACAGGAATATAAAGAATAACAAAACTCATCCACCCTAACTCATGTAAACCCTGACAGTAGCAATTTCATGTGTTAATGCTGAAGATTTTATTGAGCTCAGAAACATCAGACACATAGACACCTCAGCTAC
The DNA here is from genome assembly GCF_001723915.1 of Gavialis gangeticus. Taxonomy (NCBI): domain Eukaryota; kingdom Metazoa; phylum Chordata; order Crocodylia; family Gavialidae; genus Gavialis; species Gavialis gangeticus. The sequence continues at coordinate 65,631,203 of NW_017729029.1, read as the reverse complement.
TGTAAAACTGGAGCATCTCCCTTCTTCAATGGCTATTTTCCACCTCTAATCAAATAAAGACATTATTAATACCCTACAGCTAGTGAGCAATTCTATCCCAAAGTTAATGCTCTCTTGGCCATCATACCCTTATTTCAATTTTTCAAAAGATGCTGACTAACACAGGAGCAGGAATGAAATCTAGTTCTATTATTTTAGCATAACTCAGTTTTTAAATTGTAAAAATGTCAAAGCTGAGACCTATGCATTTATTTGTCTCTAAAGTGTCATGCATGGCAGCATATGAATAATAACTGCCCTTATTTTAATCATTATAATATTAGCCAATTTTCTAAGTCTTCATACATTAATAAAGCAAATATTGCCACTGACACCTATAACACTGTCTTGTTGAATCTGTTCTAACGTGCAAATGACTAATCTTATTCTTTTATTTGTGATTGGCTCATTACTGGTCACAATGCCTTCCAGGTCAGTTTAAATGAAGAGCACAACATAATCCCAAAGGCAGACCTATGTCTAATTCACAATTTTATTAAATTTTGGCTCCATATCTGCTGTACTTTTTCTGGCTCAAAAACAAATTATAAAACCCTGATATGATTTTTACTGAGAAAATGAGAAAAAATGGGCACACTATCACTTAACTGATAAATAGACCTTTCCATCCAACTTTTTCCAGCATGGAACAAATGTCACAGAAAATAGAACATAAAGAAGTGAAGCAAAACTTTAGAGTTGAGTGGTCCAGTGCTAAACTGGCAATATCCTAGTTATTCCAAGAATAAGCTTCTAGCAGTCCCTAAACTATCCTCTGGGCTGATCTAAACCAGGTGCACCATTGTCCTGAATACACTTAACTCCAGAATTGTCAAGGGGTTTGAGTTTAGCACTGTAATTAAGTTTTCATACTGCATATATCTCTGCATTTTATATTTATTCATTTATTTTCTTCTTTGGAGTTCTCATGTTGTTTTAACTTGGTGAGGCATTGACTTGCTGCTGCTCAGTGCCTAGTACTGCCTTTTCCTTTTGGTGGCTCCAGTATCTTAGGACAATTGAAATGATATGTGGAAATTTAGGGCTGATCTAGTTACCCTAGTTAAGGCAGGGTAGATATGTACCTTTATAGACTAATTAAATAATAGAGAGAGAGAGAGAGAGAGAGAGAGAGAGAGCACAAACTTTCATGAACCCAAGTTCATTTAATCAGATGCTGTAAAAGGATGCAAAGAAAGCAGAGTATAAGGAGAGAGAAATTAGAATACAAAAGACAAGGAAGGATGGAAGAGGGGGAGGGAGAGAGAGAGACAAGTGGAGAAAAAGAAGCAGAATGAGCAGTAAACCCATAACAACAAAGTGGGTCACAGAAGATAATCCAGGTAGAGAGATAAAAATCCATAGTCCCCATTTGAAACCATACTTAACATAGTCCAGTTTGTGGATGATTTCTCATTTGACAGCTTCCCATTCAAAATTTTTTTTTTAATTTTTGGGGGATTTCTTGCTGAGAATAGCAGTCCTGAGGTCAGTGATGGAGTGTCCAGTGAGGCTGACCTACTTTTATGTATTTCCGATGCTGATGTCAGATCAGTGTTTGTTCATTCTTACATGTAGAAGTTGCCATGTCGGTCCAATGTAGACAGCAGAGGGGCACTACTAATCTACATGTACTTACATAGTAGCCTGAAGCCTCTGCCAACATTTAAATGCCTGGATACTCAACTCAGACACATAAGATGACGTGAAAGTAAGGTACATGTAACCGTGGACAGATCCAGGAATGTGCAGTGGCGCAGTTGCACCCCCCTTTAATATCTGGTCCACCCAAAGTTTAAAACTAATCGCGTGGCAGTGGGCAGCATCATTTCTATTCAGGCAGCAGTGAAAGAGCTGATTGATTTTGTGGCTCATTGTAATCTATCTGATTCCTTCAAAACTTCATTCCTGACCTTCTCTCCTTTTTAATGGACTTTCACTAATCAAACTATCCTTTTTCTGCAATTCTGCTGCTATTAGCTGCTCCGGGTAATGCATTCCTATTTTATAGCCCTGCAGATTACTTAACCCTAACTAAAAACATTAACTTAGGTGTGGAAGTAACTTTCATTGAAGTATTGGATGCACTGTCAAAATGCTCAAGAGGGCTAGATTTTGTTTTATGAATCTGTACATTTAATTCTAATGATTACAGGAATAATAAAATAATATCTTCCGATGATGTTCGGCCTAGTTTATTGGGTTTTCAATACATGATGTATGATATAGAAAATTAATGCACATTCCAATAAAGATATATCTGTTATTGCTTTGATCTTAAATGGAATAATATAGCCCTAGGCCTCTAATATGTTAGTAAAGCTTCCAGTTTCTTTTTAACTGGAGAATACTGTGTTGTTTTATACACGTCATTTACACCTGTTGGGCACTGAGGTGCATGGTACTGCATAACTTGTACATATTCTTGCTTGATGCCCAATAGAAAATACAGAAGCCTAATAAAGATATATGCTCAGTATAATTTGATCAGACTGAAATAGATTTACATCCACTGCACTAAACTGACAACACAAAGTCTGTTGTTTTGATATGAATTTCCAAATCTCTTCTATCCCTATTTGTCACAGCCTTTCTGAGATTTCTTAGAAGAACAAACATAATAAACCTAACTTTCTTTGACTTTACTGTCCTATTCTGACTCCATAAACTAGAAATAAAATTCCTTCCTATCATTTGGATCACTGATGCTATCCAACTACCACATACTTTGCATACACAGCATCTGAATGCATGTGCCACAGTCATATTTTCCTCATCACATCTTAGCATCTCCCAAGCAAATCCTATGAGAAGAAACCAGCAGGGTAGAAAAACTCTCCAAGAAGAACCTGAATAAGACTCATACAAACCATTCCTTGAAGAGACTTAG
>NW_017729029.1:65610608-65623274 GCF_001723915.1 Gavialis gangeticus | reverse complement strand
TACCACGTACTTTGCATACACAGCATCTGAATGCATGTGCCACAGTCATATTTTCCTCATCACATCTTAGCATCTCCCAAGCAAATCCTATGAGAAGAAACCAGCAGGGTAGAAAAACTCTCCAAGAAGAACCTGAATAAGACTCATACAAACCATTCCTTGAAGAGACTTAGGTCAAGGTAAGAACCTTCTAAGATTTCCAGGGGGAGCTCCTAAGTCACGTCCTCCCAATCCTCTCCCCCTTATAACAGAGTCCTAGAATGATAGGGCCTCTACAGGGATGTATAGCAGATGATAAAGAGTATTTATATGCTGGTAATAAAGAGCATTATATGATCTTTCCATCAAGTCCCAAAAACCTGAAAAGCCCCTTCTAGATATATCCCCTCAGAGGGGCTTACCAAGGGAATGGGGAAGATACCACACAGGCTTTGCATGTCCATTCTCAGCCCAACACGACTGCTGCACATGGATTCCTAGACTATAGCTTTAGTTTTCTTATTGGACCAGGCTCTAAACCATGGCTGTTCAAACTATGAGCAGTTCAAAAGCAACCTGTGGGCTTCTGGCAGCCATTTCTCCCACTGCAACACAGCTGAAGAAGTCCCGGGTGTTGTTGGAGGGCACAAACCACCAGCACTAACTACACCCTGGCACAATTACCATGGACAGCTGCATGCCACTGGCACAGCCTCCCTGGAGAGGAGGAATCCCGAAGAGGCCACCCCTGCAGCATGTGGCCTTCTAAGGTGTGTGGTCCCCAGCTACAAGTTGAACAGCACTGCTCTGACCTGCAATGTCAAGCTGAAAAGATCTTGTCTGGAGTTGTAGAGCTCTTCATTTCATGTCACCCTTCCAGGTGATAACGGCCATCCTCTCCCACCAAGTTTGCATCCAATACTTTTTTAAGATATGGTGATTAATAAGGATTGACTTAGCAGTGTATAACATATAGCTTGCCATACAAATTACATAAGATCATTTCACAGATACCCCAGTGGAAAGTAATAGGTCTCTCTCTTTCACAAACACTTGGTCATTCTGCACACATAAGACAAACAGTCTGATTTATTTTTCCTTGGACAGACCAGCTAGAATCTAAACCACCTTCTGTTAGTCAGATTTTTCTCTGGCTCTTACCCATCGTAAGGGAAAAGAGGTCCTCCCTCCTGCATCTGGCCTGCTCCACACAGTTGCTACCTGTGTGCATAGGGGACTACAGGCACTGTTCTTTCCATATGCCACTGTGGGTGCAAGTAGTAATTAACACCATAGAGAAGTGAACTCACTGTGCTCAAGAGAACTGAAAAAAGGTTGTCTCCCTCCAGGCACCAAACAGTTTATGACATAATTGGAACACAGGCAAAAGCATCAGACTCTTATACCCATATTTATTCTGACTATTACAGATAAGTACAGTTTATGTGCGTCAACCTGGTTGAAGGCAGATTAGGGAGGGTTATTTACCTTGTGAGAAGTAGGTAGTGTCAGCAATGCCATTTCTGTGAGAAGCAGCTGTAAACATAGGAACCTTGCCAGTTTAAGCTTTTGATAGGTTACAATGAAACAGCCTATCTACAAGCTGGCTTTGCCATGTCTCCTATTCAAAGCCTTTCCAGGTTTTAGATTCCTTGGCCTGGATATTCCCTATCAGATCTCCAGAGGCTAAAATATAACACCTCTCTTGTGACCTTTCTGCCTGGCAGGCTTCTACCAAAGTCTATACCAGTTTCGACCTACATAGATTCTGCTCCATTTAGGGTTCACACACTGATGCATAACTGGGGACACTGAGGGAGTCGTACAGTGGTTCTCCTTGAACACAACACTTATCATACACACAGCTTAATGTTAGAGAAAGGATTTCTGGGTTACACTAAATACTGGTGCAAGAAACGAGAACAATAAATAAATTCTATACATCTTTATCTAGGCCATTTCAATGAGCAAGATGTGAATATATCTTAGCAAATGAGATTTTTTTCCCCCATGCTTGCATAAAACTCTCCCTTTAATAAGGAGGAGCAACCCTAAATGTTTAGGTGACTGTAAAAAACAGGCCAATGTATAGAAAGTCAGACACAGAGGAAAATTAAAATGGAAGTTCAGCTCCTCTGAACAACAACCTCAGAGGAAGGGCTACTAAGAAAGGAGTAATTACAACACAGGATGGATCATCGAAATGTGAAGCATATGCATTAAAGCAGAGTAATAATTGGGTTCTTGAAATCACTTATCAATGCATTTCTACATGCCAATAATAACTAATGACATATATTATGACATATATTTCAAACTGCAGCAAAGTTACTATATTGTCTATGTTATAGTTTGGAACTTTGTACTATTGCTTCCATTGAAAACAAAAGCCAAAACAGGAAAAGTGTTCTCTTTTCCCCCTTAAATTCCAAGAAACCAGTCACATTATCTTTTGGAGGAGTTAAAAGATGCGACAATTTCGTCTCCCTGCAGTATCCTTGCTGCTGGAAGCTAAATGGTCTCAATAGTTAATGGTCCTTTTTTTCTTCCACTGATTGCTGAAGGGGGCATCTAGATGGGTTTTTTTCACCAAAAAGATAACATAACTTTAAATCCCTTTTATATTGAACAAACACTAGAGTAATAGAACAACGTTATTTTGTCCATAAAACATTTATGGAGTATCTTTCATATCAAAAGCATTTGAGTTTCTTTCCACAGAACTAATTCTTTCTTCCATGCCCTGAAAATTGTAGCTAGAAAGACAAATCCAACAGTATTGCTCTTGGGTCACTGCTATATTGTCTGCTCTTGGTAGTAAATCCAGCAGCAAAGTGAGTTTATTAGATATAGGCTGCTTACAGATGCTAAAAACAACTCCCCCCTCCCTGCCAGCACTATACTTTAAACTCAGCATGTCCCCACAGTGAACCAAGTGAGTGCTCAGAAAAGGCATTGCATTAGCTGGATCCAGCTCGTCCAACATTTGTACCATTTGGGAGCTTTAGCAGGGCTTTTTTGGTGCTTTTATCTAATAGCCCCACTGAAGATGCCACAGAGCTGAGTTGAATTAATGTGCTGCTTCTTCCAGTAAAGCACATTATTTTATATTTTTCCACATCTGTTAGCACCCATAGTGACCATAAAAATGCAGATACCAGAAAAACCCACAGAGAATTCCGGCCTACCTCCATGACTCTCCAGAACCCTACTCTGAGTATAAGGCATTGCTAAATGTGCTTCAGCATCCACCTGTGCATACCATTAACAAGGCTAAGAAGCTGTGATGTAGGACAGAATGTGAAGGAAGAAGGGGGAGCTATTGCTACTTCTGGCAACAGTCAATAAGAATACATCTCAATACTAGTATTTAGGATCAACCCTGAGGGCCACTCTCAAGCAACCAGAGCCAAGTAGCCCTTTCCTACATTGCTCCATGAACTAAATCAGGAGTGGGCAAAATGGGGCTCACAGGCCAGATCTGGCCTGCCAAGCATTTCTGTTTGGCCCATGGCTGCCCCTCTAAAAGACACTGTCTCTCCACCTTCTGTGTAGTAGGTGTAGGCAACCACCCCCAACCCCAGCCCAGCCCTGTCTGTTCCCCAACCCCAAGGTAGTGGGTGCTGGAGACAAAGCTGGAAGCTCCTGCCCACCAACCCTGTGACCATTCATAGAGGAGACAGCCTGGACCTCAGCAAGAGGCAAAGTACAAGTATGGGTCCAACCCAGCCATGTGCCAAGGACTTGCATTTGGAATAAGGGTGCTGGGCTAGGACAGGCCAGACATTGGTAGGGATGTGAGCACCACTGACAGTCCCACCGTGTGCTACCACTTGCTGCACCACGTGCTGGGGCCATGGGCACAGAGTCACTGGTTACCTGGGCTGAGCTGGGCTCTGGTCAGGCCACAAGCACTGTTAATGGTCCCGCTTTGTGCCACAATGTGCAGCTAGGGTGGTGAACTGGGCACATGCCAGGGATTTGGGCCAGGAGCTGGGGATTACCCTGACTGGGCCCTGGTGAGGACACAGGTGCCGCTAATTGCCCCACTGTGTGCTGCCACATGCCACACCGTGTAGAGTTGATGAGGTGATTTGGGCCTGGAGCCATGAGTTATGTAGGGCAGGCTGGGCCCTGGTAGAAATACGGGCACCATTAATGGCCATGCTGCATCCCCACAGAAGGCATGCCACTCCTGCCACAGCTGCTGGCTTGCATGTGCCTGCCCTTCACGTGCCACTTGTACCTGCTGGCACATGTGACATGCAAGCCACTGGTGGTGCACTGCTCACCCTGTTCAAGACTTCCAGGCCACCTGCTATGATTAGCACAACCACAGGCTTTACCTGGCACCTGGGTGGCAGCTACAGCAACAACTAGAGCTGTGTGAAACAGCACCATTTTGTTTTGACTTCTGTTTCACCATTTCAGTGGGACAGTGTTTCATTTTGAAAGCACTGTTCCATTTCATTTCATCGAAACTTTTGTTGTTCTGATGTTTCACCCATAGGCTATAATGGGGAAGCATAAAACTACCTGTTTACGTTGTCATTTCTTGCCTGATTTGGATGAAACTTGCAGGGATGATATCTTCTTCTGAGGCCATGAAGTCTGCCAAGATTTAAGGAGCTAGGTGCAGGGGTTTCTGGGAAACTGCACCTCAAAGTCTTAAAAGCAAAACTCATGTCACGTGTGTGTTAAGGCACAATGAGGTTAAAACTTCAGGCATGCTAGCCCCTGCTGAGGCCACAAAGCCTGCCAAGTTTCAAGAAGATAGATGTATGGGTTTCTGGGAAACTACACCTCAAGCTGCAGACAAGCAAAACTTGTGACGTGTGTGTGTGTGTGTGTGTGTGTGTGTGTGTGTGTGTGTAAGCCACAGCTGACAGCTGTTTTTCCATTCACCTGCCCCTCTCAGAGGACTGGAATTGGAAGGGATCTCAGGAAAGGATCAGTCACTGGCTGGCTACACATGTGAATATTAGAGCAGTCTGTCCGCACTCTTCCCCCTCCCTCCCCATAATTTCTGTTTTCCTGCAAGCAAACCCAGCTTCGAAACTCAAAACGTTTTGACACTTTCAAAACATTTTGAGTGCCCTCATTTTGTTTCAAGGCTGGGTAGCATGAACTGAACTAATAGCTAACGTTAACATAGAATGTAATAATAGTAAAATATAACCATGTTAAGTCTTGTCCTGTAAGCAACTTGAAAACTCCATTTTGTATCTTTCTGCTTGACATAAGTGAATGAACTCTGCATAGCCTTTATGTATGACTGTGTGTAAAAGGGTGAATGGTGAGAGAATGGCATAGAGATGGGAGAAGATTCAATTGTTTATGTAAGTAACAAGGCACCAAATGTTAAGTTACCAGTCAGTAAATTAATTAATGAATGGCTGAAGAATCCCTTTGAGGCCTAGGGCACAAAGAAGATAAAGAAAAGAAGATATGCACCCATCCTGCCAGATGGGCAGCAAAAACACTCCAAGGCTAAGATAAGCTGAAGACAAAAGAAGAACAACTGCAAAAACAGAAGCTGGGCATGGAAAAACCCCAAAGCACGGAAACAAAGGATGCCAATCCCTATAAAAAAACACTTTGAAAATGCCCAGTTGGGTGAGCCTTTTTCTCTACTGCTGTTTCATCGGAGCACAGATGCTTCTATTCACCCCACTCCAGCTGTTATCTTCAAATCATCATCATCTACTCAAAAAGCCGGGGTTGGCCACCCTGGGCTGATATTGAGCAACTATTGCTGGTGGCTATATCTGGTGTATGTGTGGATGAAATGGTTGTTTTGTGTATGTGTATGCCTGTGTGTAATGATGTGTATGATGATTTGTGTGTGTTTGTATGAATGGTGTGCCTGAACCTCTATGTCTAACTCATATAATCAATAAATGCGGCACCTTGCCTTATCCCCCTTTATAAAGTCTCACTCGTGATTTGAGCAATTGGCAATTTGTATAACAGCTGTTTCAGAGCCTTTCATTTCTTTCAATTTCATTGTTTCGAGCTCAAAACGAGTCAAAAAAACTTCGAAACGAAACACCCAGCAAAATTTTGCACAGCCCTAGCAAAAACATCTACATGACTGGTAAGGGCAGGGGCACAGCAGGGGTGCCCCAAGATGTGCTGAGAGCCTTGGGTGCTTTGGCCCTGGACACACTGGTGGCCCCTCAAGCAGGGAAGCAAGAGGCGCCTGGGCAGCCTTCTACTGCCAAGCTGTTGGGGGGAGGTGTTATTCCTTGGCCCTTGGGTGGGCGGTGGAATGTCTTTCACAGTGAAGATGCATCCCATTCTTGGTCTCTGGGCTGCAGAGGAAGCAGCAGCCTGGGGATGAGGGCTCTAAGTGGGACTGCTGGGTAGCGGTGAGGTAACACTGGAGGGGAATTCTCCACTTGCCCTTGGTTGCTGCTGCCTGATTGTTCAGGATCCTGATTGTTCAGGATTATGAATGTACTTGAAGGGTGCAGCTGAACAGGGAAGCAAGCATTGAGGGGCCAGGAAGCTCTGCATTTCCCCCATACCCAGGCTCCATAACCACAGATGCCCCTTTCCTCCAAGAACCTGGCCATTCCCTTTGGGAACCTGACTTCCACAGCATCTTCAGAGCATAAGACTGGCTCAGATCCCACATCCCTCCAGCCCAGGCTCCTGTGCCCCATAGCAGCAGGGAGCAGAGACTGACAGGGAGAGAGAATGGGTTCTGACTAATAGGTAAGTGTTATACCAGTTACAATTAACCAATATAATTAGGAGAGTTTAAATGAGTAATTTTTTACACAATATTTATATCCCTAATATCACTACTGCACAGGAAAATAAAAATTTTAAAATGAGCCCAAGGAGGAGTACGGTAGACACTGAATGCTAAATATTCAACAAATAATGGACTTCTAAATATTTTTTTACCCATGTGGGTGGAAAAGCTGTGTGCTTAATTTGCAAAGAAAGTGTGGCAATGTTCAAAGAATACAATTTGAATTGGCATTTTGAGAGCAAGCGTGCATCCAAATATGAGAAACTGTTTGCCAGAGAAAAAGCAAAGAAAGCTGAGGAGATGGTTGCTCGAATGCTGAAAGAGCAGTTTTTTTCATAAAACTATTGGCAGAACAGGATAGAATTATGAAAACGAGCTATGTGATTGCACACAAAGCAGCCAAGTACAGCAAACTATTCTTTGAAGGAGAATTTATAAAGGAATATATGGTTGACTCTGCTGAGATTTTGTGCACAGAAAGCATTTTGACAACATTTACTTGTCAAGGCAAACTATTGTGAGCCATGTCAAGGATCTCTCTGAGAACCTGGACCTGTAGTTGAAAAGTAAGGTAAACACAATTTCTCATATTTTGCATTGGCACTCTGAGAGTGTTGTGATCTCAAAGACACAGCCTAGTTGTAAATTTTAATTTGAGGTATTATTGAATATTTTGAGCTCAGAATATTTGGCATCAATGCAGTCAATGAAAGATACTATAATTGGAAAAGATTTATTGGAGGTTGTAAATGAATGCATGTAAAAATTAGGAGTGAAATGGAAAAAATTGGCAGGTGTGACCACCAACGGAGGCCCAAATCTGACAGGAAAACATGTTGAATTACTGAAAAGAATTCAAGACAAAATCTAAGAAACAAATCTAAAACAGAAAATTATTTTTCTACATTGCATTATTCATCATGAGGTCCTGTGAAAAAGTGTTTTAAAACTAAGCACTGTTCTGGACACAGTTAAAAATGTGTTCAACTACATTTGAGCGAGAGGATTAAACCACAGCCCATTTGTAATTCTGCTTGAGGAATCTGAATCTGAGCACACAGATGTCCTGTGTCATACTAATGTAAAATGGCTTAGTTTGGGTAAAGTTACTTCTTTTCGACTGTCAGCTAGGACATGAGGAGTTCAGCCATTTTCCTACATTGCAGCAAGCTGCTGTTTGTGATCTAAACTTGAAAAAATACAAGTCGCCATTACTCAACTTGCATGCTGAATTTTCTCACCGATTCAAGGATTTTCAAATGATAGAAAAATGACCTGTCTTTGATCTCCTCACCTTTTACATTTGATGTTGGCAATGCTCCATGTGACCTCCAGCTTCAGCTTATTGACAATGTGATGCATTGCTTGCAGAGCAATTCAAATCAGTGTTGCTTCCTAAATTTTATGCCTCTCTCAGTGAACGGAACTTTCCAAAGATCAAGGCTCATGCCAGGAAGATGCCTGTGCTGTTTGGATCAACATACATATATGTGAGCAGACATTTTCTGCGATGAAAATCAATAAATCAAATCTTAGATCTTCGGTGAGCAACGACTGCCTTGCAACAGTGTTCCATGCTGCAACAATGGAGATGATGCCTGACTTCGATTCTCTAGTCAACACACATCAGATGCTTCATTTTTCCCATTGAGCAAGTTTGTTTTTTTTTTAACCGAATTTTCATCTACAAAAGTAAAACTTTATTTTGAGCTATTATGCAATTGCCTCTCTATACACTACTCAAAAAAACATAAATCAGGATGAAAATCATTTTTTGAAATAAAATTAAAATATTTTATAGTAGATGTTTGATTTTTAGTATATCATTTGGGGTTTTTATCTATAATTTGTTAAAATTATATCTGCTGAAAGATTATACGCATGCAGCCCTCGATTCAACTGGTTTGGCATCATTCTTGGGGAGGTCCAATACCCCGGAAACTCCCACTGGTTGAGGGTGATGAAGCATGTTGTTCAAGGGGTTGTGCCTGTGCCTTGTGGCTTAGGGGGCAGAACTTCTGGGGCCCCAGGAACAGGCCATGCACCATGAGGGCAGGCCCTTTGGAGGGCAGTGCTTCCTAGTCAAGGTGTGGACATTCTCATGTCAGGGACCATGTGATGGGAGCAGGGGATTCTGGGACTAACAAGGTGGTGAACATGGCAGCAAGGGGGGCTGGTTTTGGGGTTGGGTGAGTGGGCCTTCTGATGTTTATGGACTATGAGCTAGGGAGGGACTTCTGGTTCCAAGACTGCAAACCCAACCTCCCAAAAGGAGTACTTCTGAAGCAAGGGGAGGGAATTCTGGTGGCAAAGGTAAGGGGTTAGGTTGGGACTTCTGGTCCCAAGATGGTAGGCGGGGGACAGGGAACCTGTCAAAACTCAAGGCTTAATAGTTTGACAAGAGGTATACCCTTGCAGCCTTCAGCAAGCCACCAAAACTCATTAAGTGGCCCTCCAGCTGAACTAATTGCCCACCCTGGCCTATATCCATTTTACCTGGAAGGCACCTAAGTGCCTAATGTAATTATTGCTTCATGTAATTTTTAAGTATCTAAGAGCATTTATACACTTTTAAGTATCTATGAGCATTTATACACATACTTTTCTGTCCTGTGATACACCGGAGATCTGTCACTTCAGAGCAGACTCAGTGAATCGAGTCTGCTCTGCACATGAGCTGAGGTGAACTGCGCTGCACCATGTGCAGCTGTATAAGTGGTAAAATGCATGTCAGCACACAGAAAATGGTGTTGGTGCACTTTTGAACTAAAGCATCTTGAATGTGTTTTAGTTCAAAAGTGCACTGCTGCCATTTTCTCAGTGCTGGTGCACATTTTGCTGCTTATACAACTGGAAGCACCACTCTTCAAAGCATCTGGCACTGCTGCACTTGCATGTGTAAAAATGCCCCAAGACTCTAAATGTGAATCTATTCTATCCTGCCTTATCAGTCAAAATACTGATAAGGCACATATTCCTTGTGTGTCACCATACTAATTTTAAAAAATGTTCTTTATGTGACTGAATTTGGGTTTAATATGACCACCGATTCCATACAAGATCCCAAATCCCAAGACAAAGAAAAAAACAGAACTAAGAATGACATGATGCCGGTGCAGCACTTACCTTTTACTCACTCTTCTAGTAATTAAGACACTTGCCCAGGAAGTGGGAGATCTGGATTCTAGACCCATTACAGTCTGAGGGGTTTGAACCCATGCCTGCTACTTCCTAACCCTGAGCTATAAGCTAGGCAGTTTTTTAAAGCCTCTTCTACCTTCCTGTTGGAAGTTGGACTACTTGGTGGAAGGCGGAAGAGAACATAAAGCCATGGATCCAGAGGGACATAGGCCTGGTGGTTAGGGCACTCAGCTGGGAATAGGGAGTATTGTTTTAGATATCCATTTTAATCTAATAACTATTTGATGTAAAAATCAATAAATAGCACTGGCAGCAGGAACTAGAAGCCATGGAATTGCTGATAAGGCACTGTGCATGCTTGTGACCTACAGTGCACAGGCAATATCTGAAAAACATACGAAGAACAATAAGCTAGGAGGCAGGTTCAAACTCAGCAGAAATTCTGGAGTCCAGACTGATAGTGAGAGTTGAGATCAGGAATTTTCAGTGTCTATGGTAAGTTGATATGGGCTTGAAGAGACAAAGACTTATAATGACCACATTAATGTTTAATACCTGCTGGAATTCCTGAAGAACAGGCTGCATAGAAAAGCTGACTGTTTCTGGCCATGTTCCCATAACAGATGCAGCCCAGGTCTCATTCTCCACAGTTTATGTTACATAGCTGAGTGACTGCAAAACATATGGCATGGAAAAATACTGCTTAGCTGCCTCTACCTCTTTTTTGAAAGTATTGCCTCACATTTCTCTTCAAATGTTGGTCCTTTTTCTCCCTTACACCCTGCGTGAACATATGGGAGCATATGGCCCATAATTAACACTGAGACTCCCTAATGTATAGTTTTTCAAGTTAGTAATGTGCAGCTAAAAATAAAACTCTTGTGATCTCCAGAAGAAAAGTAGTCCAACACTTTATCACTCATAGCTATCTTCCCCAAACAATGTTGATACTGATATATCTTCAATATATTCCAAATACATTTTCTTCAGTTCATTCATTCAGGGCTCAGTCTTGCAAATTAACTGAAGTCAATGGAACTTTGAGTGCTCAGAATCTTTAATATCAGGCCACTTTTATTTAATAATCTACATGTAGAATGAAGAACTTAATTTTAGCCATGCAAATCTGAAAATGTGGGCCAGTTGATCCTATTGTAAATCACGCCCCCTCTCCCCTGGCAGAGTATGCATATGAAAAACCCAGGTCTAGATATGTAAATTAAGTAAGTACATGAACCACTACTCAAACTGTGGAAAATACGGTCTTTAAATTCCTTTTGTAAAATTGTTAACAACCACATCAAAGATTCCAGATTATAAATTGGCCTTTCTATAATCCAAATCCTGCATTGTTCTGTACTGACTTCTCAATCAATTTGTCCTAAAACATACCAGGAAATTAGCTAAATGTATACATGGATTGATATGCATTGATAATGTACAGTATTCTATAATATATGGTGGTATGTGTGCATGCGTATGTGGGTGTGCACACGTGCGCGTGTAACAGAGAGAGAATCAGGCATTTGGGGGGTATAAATATGGCTTACCAAAGAAGTTCAAAGATTCTGAAATTTAAGGATTAGGATTTGAACAGTATCTCAGCTGAATACTAGGAAAGCTTTAAATATATCACCTAGAATTACACTACCTTAAGATTTAATTCATCATAGGAAGTAAAATGATATTGTTATACTCCATATGTAGCTCATTTTATGTGGATCAAGAGCATTAGGGTCCTGGGATAAAATCTCTTCCTAGAGTGGCAAACTATGCATTTCAAAGTGGTTTCCTGATGTGGTTTTGCTCCTGGGAGAATAAATGATCAAATACATGTCAACAATTTTGATCTATGCAGTTCAAGTAAAAATGACACATGTTGGCAGTACTATACATTTTTTAAAAGTATCTAAATGTGGGCTTGGTTGCTTCAGTACTTCCTATTTTGTATTTTAATTTGTCACAAAACTCTGATGGAATGTTGGGTTTCAATAAGTAAAACTATGCCGTAACATACCTTAGTGGGCGTGTCTACATGAGATGCTTTATTGAGCAGTAGAGTAATCTACTACACAGTAAAGCATCACTATTTAACCATGCACTGAGCTACTGCACAGCAAAATAGGCTAATGTGCAGTTAAACCACTACCTGTCAATACAGGCAGTAGATATACTGTGCATAACCTAATGTGCAGTAGTACACATGTGGACACTGACCAGGAACAAATTTGCTCCCAGTCAGCCAGACCAGCAGGGAGCCAACCTCCCGCCAGGCGTACAGCAATGTGGCTGGGACTGTTCCAGCCACAGGGTAGGGACAGATCTTTAGCAGTCCCTAGCTGGTCTTTAGACCCCTGGGGCCTGGGCCAGCTAATGCCTGCCTCTAACCACTAGTCTAGTCTAGTCTAGTCTGGTGGGCACATGCTGGTTGCAGCAGTGCTGAAGAGCCCTGGCCTGGCTCCTAGGCCTCTGCCAGCTGCTCTCTGGCCCCTGAGCACCATGCCCCTGCACTGCAGGCACATACTGTCCCTCAGCCTATCGTATTCAAATGGGAGACAGACCAGAAGAACCACGTATCCTGGAACAGGCTCCTTGTTGAGGAGAGGCACATTGTCGTCCTTGATAGGATGTTGGAGGAGCAGTAGAAGCAGGTGCCATGGTGGCCCAAACAGTGAAAGCCATGGAGGAGTACCACTGGGTGCTGGACACCATCCTGGCCCTAACGGTAACCTTCATGCCACACACCACCCAGCCCCAACTGCTGCCTGGCAGCCACTCGCCAC
>NW_017729029.1:65592280-65605608 GCF_001723915.1 Gavialis gangeticus | reverse complement strand
TATCCTGGAACAGGCTCCTTGTTGAGGAGAGGCACATTGTCGTCCTTGATAGGATGTTGGAGGAGCAGTAGAAGCAGGTGCCATGGTGGCCCAAACAGTGAAAGCCATGGAGGAGTACCACTGGGTGCTGGACACCATCCTGGCCCTAACGGTAACCTTCATGCCACACACCACGCAGCCCCAACTGCTGCCTGGCAGCCACTCGCCACCAAGCCACAGGCCCTGGCCCCACCTACTACCAGGCAACCACATGTGGCCCTACACCAGGCCCCCCAGTGGGCCTGGGAGGAGGTCCTATGATGCCTGCAGTGGCCAGGGCCCCTAGTCCCTGCTCCTGAGCTGGATCCTCTGGCAATCAGACTGCCCACTGCTGATCTGCCAGCCACTTGGTCCCTGAGCAGGAGATAACCCCTGTTGGGCCCAGCCCCATAAAGCAGGAAGGCAAGCAAGACGGATAGCACCCACCCTCATCCCTGGCTGAGTCCCCAGGCCACTAGCCCCACTATGGTGTCCACACATGGGGTGGTACTGGGCATCTCTCCCCAGGCTCCAGACCATTGGTGCCTCCAGCCTACCATTTCCCCCTGAGACTGCACCAACCACACTCTTGTAAATAGTTGCATAGGGAAGAGGGTGTTTTATTGGTTGTGGGAATTGGGATTCAGGGTTAGGGCTGTTGTTGGGAAGGGAGGGGGGAAGGGAACATGTTGTTGGGGTGGGAAATAAAGCTTATTGATTGGAAACTGTCCAGAGTGTGTGTGGTCTTGGGGGTGCACTGTGGTCTGCAAGTGCCTTGCGGACATGGTGCCCTGTCCACTGCCACCTAGTCCACCCAACCTCTGAGGGGTGGGGGCAGGGTTTAAGCGGGGGCTGTAATGTATCCTGGGATGCAGGGAGAACGAGATCTAACTTGTATCAGGAGGAGATCAGTGACAAAAGTTCCATAAACCAGTTTAAGATAGAGCTGGATGGATGTAATATCAGACTTAACTGATTCAGGTTATACCCATTTCAGCCCTTTTGAAACTGGTCTATGTGCACTGCACTACTGTTCTGTTACAGGTTTAAACCAGTTTCTGATCACTTATACTGGTTTATGTGTAATGTCTGTCCCTAGTCATAATGTTTAAATTGTGTCCATAAAACTCTGTTTCACAATTTATTTTAAATGAGTGCCTTTCAATTAAAAAGCAAACTAAAGCTTACTTAAGTGCTGACAAGTCTTTACTGAGAGTTTCCCTTTAAATTGGTTACTGGTTCAATATTGGGCCTAGAAAGTGTCTCCATTCTGAATGGATCACTACAACCACACTGAAATATTTTTTGCCATCCTTTTTAACCTTGCCTTTTCTCTTGTATGCCTCCTGAAAAGTATTGATTAATATTCCCTGAATATAAAGTCTTCAATATATCTACAGTATAAGTAGATTATGGATTATGATCATGAAAATGCCCAAAACAGCTCTGCCAATGTACCTCAAAATGATATTCACAAGGACCTTATTTGCCATTAGAAAGAAAATAATCCTTTTTATCCATTCAGTCTAATTTCCTTACTGATACTGTAAACAAGGAAGTCAATTTCTGCCAGTTTTCTCTTAGCAGATTATGACAACCTGTAATGGTTTTAAATGCACCTTTCCACATTTCATCCACTTTAACTAAGGAACATTTGGGATTTAAAAAGGCTGGAGGTTTGAACATGTGAATGGAAGCACTGTACTGTGTTAACACTTACAGCTTTCTAAGAGGTTGCTTCATTTCAGTCACAAGTGATGCAATTCTGATATTGTATGTCATTAAAGGTTTTCAAGCTAATTGGGATCCTTCAGCCTGAAGAGTGAGATAGTCATTAATAAGGGCTGACAATGCCAGGGATAAATATAAAGTTATAAAAGACTACTTTTGCCTTCCACTCTCCTTGTCTGGACCAGATACAATCAAGCACTTTGTAGCTTATTCTCTTTAGAGCTATTATATGCTCTTTGGTTTCTATTTTAAAAACATAAGGATTTAAATGAGGAATTATACTAAACCAAAATTACTTTCTCTCTCAGGACTCACTCTGCCATAATTTATTTCAATGGGTGATGCAACCACACCAAAGCTTTTTAAAATCATTTTTATACTAAATGTCTATCAATTCAGAGGACACTACCCAGTTTTCCCGATGTTTCTAAGGAATAAGGATGTGCATATGCTTGCTAAATCTCAAGTTAAAAAAATTTTAAATCTCTCAAAAATCCCTGAAATTGCTATTTTGTGCTATACAGTAAAGCCAACTTCATTACACTGACTGCTGCTGTGGCTATTTGGGACTGCAAGTTGAATGAATTCATAATAAAAGTAATTTTATGTGGATGTGGAGAAAACTGGGAATTATTAAGTGAAGAGTAATGAACACCTTGCCATCAGAAGATGGATGATAAGAAACAGTAGTCAATACCCCATTAGCAAGTCCATTATAACCTTGGAATAGAAACATACTTTATTTTAGAAAGCTAAAACAATGTAAGTGAATTTTAACAGCTGAATAAATGTATGGGCTAATTTATGGTTACAGAAGTTAAATAAATTAGTCATACCACCATTTCTATAGCAAGATAAAGTTAGTAACTCATTATCAGACCCATTATCAAACCCTTCATTACAAGTATGTTCACTGTTATGGTTACTGTAATGTCAGCATTTCCATTACAAACTCCTGTTTTAAGGGGTTTATGACTCGGTCGTAAGACTGAAACTTTGCATTAAAAGCTGCAGCTCTGTAGCAGTTTTTAAAAATGTCAGTCCCTTTAAAAATACAGTAGTGCAAAAATAATAATAATTAACCAACAACAACTTCTGGGTTAGGCATTTCCTGGCAGGTAAAATCGATCAGGCTCTTAACATAATTGTCCCCTGCCAGGAAATGCCCAACCCATAATTCATACTATTGGTTTTGCAAACTGTCAAGTTATACAGATATGAAGAAAATTTAAACTGCTTCATTTTTTCTAGATAGAACATGTAAATATTGTTCAGCTAACTGCCATGAGTATGTTGTTCAGCATGAAAGTCTGGTTACTTAATAGTTAATACTTGGTGTGTTGATCAACAGGAAAGATGGGCTTCAATTTTGTTGTTTGACTAGGCAGGGCCTAATTTTGTTAATATATTCATTTATATCATTGTAACTCCATTAGATGAGATCTCTCCAATTTACAGCAGTGTCATGACCTAAAGTAAGTCTACTTTAATCCTTACCCTCATCTAGGCTAAAAAAACCTCTGAACATATTAGCAAAAGAAAAGTGAAATAATTCAGAACAAGTAGGACCAAATGCATAGTAGAAGCAGAGAAAATGTAATTAGCAACAGCAACATCCTGCCACCCTATTTCATATATAACAATTTGCTCTAAGATTATATCTTCATCATCTATGTGAAGCTTAAAAGCAGGTAGAATATGGATCATTCAGGAAATGAATCTCCTCCCACTCCCCCAAGTGCTAAATGTGGTGCAGAGCAGCTATACGACTCTTTCCTCCTATATTTGCCTCTGGGCTGGATTAGCAACTGCAGTTGCTTTGTTTCAGCTGCCTTTAGAATTTCTGAATTCACGTGAAAGTTAATTTCACGAGCCCATCCCTGCAACATCCCAAGATCAGCTTTCTGCATTAACCTATACGAGAGCAGCACAAAGGCCTCTCAAGACCACATCCTTATAAAAGAAGGTAAGGTGGAACCTTTTAGACTAATTCATTCAAAGAAAAATGAGCTTTCAAGTAGGCTACATCCTACTTCAATAGATGCTACCAGCACCGTACCTAGACTTCTGGAGGCCGAAAGGTAAGCTTTTAGTATTGGGTCCCTCTTCACCAGAGATAATGACAATAATAATCAGACAATGGGAAAAAATACTATTTTCAGGTCCCCTTTCTGCCCGGGCCCTGGGCGGCTGCTTGGTTCGCCCCTGCCTATGTTCGGCCCTGGATGCTACAAAACAGTTGATAAAGATGATTTGTACTTCTGATGAAGTAGGCAGTAAGCGTATAGAAGCTCAGGCCTCTCTGAAGGAGTTAGGCTATAAGTTTCCACTCTACCCTGCATTTTGCTTAACTTCAGACTAACACAGCTAACTACCTTTATAAAGGTAGTTCCTCTATACTTACCTGGCAGGGGAAACATGGGGAAACATGGCAGGGCATGTATCTGGGTCCATGAAGGCAGTTTTCCTTAAGCGTTCCCACGGATAACTGTTCTTCTGGCATGGTTTAGTACCTGCTGAGGTGTTGGGGCTTAAAGCTCACATTATGAAAATGGGAGGCTCCTCCCTAACTTGCTTCTGTGGCCATACGGCTGAAGGCAGGTGACGCTTGGGGACATCTGAACCCCAAGCCTCCAGATTTGGGTCTGCACATAGGATGCCTTCCAAAAGACTCTGGAAATATCTGAAGCCCCTGGTGGGGGTGGAGGATGTTTGCCAGTAGTAGGGCCATGTATGGTTCTGTACTGACTCACGAATTTGGACTTGATTTGGCTGATTTGGGTTGGAACATGAAAAATTTCTTTAAAAAAAATAATAAAGTTCCTCTATCTCTGTCTTTAGAAAAGCCACTTCTATCTTTAGAAAAGCTGTTTCAAGATTTCTTGTGGTTTATGGGTGTGCTGGTGGCTCCAATTTGGGGCATCATGTGAGCACTGTATTACTCAAAGTCCCTCCTGAAAGCATTTTTTAACAAAATAAACAGGATATTAGCATTTTTTGTATGCCGCTGGAATTCAAATCATGGTTTTTAGTCACCCCCTACGTGATCTCAGTTGTACGTGCAGCCCAAACTAAGGAGGAAGTTTTGCACGGATCTCAATTGTCACATGACATAAGCACTCAAGAACACAAGCTGTAGTGATTGAATCTGATCTGCAACTATAGTGGTATCTCTACACAATAAAATGACTTATGCTAATGTCCAGTATCCATACTGGCATTGCATTTGAATCCTACACTCTTCAGAAATCTGAGCATGATTTGTTTGCATGATTCTATATTTGCCTTTTTAAACTGGGTATCTTAAAAATGTAGGAAATATGCAAGTCTAATTTGTACAACTATTTCTTGAAAGATAATAATTTGTACATGCTCTGCACTGATAGACTGGGAGAATAGCTGTTGGATATACTACTGCTTTCCCTCTAAGGGAACTGTAATATCACCCAGCAATTGATAGCATCAGTTAATCAGTTAGCATTGATTACCTAGAAGGAAGATGAAATGCAGTTAAGAAAATGTCATCATGTTTACTGTGTACTAGGACCAAGGGAGTCCTGACATTCAACGGCCCAACAAAATGAGGTGCTCACCCCATTTTTGGTTTTCCTTTTTTTTTTTTTTTTTTTTTTTTTTTGCATGCAGACAGTGGGAACACACGGTTTGGGGTAAAACAGCAAAAGGGAATGTGAGAGCATGTGGAAGCAATACTAGGAGTTGCAGGGAAGGGAAAGAGAAATAACAGAAGCAGGGTTGAGGGTGAAGCAAGAGGAAAGGGACTGAGGCAGGAAGATTATTGGGCATGGGTGGTAGGGGACTGAAGAGAATTTGATAGGCTTAGATCAGGAGATGAGCATATGATTAAGAATGGAAGAAGAGCAGTGAGCCATGTGAAGGGTAGATGGGGGATGAGTGACAAGAATGAGGGAGTTAGGAGGCCCTCTGAAATTCTGCCTCTCTGTTTCTGGCAGGATCCAAAGGATGCTACTTCACTGAGGTTCTTCTCCCTGCCACCAGATCAAGCAAGACCTGGGATCTCTGCCCTTCTGAGGTAGTTTGGAACTTGCTCCTTGAACTCCACACCAGACAGGGTCAGGAGATGCAGTTACTCTACAGTGGCTGAACCCTCTTCCCTCATCCCCCAACTGAGAAAGCAACAGACCACACTTGCACCCATGCAATTTGTTTCACTGTCCTGTATGTGTTAGTACTTGGGAGCCTGAGCCGCAAGCAGGGGAAGAGCCTGATCTCTCACTTTTGAGACCAAATTTGGGGAGAAGAGGATTCCCTTGCTTCAGGGAATCTGTGCTCTTCTCCCTGTCTGACTCCATGTGAGCCAGGGTCAGGAGGCAGGGTGAGGGGCCTACTTTTTTGATAAATCTACAACTCTCCCCAGTTCCCCATGTGATCTGGCATCTAAGCAAACCCTGGCCTCTGAGCAGCTAAGAATACATATTCCTGAATCGGGCACCAAGCATACAATACTAAGACTAGGGTGAGGAGCTAATAATAAGCATGGTCAGGACAGTGAGACTCACAATCATGGATTATATGGATGCAGGATGAGAAAAGCCATGTAGAAGCATAAGTCTTTCACATGTCTTAGAGCTACTGTTTCAGACTGTATTCTTCTCCATGGAATATTCTCATTCAGCTAAGAATATCTTAGTCAGATGAATGGGCAGCTGGTGGGAGTATAAGCTCTGGAAATAGAAGAGGGGGTGTTGTAGTGGCAGTGCAGGAAAGAGGGAGATGGACAGGTGCAGATCACTGCTGTGCAGGGGAGATGATAGTGGCTTCAGCTAAAACTTCAAATCCAATCAATCAGTTATAAGTACTTATATATCCCCTGTTACCATAAAATATGCAAATCTTATAAGTCAATGTATTTATCCTAATCACACCCATCTGGAGTGTCACGTCTCTGAAATCCCACATCCTAACTACTACTGGATTACCCTTCCTCTTAGGCTACCCTGCCAGTGCATGTCACCCACTTAAAAAAATATCCCCACTGTTTCATACTTGTTAAGAGCTGGAAGGGACCTTACAGCTAGTGTCAACTTTCTGTCCCCAGCTCCTCTATAATGATGCCTCCCTGTTTGCTGAGAGCTGGAGAGAAGCAACCAAGCTGTGCTGGAAAAGAGGGGTGAAAAGGACAGGATGAAGAAACAATGAAGGAATTTAACACATGCAGCCAGCACATTCTGTGGCAGGCATACTTGTCACAGAGGCAGAAGCAATAGAAGAGGCTGTGGTAAAATGTGCATATGAGAAAAACTATTCTTTTAAACATGAATGGAATTAAATCCCTCAGAATTCTGTTAATACAAAGTTAAGGATGCCAAGTAATGCCTTGTTGCCTTGGAGACTGTGGAGAGAGTTAAATTAAAACCTCTGAAAAGGAGGAAATGCAATATTAAGGTATGGTAAAGTACATAGATACTTGGCTATAATCATAGGCTTTATTGCCCGAGTATTCCATAAAATGCAAAGTGAGTAGGTGTATTATGAGCACATGGATGTCTGGGGCTGGAGGATGGAGAATGCGTGGGCCAAAAACTTTCCTGGAGGGACTTTCTTGAAGCAGGAATGGGGATTGCAGTGGGGACACAGGGCCTGGCACAGTTTGTAGCTATAAAATTATGAGCACTGACGGAAGTGACAGCTTGGTTCATGATCAGGCTCCTGAAGCAGTCTACAACCATGCACTGACAGAAGTGCATGGCTGCAGCATGCTTTAAAAATGCCCAACCACGTGACAATCTGAATGCTCATTATATGAGGGTTCACATGAAGGTGCTCCACTTCGGATTAACATCTGTCAGCACACGTTGGGAGCAGGTCTGGGTTGAAACAGTCCAGCCCTGCACCCAGTGCTGTCTTCAAAACGGGAGGGGGAAACGGGAATGGAGGGAGTTCTGTGTGGCGTTTGCCCAGCCTACGCTGGAGGGCGGAGTGGGTGGATTGGAGCCTCCCCACCTCAGTGTGACAAACCCACCTCCAATCCACCTGTCAAAACCCATAGGGAAGGCTGGGCAAGCCCTTGACTGAGCTCCCTCTGCTCCCTTCCCCTGCTCCCTGTTCTGAAGACAGCACCAGAGTTGAGAAAGGGGAGGGGCGGGGCTAAGGGAGAGTGGCTACAGACATGCAGCCACTCAAACTGGAGCTTGATCCCCAGCCTCCCAGACCCAACAGCCAACATTTTTTGGATCCGAGGGAATGCTGTAACTCACGCTGCTTCCTGCAACGCACCATGAGTTACAGCGGGGAGCTGTACGTCTGTCAGTGCCCTGAGGGTATAAATATACGTCACCAAATGAAGCAGATCAACTGTGGCAAGATGTCTCCTGCCATAGCTGATCCCCTTCATGGGCTGAAATACACATCACCTATTGTCCTGCACTGAGCAATATGTTCTCTGTTTACAAAGATATATCTCAGACATTCCCCAGGGTGAAATCTGTAAACATGGAGAACTGAGATTCCCGACTTACATAGACATGCCCTGGGCAACCTCTGGAAGATTTCCCAGGGTATGTCTGTAAGAGGGAAAGGCCATGCAGGTACTTCTGGAACATGTTGGGCCTAATCCTACATGGGAATTCCTGGGGTATGCAGGATCAAGCCCCTCAGATCCCAGGAGCACCTGCCTGAGGTGGCTGAAGAGCATGAGCACCTCCTGACTGCCTGTGCTCTGCCACCATAAGCCTAACAAACACCTGCCACTATAAAGCTGCACAAATTGATAACACCTGTATTGTGGTCACAGATTTGAGGCATTTGTGGCATGAAAAGGGGTATGGACATCTGTTTGTTTGGCTTTTGTGCTACCATAAATATTTTTATGGTGGCACAAAGTGACATATGCACCCTAGGAATGCAAATGAACCTGTGATAAGTTTCTGCCTGTGATGGACATTTCCAGCAGCAGACGCCATAAAGCAGGAAGCAACATCTTTACATACTAATAACTTCTATTAGATTGAAAACGTAAACTGAAAGTATTGGGAAACCTATACATTATAGATGCTGACAATCAGTGTTCCCTCTAAGCTGCGCGTGTGCTCAGCCATGCACAAGTAAAAATCTTGCCGTGCATGAACTTTTTAAGGCCGCCCACCTGCCCAGAGAGGAGCTGGGTGCTGAGTGTGGTGGAGGCACCAGGGCCAGCCTGGGATACTTACCAAAGGTAAGCTCCTCACTCCTCATGCAGGGCAGGCAGTGGCTCCTCCCCGAGGTGAGGTGAGGCGAGGGCAGGGACAGCAACAAAGATGGGGCTGGGGCTGGCTCTTCTGGCTCCAGGGAACTGCTCCGTGGGCTCCGCTGGCTCCAGGGAACTGATTCGTTCCTCTGCATCACCTCGGGGAGCAAGGAGGCACATGGCATCAGGGCTGGGGAGTGGAGCAGTTCCCCGGAGCTGGCACAGCCTGTGGAGCAGTTCCCCAGAGCCAGCAGAGCCTCACATGGGGCAGGCAGTAGCTCCTCCCCAAGGTGAGGCAAAGCAGGGATGGGGGCTGGGAGCTGGCATGGGGTCTACCAGCTCTGGGGAACTGCTCCACAAGCTCCACTGGCTTCAGGGAACTGCTCCACTCCCCAGCCCTGATGCCATGTGCCTCCTCTCTCCCTGAGGTGATGCGGGGGAGTGGAGCAGTTCCCTGGAGCCAGCAGAGCCAGCACCAGCCCCCAGCCCCAGCCCCCATACCTGCCTTGCTTCATCCCGGGAAGGAGCTGCTGCCTGCCCCATGTGAGGCCCCAGTCCTCATCCCTGTCCCATCCCTGTCCCTATGTCCGCTCCCGCCTTGCCTCGGGGAGGAGCTGCTGACTGCCCTGCATGAGGAGTGAGGAGCTTACCTTTGGTAAGTGTCCCATGCCAGCCCTGGTGCTCCCTTTCAGTTGTATCAATTGTGTCCAGCCTATGGCTGCCCCACAGCACTCCACTGCACTGCTCTGGGTAGCAGTTAGCATGGAGAAGGGTGGTGGCTGAACCCTGCCTGCTTCCACCCGGACACTTACTTTGGGACACTTACTGGCGGACCATGCCGCGCCAAAAGGGGGAGGCAGGACTGAAGCAGAGTGCTCATGGAGCACTACTCCTTAGAGAGAACATTACCGACAATGGCGGTATATTATGACATGCACTATACTTCTAACAAGTGAATCATAAAATCATAGAATCATAAAAAGTTAGGGTTGGAAGGGACTGTGGGAGGTCATCTATTCCAACCCCTTGCTCAAAGCAGGACCATCCCCAACAAGATTATCCCAACTAAAGCTTTGCCTAGCTGGGTCTTGAAAACATTGAGACTGTTGCTTCTTGTTCTGTCATCTGCCACCACTGAGAACAGTCTAGCGCCATCCTCTTTTGAACCCTGCTTCAGGTACTGAAAGGCTGCTATTAAACCCCCTCTCTCTTCTCTTCTCTAGACTAAATAAGCCCAGTTCCCTCTGTCTTTCCTCATCAGTCATGTGACCCAGCCCCCCCACCATTTTTGTTGCCCTCCACTGGACTTTCTCCAATTTGTCCACATCTTTTCTGTTGAGGGGGGCCCAAAACTGCTCCAGATGTGGCCTCATCGGTGCTGAATAGAGGGGAACAATCATTTCCCTTGACCTGCTGGCAACACACCTACCAATGCAGCCCAATATGCCATTGCCCTTCTTGGCAACAAGGGCACACTGTTGGCATATATTCAGCTCATTGTCCGCTGTAACCCCCAGGTCCTTTTCTGCAGAGCTGCTGCCCAGCCAGTCAGCCCCCAGCCTGTACTGGTACATGGGGTTGTTCTGTCCTAAGGGCAGGACTTTCTCCTTGTTGAACCTCATGAGATTTATTTTGGCCCAATCCTCCAATTTGTCTAAGTCACTCTGAACCCTAGCCCTAACCTCCAGCATATCTACTACTCCCCCCAGCTTGGTGTCATCTGCAAAATTGCTGAGGGTGTACTCTATACCACCTTCCAGGCTGTTGATGAAGACATTGAACAACACTGCCCCAGGACCGACACTTGGAGCACTCTACTTAATACCAGCTGCCAACTAGACATCAAGCCATTGATTACTACTGTCTGAGCCTGATGCTCCAGGCAGTATTCTATCCACCTTACAGTGCATTCATTCAGCCCATATTTCCTTAGCTTGCCTGTGAGAATGCTGTGGGAGACTGCATCAAAAGCCTTGCTAAAATCAAGGTATACCACATCCACCAGTCTCCCCACATCCACAGAGCCGGTCACCTCGTCATAGAAGGCAATCAGGTTGGTCAAGCATGACTTGCCCTGGGTAAAGCCATGCTGACTGTTCCTAATCACCTTTTCCTCCTCAAGTGCTTAAAAATGGATTCCTTAAGGATCTGCTCCATGATTTTTCCAGGAACCAAGGTGAGGTAGACTGGCCTGTGGTTCCTTGGATCCTCCTTCTTCCCTTTCTTAAACATGGGCACAATGTTTGTCCTTCTCCAATCATCCGTGACCTCTCCTGATCACCGTGAGTTTTCGAAGATGATGGCCAATGGCTCTGCAATCCCATCGGCCAACTTCCTCAGCGCCCTTGGGTGCATCCTATCTGACCTCATGGACTTGCACATACCCAGCTTTTTTAAGTAGTCCTTAACCTGCTCTTTCAGCACTGAGGGCTGCTCACCTCGTCCCCAAACCATGCTGCCTGGTGTCCAGGGGCTGACCTTGCCTGTGAAGACTGAGGCAAAAAAGGCATTGAGCACTTCAGCCTTTTCTCCATCCTCTGTCACAAGGTTGCCTGCACCATTCAGTAAAGGACCCACACTTTCCCTGATCCTCCTCTTGCTACTGACATACTTGTAGAAACCCTTCTTGTTACCCTTCACATCCCTTGCTAGCTGCAACTCCAATTGCACTTTGGCTTTCCTGATTTCATCTCTCCATGCCCAAGCAATGCTCTCATGTTCTTCCCTAGTTATTTGTCCAAGTTTCCACTCATAAGCTTCCTTTTTGTGATTTAGTTTGCTGAAGAGTTCCCTACTAAGCCAAGCTGGTCTTCTGCCATACTTGTTAGTCTTCCTGCACATTGGGACGGTTTGTTCCTGCACTCTTAGTGATGCTTCTTCGGAGCACAGCTAGCTCTCCTGGACTCCTCCCCCACTTAATGCTTAAAGTTCTTGTTACCAATCAACCATGAAATAAAGCCATCAAGCTTTTGGGATATAAACCATGTCTATGATTTTTTTCCCCCCTGCCATGTCAGCAACTATACACTCCTATCATTTCAAAGCACCACCATTTTATCATCATACTACATGGCAAAGTGTACAGGAATGAAAAGGATCACTTAAGAATCACATACCACAGTAGCACCTCATACAGATAACTGCAGTGACAACTACAACTCCCTCCATCACCACCATCAATACCTCCGGAAATATTTTATGTTCAAATGGTTTAGAAGTTCATTGGCAACAATTTCATTAATACAATGTTAAGCTTATCTGGTGGAATTTTATGCCCTTCCAGAATACAGAGGTAAAAAAAACAAAAATCATTAAAAACCAGGAGATATAGACTTAAGGCACATGCCATCCCAACCTTAATTTACCTGCTTTGAACAATAACCTAATATTTCCATAAGACACATATATGACTTCTACATAAGTCAAAGTACTCAAAGAAAAGGGCACATAATCATTTTAGGACAGAGTCAAATATCTTTTTGCTAAGGCAAAACTTGTGCCTACTTATGCTGTACAAACCAGGAACTACCTATGCTGGCCTTACACTCAGACAGTGAACCTACTCCACAAAAAGAACATCATCACAGTGAAATACCTTTACCCTTATGCCCAGGATCCCATCTGACACTAAACTTCCACTTACCCATCACTAAACCAACAGGTTACCTCAATGCTGATTAGGCTAACCGGCTAGTATTCAGTTTGGATTTGGATTTGGCCAATTTGGAGGACAGTGATTTGAATCAGTGATTTGAATCACTGCCCTGAATTGATTTGGCTGAATCTGATTCAGAGATTCGGCTGCTGCCCAATTGGCCAAATCTGCAAATTACACAGGCCCCATCCCCTGCCCACTCTCAATGGCTGCCCCACCCATCCCAGCTCCTGGCTCTTTGGAAAAAAAAAAAAGCCCAACTCATTGGCTGCTGACAGGCAGCAGGAGATCCTTGCTGCCCCTCACTGCCCCACACCATGTGAGGGGGCTCTTCCACAAGCCCCCTGACCCCCGCTTGCTCTCCCAGCCCCCTGCCCTCATGGCTGCCTCATCCACCCCAGCCTTTAAAAAAAAACAAAAAAACAAAAAAAACCCAAACTCACTGGCTACTGCCCAGCGGGGGGGGATCCCTGCTGCTCCCCACTGCCTCATGCTGCATGGGGGGCTCTACATGAGCCCCCAGAAGCCTAAGGCTGCTGCATCAGCTGGTGAGTCCAGGGGGGGTTGGGATTTTTTCTTAAAGGGCCAGAGCTGGGGTGAGCGGGGCAGCCATGGAAACGGGCTGGTAGAGTGGGCAGGGGTTGGGAGGCTCATGGAAGAGCCCCCCACTTGCATAGGGCAGTTGGGGGACAATGGGGATCACCCCCCCCACCAGGCAGA
>NW_017729029.1:65589966-65592224 GCF_001723915.1 Gavialis gangeticus | reverse complement strand
CCATGGGGGGAGGGCTGGGGGAGCAGGCAGGGGATAGGGCCTGGCAGGAGTCCCCTCCCCACTCCTCCAGCCTCTCCTTTCCCACCCCCTACTTACCACCCTGGAGTCTGGGTCCAGCTCCCTGCTGCAGCGGGCAGGGACTGGCCAAATCACCGAAGCTCTCCGTATCTTTTCTGAATCAATTCAGACAGCTTCAAATCAATTTGGACCTTTTAACTGGTGCCCTAATTCAATTCAGATTTGGAGGTTCAGCCACCAAATCGAACTGAAGGGTGTTTGTGCCCAGAAGCTTGCAAAGAACAATTTTTGAACTATTTAGTTGGTCTAATAAAATATATCACTTCTACCCAAAGAACCTTGTCCACCTATGTCTTTAGACCAACATGGATACAACCAACTACCCTTAATACAACAAATACTATCACTCACATATACAACTCTCTAAACTGAGAAGAGAATAAGGAGACCTGTATGTTGTATGACATATCTCTAACAATTCTGTCTATGGCTTATTTTAATAACAGGAATCTAATTGTTCTATCCTGTTGAATTCAAAACTCCTGAATTCTCTCCTTAGCAACATACATATTTAACGTGGGCTAAATGAGCACTTGTATGTTTTTCTGTCATGCTCCGATGGATCATCTGTTGGAACTGGCATATAGGCGCTGATGTGAAAGCACTGGCAAATCGCCTGGCCTCATTCCACGATACTGTTCCAAGAAGTGAAAAATCACTGGGAAGCTTTCAGGAGGAACTGGATATGACTTTTGACATGGTGTTTCCAAATGACATAATGCAAATTGCCAAGGTCTCTGAAAAAAACTTCACTGAATATATATATGAAAGGAGCAAAACTTCTGTACCTCAGTTCAATATGTTTCTACATTCTGGCTCTCAAAGTAAAATTATGTCAGCAGCCACAGGCCACAGGATTTTGAAAGAGGGGAAGGGTGTAGATCAGTGGTCTCCAAACTTTTTGGAGAGTAAATCACCTTTGGCATTTAAAAGCAACCCAAGATCTACTGTGTACCCCCCACCCCCCAGCGGGTAAGTCTGTAGGGAAGGAAGGGGGCAGTGCAGATCAAGGCAGAGGAAGAAAAAATGATTTGGGGTGTGGGGGAAAGGGGGGGACCAAACCTAGGCCTCAACCCTAGCCCCACTTCCTCCCTCACTGCTGGGGCCTTGAGCTGCACCCCCATCACCCCAACAGCAGTGAGGTAGGGAGTGGGACTGGAGCAGGGGTAGGCCCTGCATAGCCAGGGTGCAGGACAGAGCTGCGGTGGGGAGCTGTGGGGCATGGGGAGGGGAACAACCCGGGAGGGCACAAGGGGCATGTGTCCCCATATCTGAACTCTGACTGGGCCAGCTGCCTCTGCAGGCTGGGCCTGGGCTGCGCTTAAGCTGAGTGGCAGCAGCGCTGGGAGTGGGGCTACGGGGAGAGCTGGAGGCACCTAAAAATTCACTGTAGCCCCCCACAGGCCCCTCTCCCAGCTCCGCTACCACCGCCCAGCCTGAACACAGTGCAGCCCAGACCCCTGCCATGAAGATGGTGGTGCTGCCTTACTTTTGTCCCCCAGGATCTACACGGGGCGGTGCATAGGCTGGGTCTGGAAGGTAGCTCCACACTCTTCACAGTGGGGGTATGGGCCAGTCTGCATTCAGGCTGGGTGGCAGCAGCAGCACTGGCAGAGGGGGCTACAGCGAATTTTTGGGTACCTGTAGCCCTCCCATAGCCCCACTCCCAGTACCGCCACTTGGCCCAAGCACAGTCCAGCTGCAGCTCGCAGCAGCAGCTGGCCCAGCCAGCATGCAGTTCCGGGAACACATGCCCCCATGCCCTTCCAGGCTGTGTGTCATCCCCTCCGCATCCCCCAAATGAGCCGTTCATGGCTCTGTCCCATGCCCTGGCTGTGCAGGGCTTGCCCCTGATCCAGCCCCACACCTTCCCTCACCGCTGCTGCAGCCGCCAGTGCTGCCCAGAGTTTGAGGAGAGCACGTGTCCCCTCATCTGTGTGCAGCGGAAGCAGCTGCTGTTATGGGCTGGAGTTTGCACCTCAAGCCCCACTGCAGCTGTGGCCTGGGAGTGGCCCCACACCACGTGCATTCCACTGCTGGGCTGAGCCTCATCCTCTGCTCACCCAGTGGCAGAATGTACATGGTGTCAGGCCACTCCCAGGTGGATTGCAGCGGGGCTCAGGGTGCAAAGCCCAACCTGCAACAGCAGCTGCCTTGGCCACACACAGATGGGGGGGGTC
>NW_017729029.1:65584672-65584966 GCF_001723915.1 Gavialis gangeticus | reverse complement strand
GGGCTCGGGGTGCAAAGCCCAACCTGCAACAGCAGCTGCCTTGGCCACACACAGATGGGGGGGGTCACGTGCCCCCAGGGGCCTCAACCAGGGTGTGCACAGCAGCAGGAGCCCCTAGCACCCCTGGATGAGCTGCCCAGGCTCAATCCTCTCACAACCCACCCAGCCAGGGCCCCTCTCACCTTACTCCTGCTCCTGCCTCTACAGCACTCTGTTCCTTACCATGGGAGCCTCAATCTGCTCCTCACCTGCCCCACGAGCCTCAGACTGACTCCGAGAGGCTCTGAGATCGAC
>NW_017729029.1:65568242-65579672 GCF_001723915.1 Gavialis gangeticus | reverse complement strand
TACTCCTGCTCCTGCCTCTACAGCACTCTGTTCCTCACCATGGGAGCCTCAATCTGCTCCTCACCTGCCCCACCAGCCTCAGACTGACTCCGAGAGGCTCTGAGATCGACCAGTTGATTGAGATCAACTGGTCAGTGATCACTGGTGTAGATGGTGCTGTGCCTCATCATACAGAATACAACACGTTTCTCTGGGGAAAAGCAAACTTTAAGCTGTACTAAAAGATAAGGGTCCAGGATTATATCATTTAGTTTAAGACTGAAGAAAAACAATTATACCTTTATTGGAATGTGTATCAATTTGTTATATCGTGCATTATGTATTAACAGCATAACAAACTAGGCAAAAAAAATGAAAATATGTTATTTCATTAGTCCTGTAGTTATTAGAACAAAATGTACATGCTTTTTTCAGATTCATAAAGCAAAATCTAGCCTTCCTGTGTATCTGGACAGTGCATATAATGAGCATTCTGTTAATACATAATGCACGATATAACAAATTGATACACATTCCAATAAAGGTATAATTGTTTTTCTTCAAACACTATCAAGTTAACATTTCTCCTGAAATTCTGCTTATACAATCAGCATAGATTCCCCACCCCACCCAAGCATGTAGGTCTGTAGGGGGGAGGGGAAAGAGCTGTCCCCCCCATGCCTGGGTTCCACTTGGCCACACTCACCTCTGCTCCTGGGTTGCACCAGCTGCCTCTAGCCACTGGCTCCACCATCCTGGGACCACTGCAGCTGGGGCGAGTGCTGCACCCCGTGCCACCTGGGGTTCTGCTTGTCCGCACTCACCCCAGCCCATGCTGGAGCAGCCCCAGGAAAAGCCAACACCAGCTGCCTGAACCAGGTCACAGTGCAGCTCAGGAGCAGAGGTGAGTGTGAACAAGCAGAGCCCAGGCACGGTGGGATAGGCAGAGCACGGTGCACGCTAGCAGCTGCAGGCAGCTGGTGCCAGCCACTCCCGGGGCTTGGGTAAATGCCATTCTGATCCCTCTGCTTTGCTGCCTTGTGCAGCCCTGGGAGCAGCACCCTTCCCCCTGCCCCTTCCCTAGTGTCAGCCTCACTCCCTCCCTCACCCTCATGGGAACCTATCCCTATGTGTTACATTGTAAAGTGGGTTTGCTTTATGCAAATTCGATTTATGTGCCATTCTCTGGGAACGCGTGTACCGCATAAATTGAGGGAACCCTGTATACAGTTTACTAGAGCACCAATCAAACAAATATTTTGTGCAAAATATGGGCCTTTGTTTGATCGTTCCATCCTCCCTGCAACCACCCCACCCCTCAATTCAGTGCTGGCAGTGAAGCCCACCCTTGCTTCCACACAGCTCCAGATATCAGGGACTGCACCCTCACTATTCATCCACTTTTTTCACCTGCTACTGAATTCAGGGAGGGAAAAAGGAAGAAGAAAGGCAAACTGCAGCAGCGCTTATCCCCTCTGCTCCAGAAGTGCTTGAAAGCAGGGACTCCAGGTACAGCCCACGCTAACCAGCTGGTGAGGTCATAGAGCTCACAGCAGATGCAGAGCTCCCAGCAGGAGCTACACTGAGCTCAGAGAGCTCAGTAACATCCAGGATCACAGCAAGGGGTTGCAGCTACACCCTCTTCATCTGTGTGGCACATGTGCAGTGAGCGCTCTTCACTAAGCATGCATCACACAGACAAAGGGAGTGAGACAGCATCCCTGTCACCACAATCCTGGACCCACCCATGAACAAAGGACCTCTGGTACAGAATTCATAAGATTACATGGGATGGGTTAAATACGTAACTATTAAAGATACCAAATAGCATAGAACATGCAAATTACTATTCCTATTTCTCTACACACTGTATTAGTACAGGATAGGTTACAACTATGAAAACCTTCTTTCTTCAAAGAGAAGTTACAACATAGCCAAAATATACTCATGGAAACACTGGTACAAAAAGTACACTGGTGGTTGCTGGCTTTTTTAGTCCTGTCATGGACTAGTTCTGAGCCTAATTGAAAGACATGCTAATAAAAACACTGACTTTAACATTGCAACAACAGGTGCTTGGAAATAGCAGTAATAGTATAATCTTTGAATCTATTAAGAGAAAGCTCAATGTAACAAAACCACTCCCCCTTGCTACACAGCCTCTTCCTTCTTCATATAATCACAATAGCAGATTGATTTTTAAAACTCTACAGACAAATACGTTTCTAGAAAAGACAGTGAAAATTATTTTAAAACTATAGAATGGAAAATTGGAAAATAACACTAAAAAGTGATATTCACTCTTTCTTTCCCTGGACAAAACCAAATGCACGCCTTTTCTTTTTCCTAGTAGGGCAAAGGCCAGTATTGCAAGATCTTACAAAGTCTGCATATTAGTGATATATGGTCAATGGCTCAAAGTTCATTAGAAAATTCAAAAACTTACCTCTGGGTTACCAGACATTTTTGCTTTTGAACACTAAATGGAAACTAACCACTTCTCAGTCTGAGAAGAATGACCTCTAGGTACCAGGAAAGATGTAATCAATTCTCACTTTAAAAAACAAGGTCATTTTTAATAATGGTAATGATTCTTAAATGTGAAAATAAGACATTATCATTAAAAACTATGCTATAATCTCTGCAGTTCTCCTACAAATGATTCATATGACAGGAATATGAATAAGATCATTCAATGCACCAACCTCATCTTTCAGGGCCAGAAAATTTACTTGGTCCTCTGAACTCCAATGAATGTCTTGTACAGTTTTACTTTTTCTTAGGAAAAAAACGTGAAAAATGCCTGAGGAGCCTGCTACTGTTGGCCACCCACTGCTCCCACAATTTTTTGCCATACATGTGTATTTAAACACACACACACTATTACATAAGTCATTTCTGGCCCCAGCACTTAAAACTACCAATGTAGTTGTCTACACTAAAAAGATGCTTCAATAACAAGTTGAGGTATACTATCTCACCTGCACCATTTTTCCTGCATAGAGGCAACAAAAGTTAAAAGTAAAAAAATCAGCCCAAATGTAATAAGTTATCTAGCCAATGGCACAAAAATAAGGTTATGATGTGGCTACCACAGGGGCAGACAATTATTTCAGGCGGAGGACCACTTACTGAGTTTTGGCAAGCCATCAGGGGCCACATGACAGGCTGCCGGGGGCAGATAAATATTCATTTTCTAAAATTTTTAGGGGCCTCACAAGCTGGATGGAATGGCCTGGCAGGTTGTATCTAGCCCACGTGCTTCATATTGCCCAGCCCTTGGCTAGCATCATGTGTGGCCACATTTGACCCCTCAGCCTGAATGGCAGTTAACTGTTTACAACTGGGCAACTGGAGTCAGCCTTCAGCATGGCTAGGGACAGACATTCAAAAAGCCAGAGCCTAAATTGATTCAGCCTTTGCAGGTTAGTCTAACCTACCTCAGTTAAACTGGTTTGTAACAGCACATGCCTGCAGTTGCTCAGGCCAGGGGCCAGGAGGCACTCGAGCTCACCCTCGGCTGCAGGGGAACTGTCCTGGGGGGTGGGGTATGGCCAGCTGGGGCTGAACTGGCCAGAAAGGGATTTAATTCCCCGCTCCCTGTCCCACCATCAGGGACCTGAGCTGGCTCTGCCGGGCACTTCCCACCTCACTGCTGGAGCGAGGGCTGCCAAGGCCGCTGAGGCACAGGGAGCAGGGAGGGAGGTTATTGCCCCTGCTCCTGGGAAACTGCAGCCAGGCCTGCCTGTCCCAACTGCCATTGCCAAGCACTGAATAAGTCCCCTCCTCTCCCCTCTGCTGGATGGAGGGGAAATAACCCCCATCCCTGCCAGCCAGCGTCTAACCCCACCGGGGGGGGGCTGGCTGGAGAGCAGACTTCCCTGGTCAGCTCAGAAGTGCTGTCAGGTCCTGTGCCTGGCAGCCACCATGGCTATCCCCCCTGCCCTGTGCAGCACCTGCAGCTGCACAAGCAGCTGTGGGCTGGCCAGGGTGGGGGGTTGTTCTGTCCCCAGCTGCCACTGCCACAGTCACGCCGATCTGGGTAGGGGGTGGCAGGAAGCTTCTGCCCCATTTGTGGAGCTCTGGCTCCAGCTCCTGGATGCCTTGGAAGGCAGAAAGCACCCAGGTAGAAGGCTTCAATCCAGGGACTGGAGCTCTATGCATAGGACAAAAGCTTCTGGGCTGAAACTCCCCTTCTCCCTCTCCCCCTCTCCTGGAGTGGTTCACGAACAGCAGGAATGGGAGGAGAAATAACCACTCCAGGCAAAGGGAAACTGGCTTGGCCCAGCAAGGCTGTTTTTCTCCCCTGGCCTCCATCTGCAGCTCCTGCCATACCATGGCCACTCATTGATAGGGTCACACCATGCAGTGCTGCTTGAGGGTACTTCCTTTAGCCCCACCCCAGCCCTGAGCTTGGGGGAAGCGCCCCCAGCCTCAAGCCACAATGTTCAGTGCAGCCATAGCCCCAAGCTCAGGGCTGGGCCCAGGCTGAAGGAAGCACCCCCAGCCATGAGTGGCACTGTGCAGTGCAGCCCCAGCCCCGAGCGACCCTGTGTGGTGTGGCATGAGCCACAGTTGGAGGTGAAGGGAGAAAAGCAGCCCTGCCAGACCAAGCCAGCTTCCCCTCACCTGTAGCGGTTACTCCCACTCCCATTCGCCTCTGTAACCATACTGAAACACCTTCATTGCTTTGTCACCACACCCCTGTATATTTATATTCCTTGGTCCTCAGTTGTTCAGGTCAAAATGCTTCTTAATGAGGACCCTTGAATTTTCCTCAGCCTGCATAAGGAAGATGAAGAATATAGCAATGTAGCTGCTCGATGGACAAATGTGGAGTTAGACTAACTTCATCCATTTTTTTAATTTGTTCAGACATTCTCCAGTACAGCAGAGACAAGATCTACATTGTCATGCATCTCTTGAACCATTCTGTCAACCTCGCCTTTCTTTCATAGCATGCTACATTTGATACTAATTAATTATAAGTAATAAATGTATTTAGAGTCAGACTTCCATGTCACATATCATGAACACAACCTATAGGGATAAATGAGGTTTGTGGGCCTGTCAAAGGCTTGAGGTGCTCCCCATTGCCAAGACAGGTCTAAAGTGAACACATGAGAAACTTAGAAAATAAAAGCAAAAAAAGAAACCCCCAAAACCAGAAAACACTCCCCCCACACACACAAAATAAAAGCTCAAAATCAAAAACAAAGCTTGTATGAATCTACAAATCTTTGTGCAAAAACAAGCATCTAACCTAGCATATTTCTGTTTTACTAAATTCTGTTTGTAGATGTTTCAAAAAGGTTATAAATATCATATTAAATTAAAACTTGCAGTCCTTACCGTATTGTATCAAAAAGGCTATTTAACTACACACTTCTATTCCACTGCCAGTTTTTCCTGCAGTATTTACTAAATTGCTGTTTTACATCTACCCTAAATGGCTGCACATAAGCCATGTAGCTATGAAACACCTAAGCTCACTCACAATGTGTAGGTAGCAATAAAAGGAAGGATCTACAGCTGGAGTAAATTGCTATAGCTTCAATGGAGGAAAGCAGATTTATCTTTTGTGGGTGAAAGGGAAAAATGAAGCCATGCACATGCATGCACATTTTCAAATGCATACAAATACATGTGAACACATCAGAAAATAAAAGCAAAGCTAGTGGCTTTACATTTGTTTAACAGTGGCTTTATATATTAGGAAAATTTATCTTTACACATGCTTCATCAAATGTATCAGTTAAGGCATGTGTTCTGTTGGAGACAGAAACAGTGTATGCTATAAGAGCTGCTGTCTTTCTGTGTTAGAGGTTATATACTACTCTACTCTACCGAA
The DNA here is from genome assembly GCF_001723915.1 of Gavialis gangeticus. NCBI lineage: Eukaryota > Metazoa > Chordata > Crocodylia > Gavialidae > Gavialis > Gavialis gangeticus. The sequence goes on along the minus strand of NW_017729029.1, from coordinate 65,573,842 downwards.
CAAGGAAATCTGCAAGGGGAGGGTCAAGATCAATGCCATTATCTAGAAGGCATTACTGAAATAGATTTTTAAATCCTTTGATGTAATTGCTTGCTGAGTTTGCCATTAGCACCGCTCCGTACTGTTGACTGATTGAGAGCCGTTAGCTGCTCAGGTTTTACTAAGACTGTCAAGTTATCTATAGCATCTAAAGAAAGACAGATGTTCTGTGTTTAAATTAACTAATATACCACATTGAGGCTCAAACAAACAATATTAAATGTTAATAATAGCAAGAAGGTGAGGACAAAACAGGCAGCATAGTTAATCTACTTTCATTAGCGCTTAGCCTTATTTTACCTTGAAGTCATTAACATGGGCTTACATTGGAGGGCCTTGAGTCATGTTAGCTTGGCTCTCCTAAAAAAGAAAACATTGTCTTTTCTCTCATCCTCTAGTTAGAAACTGCTTTAGCTATCTACTTGATAAAGACCTACTTCTCTGTTAGAAGATAAACCACTCCTTCTACAACTATCTGCTTCCTTTTTAATGCCATTCCCTGATTAGGAGGTGCAGCTTTCAGCTCCATTTTCCAATGGCCTAGCAAGCCACACCTGCCATCCCTTCTCTACAAGTCCAGTTGCTCAGGTAGTCTGCAGAGGACTTACTGAACTATGAAGAGATCACAGACCGACCAACTCAACTAAATCCTACCTAAATACCACTTTATGTGTCTAAGTCCAAACATATAGACTCCTCAAATCCCCCACCTAGCTGTTAGTTAAGCTTGGAGGTACCTATGTGTCCCAGCATTCACTTGTAAAATTCCTTAGATGTATTAACTGTCTGCATAACCAGGAAAGCCACATGTGTTGAAAGTGCTGAGTAGGTAGGTGTCTAGCTCAGTCCTAACTCCTGTCAAGATTCAAAGGCTTGGTTTGTGAATGCTGCTTTCTCTCCTGTTGAAGATGTTCTACTTTTCATGGAATAATTAAAGGTGAATGACTTCATATATTTGAAGTGTTAAAAATAATTAAAGATTGAATTGGAAGGAATGAAGACAAATCTATCCTAATGCTTTAGGATATTCATATGCAAGAATGAAGACTTGAATTCCAGTCCTTGTACAAGTGATTGCTTGCATATTTTATATTAAATAGTCACTGGATAAAATAATCATTGGAGTAAGAGCTAGAAACCTTAAACCTTTGGCAGCTGATTGCCATATCCACCAGGCTAGAGAATCATGCTGATGATCTTCATGTCATCTCTCTCTGACCCAATGAATCTTTATTGTTATATGTTAAGTGGAACAGCTCCAATAGGAGAGACTTAAGAGCCACATCTGATCCCATATCTAGCCTACTAGGTCAAACAGGTTCCTGTAAGGATGTAGATGTGTGTCTGAATCCCCTCAAACAGATAAGAGAATTGAACTCAGTGCTCTAATTCTGGAGCTATTGGCTAAAGCACCATGGGGATGGCACCATGAGCAGCTTTTTAAGACAGGATAGGCATAGATCAGTGGTTCTCAACATTTTTAGACTTGAGGCACCCATCCCTAGCTTTTCTGAATTTCGTGGCACCTGGTGAAGCACCACTGTCCCAGAAGCATAGCTAGTTATTTATGTGCCCTGAGCATACAGTGGAGTCAGAAGGGGATTGTGCTGAGCACAGAAAAGTAGGGGTGGGGGAGTGGCCAGGTAGATTCTTACCAGTTGTGGCATAGGCTCATCCAGGGACTTCAGGCTCCCTGTGGAGACTCAGGGCAAAATCCCCCTGTCAGTCTCACTCACCTTCTCACAGGTGCCAGCAATTTGCATATAGATCATAGCTATAAAAGCCTTGATTTGGATGTGGCTGTAAAAGGATTCATGCAATAGGTATCACCACACAGCTAGGTGTGGGGTGAGACGAGCTACATACCCAGCTGGGGTTAACAGCCTCTAGATGAGCCTGTACTGAATGCAGATCCCTGCCATCACTCTGGCATTCCAGTGCTCTCCCCAGGGTGAGTACCCAGGGCTTATGCCCTAGTCACCTAGCCACAGTCTTCCATTCCTCTCTTTCTTGGGAAGGCATGCCAGGCAGACCTGGAAGTGTTGCAGCACAAAGAGTTCCTTCTGCAGTTACTTGCCCATTTGCCCATCACACCCCTGCTGGAAAGAGGCACATGGGACAATTCCACGTGGCTACAGTGGTTGGAGCAACAGTGCCACTGTTGCAGCACCCTGAGAGGTTCTGGCTGGGAAATTACCTATTCCTAGAGAGAGGCTAAGAAACCCACTTCTCCACGTTTTCTAGGGTAGCAGCCCCCAATAAGCATGATCCCTACCTTAGGCATGGAATTCTTCCCATATACTATATAGTGAGCCTAACTCAAAACTGTAGATTTTGCAACAGGGGCAAGACACACAGAAGTTAAGCTACACAAAACTGAGCAAGTCTGTTTGTGGATGTAAGCCTCAATTCCTTTCTGTCTTACAGAGGTAGGATATATACAATCTGTCTCACTGTTGTACTCACAGGAAGAATCACAGCCTTGTAGGGAGTAAATGACAGATATGTCATGCTAGCAGGCTCCACAGGAATCAGTATTATAAGTAAACCATCCTCATAAAAATGGAAGTAACATCTTTAAGAAATTCTTTTGAAAAATTGAAGAGCAAAAATAGGTCAAGTAATCTGAAAGAAGATGAAAGAAAGTACATAAACTAAGAACAAGAAAAAAAGAAGTGAATGGATTTGAAGCTCAAGGCTAGTATTTCACAGAGAAATATGGAAATTTTGTACAACAAAATGTCATTTAATGTAGTAATAAATACAATTGTAGGAATTTGTTTTTCCTTTTGAAAGAGAAGTTTCAACCAAGGACCACAAAAGTTTCTAAAATTGTTACTTGAGAGCCCAGTCTATCTTGATCTGATCCACTGCTATTTGAGACTCAAATCTGAGTGGATACCTTTAAGAGTGTTATGTATAAGTTGGCCTCGGGATTGCAGGAGGAAATAGCAGATCAGTAGACTAAAAAGGCTCTCTGAATAAACAAGTTTTATCATTTTATAAATTTAACTCCTTGGTTATTTAAGAAAAGTACCAGGAGTGGGGTGTGAAGAAAGACAGAAAACTGGAGCATCTCAGAATGCCAGAGGACTTAAAGTTGTCTAGCAATGCAGCAGAAAACTGGAAGCAATTTAAGCAGAACCTCACCATATATATGATGGCCAGTGGAGCTATAGAGAAGGAAGATCCACCCAGGGTAGCTTTTTTTATTCAATATCGAAGGCCCAGAAGCTTTATAATGCCTATAACTGTCAAAAGCAGAATAGAAAAGCTGTGGCACAGTTAAAAAAAAGTTTGAGGATTATGGTATACCCAAACAAAATGAAATATTTCAATGGTGTAATTTCCACATGAGACAGCAGAAAGAATGCAAGGTAATAGAAGAGTCTGTCAGAAACCTGAGACTGCTGAGCCAGACATGCAACTTTGGAGAACTAAAAGAGTCCATGATCAGAGACCAAACAGTATCGGGTATAAGGGATACAAGCCTCAGGAAGAGACTGCTAGAGGATCCTGAGCTTAATTTGGAAAAGGCAGTGGAATGTACCAAGTGGCTGGGATAACAAATGCCAGGTTGCAAAAGCTAAAAAAAAAAAACAGAACAACTGAACTAGACAGGATTACAAGACTGCAAAACCTACGGCAATACACAAATAATACAGAAAGGAGGACCTCAGGCAAGCAGAGGCCAAAGAAAAGTGGTTGAAGAAACAATGATCAGCTACAAATGTTATGGGGGTTACCACAAACCCATGCAATACCCTGCATTTCATAAGCACTGCAACAAATGCAAAAGATTCAATTACTTCGCAAGAGTTTACAGAAAGGAGCAGACTGTACCACACAAGAAACAGAAGGTACATGCTCTATGCAATGAGGAAAAAGAAGAATTCCTCATTGGCACAATGCAAGAAGTTCATTCTTTTGAGGACTGGACAATCACCCTGGATACCAAAGGACTAAGGGTAACTTTTAAATTAAATACAGAGGCAGGTCAATGTAATACCAGAATACATTATTCAAAAAATGAAAACTAAACCTGCATACTGTGAGAATAAGTGACACTTAGAGCATATAATAAAAACATGATTGCAACCAAGGGTGTTTGTATACTGAATGTTAGATGCAAAGATAATATAGTAAAAGTTCAGTTTGTAACAATCCCAGGAAAGCTAGTGTCAATTATTGGGTTGTGAACATGTAAAACTCTAGGTTTGATTAAGAGAATGGATGCCATTGAGGGACTTGAAAGCAAGAACATAGAAGAAGGGTTTTATGATATGTTTCAAGGCATAGAGAAACCGTCAGCTGAGTACAAGATAGAATTAAGAGAACTAAATACTCCCACCGTACATGCTTCAAGAATTGTTCCCCTTGTACTAAGGAAGAAACTGAAAAAGAAATTAGATAAATTAGTTAACATGGACATAATAGGAAAAAGTAGAGCAACCAACTGTTTGGGTTTATTCACTGGTCATAATAGAAAAAAATGACGGATCCTTGAGATTGTATCTGGATCCTAAGCAAATTAACAGATACATCGAAAGGGAGCATTTTCCCATTCCCAGCACGGAAGAGGTTTTCGGCAATGTGGCAGAAGCTAAGTATTTCTCCACCTTGGATGCCTCTTCTGGGCTTTGGCAAGTTTACCTAGAAAAGAATAGCTCAGTACACCCTTCAGAAAGTATTGCCTTTGTAGGCTTCCTTTTGGATTGTGCTCTGCATCTGAAGTATTTTACAGAAAGATGCAACAAATATTTGAAGGTCTTGATGGAACTGTGTTTCATACTGATGATGTATTAGTTCTGGAGAATACTATGGAAGAACATGACTGGCAACTAAGAAAGGCACAAGAAAGATCTTACAGAGCAGGTCTGAAACTGAAAAAACAAAAATATAAATTCAGGGTCAAAGAAATAACATATCTGGGAGAAAAGCTCTCTGAGAAAGGGGTGCAATTCAATCCAGCAAGGGTTAAACCCATTACAAACATGCCACCCCCTGCAGATAAGGAAGGAATGCAAAGATTCCTGGGAATGGTCACTTTTGAATGGAAATATCTACCTAACTTTGCAGAGCAAACCAAACAGCTTAGATCATTCCTACAAAAGAATGATCAGTGGATATGGGAACATGAACATGAAGCTGAATTTAAAACTTGAAGGAAAAAATAATGAAAGCTCTGGTACTAAAATACTATAACCCTAAAGGACCCATTGATATTGTCAATACATGCTTCTAAAGAAAGCTTTGGAGAAGCGTTGCTTCAAAAACACGGGGATAGCTGGAGACCAGCAGCATATGCATCTAGGACACTCTCTAAGTCAGAGTGCTTATATGCACAAATTGAGAAAGAAAGTTTAGCTGTGGCATATGGCTGTAAGAAATTTCATATATTCATCTATGGGAAGCCTGTGATAGCTGAAACTGATCATAAACCTTTGGTAACTATAACAAAGAAAGGGTTATCAGCAGGGATCCTGGTTTTCCTTAATAAAAAAAAAAAAAAAAAAATCACAAATCCCCTGATAAAAAATAGCAAATTCTCGGATTAAAAA
>NW_017729029.1:65558364-65567399 GCF_001723915.1 Gavialis gangeticus | reverse complement strand
CCCCCCCCCCCCCCAGTTCCCTGGCCCTGTTTGTGCCCCTCACCCTCTGCCACACAGCACCCTGGCCCTGCTTGTGCCCCTCAGTCCCCTCCACAGCCCCCTCTGGCCCTACTCATGCCCTCTGCACGCCACCCGGCACCCACTTCCCCTCCAGCTCTGCTGGAGGGGACCCTCAGCTGCCAGGACTTTGGGTCCAGGAGGCAGTGGCTGCTGCAGTGGAGCAGAGCCTAGAGCCTGGCTCCAACACCACTGCCTGCTGCCTGCCTGCTTCAGGCTTGGGCAGGGGTGGGGCCAGCTGCCCACACTCCCAGGAGGTGTAGGCAGACCCATGCCCCCCAGATCTGTTCATGGGGCGGGGGGAGGTGTGGGCTCCCACCCTGCTGTCCTCCCCCACATGCAACCTGAATGAAACCTGGCATGACAGGGAACAGCGGAACCGTGCAGGGAATCTGTTTGCCACTGAGAACTCCACGCTGCCTGGTGACATGTCCCCTGTGTGTGCAGAAGCTATGGGGGGAAGCAGCATGGGGTTGTGTCCCTCGCTGGTGTCACACACACACATAGTGACACATAGCCAGGGCAGTGCAGAGCTCACAGCAGCAATCAGCTGTCCAGCACAGCTTCACTGTTCCCTACCACACCAGGTTGCACCCACTAGGCTGTGGAGGGTAGCAGAGTGGGAGCCCGAGGCCAAGCCTGCAGCCAGGAGCCCACCCCCACCTCTGCCCCAAACGCAGATCTTGGAGCAGAGGTCACCCCCATCCCTCAGGAGTGCACACAGTGTCAGGGAACTGGTCTCAACCCCCTGCCCCCAAATGAGCTGCCCATAGCCCCATCCTGCTCCCTACTGGGGCCCTGTGGCTGCGCATTGCAACCCCAGGCCCCAAGCTCCACGCACTGCCAACCTCGGCAGCAGCTCCAGCCGTGGCCCTGCATTACTTCCTCCCTCCCTCCCTATGGAGGCTTCAATTCCCCCCAACTTACCTGCAGAAGCTGCTCTCCAGGCTGCCTGGGACCATGCACATATACATGTACATGGCACCCCCTGCCTGACTGCCCTCCTCCTGTTCCCTCCCAGCATCTTTGCAGGCTGCAACTCTGCCATCCTTGCAAAAGTGCAAAATCTGTGGGTTTCTCTACTAAAATAAGAAATCTGCATTTTGCTCCGGTAAAGGGGGAAATCCATGTTTTTCTCCATTTTCCCATGGAAAACAGAAAACCCAGATCCCTGATTATCAGACATGCCACACAAATTACAGAGACTTTTCTTTCAGCCAGAAATGCATTATCTAAACACACTCTAGATGCCAGGAAAACATTTACTTATTGCAGATACATTGTCCAGAGCATATGACACAACAGAAAATGACAAAATTCTAGACTCAGACATAGTATGTGTTAATCTAATTAAAAGAGTGATTCCTGTCACAGATAAAATGTGGGCACTAATTTCAGAAGCTACTGCTCAGGACACCATATTGCACAAAGTGATAACAGCTATTTGTGTCGGTTGGCCTGGAAAACATGTACCTAGCCCCTACTCTCGGATCAAGAAAGAGCTGTCAGTACCAGATGGCATATTGTTCAAAGGCTCATGATGTGTTGTTCCAGCAATGCTAAAGAAAGACACGTTAAACAGAATACATGAGGGGCATCTAGGCATTGAAAAATGCAAAAGGAGAGCAAAGGGTGCTCTATATTGGACCAACATAAATTATGACATAAAAGACACTGTAAAGACTTGTACAATGTGCCTAATGTACAGGTCAGTGCAAAGAAAAGAGCCCATGATGGTCATGGAAGAACCTGTAGCTCTGTCATATGAAGTGGGCATTGACTTATGCACGCAGGAAAAAAATATGTATTAGTGCTGGAATATTATTCTCGCTATCCTGAAACTGCATTGCTCAAAAGCACAACAGCAAACCATGTCATAACTCACATCAAATCGATTTTTGCTAAACATGGGATTCAACAGACAACAGACTTCAATTCAACTATCTTGAGTTTAAAAAGTTTGTAAACAAATGCGGATTCCATGATGATACTCCAAGCCCTAAATACTCACAGTCCAATGGTCTGGTGGAAAATCGAATACAGATAGTGAAGAAATTGTTGAAAAAAGCTACAGATTCACATACCAATGTTCACCTGTCACTCTTAAATTAAAGGGCAACACCCATGAAACATGAATTGTCCCCAACAGAAATGCTGTTTAACAGGAAACTCAGAACCAGGCTGCCAAATCTTGTGGATGATGCTCATCAGTATTAAAAGCAAAATGTGAAAACATTAAAAAAAATTGACAAACTCAAACAAAAATAGTACTATGGCAAGGGTTTCAGGGAGTTGCCACAACTGCACAACAAAGATATGGTGCTTATTTCAGACGGATGAACGTGCAAACAAAAAGCGCTAGTTTCCCATCAAGTAGTTCCCAGACCCTATCAAGTAGCCACACCAGAAGGGCAGGTATTAAGAAGGAACAGATGACACTTGCAGCTCACAAAGGTGAGAAAAGAAGCAGTATCATGAGATTCACCAAAGGAAACAGAGCTAACAACAAAGCAACAAGAAATGAGAGAGGAGAATGAAAATGACACAGAAATAGAGACATCTGAACAAGGAAACCAAGCAAGAACTGAACCAATAAGGATTGAGAATGCAGAGAAACTGCGAAGATCACTTAGAGCTAAAAAAGCCAATACAAAGCCTAATCAACTCACTAATCAATCAAATAGAGACCTGTTAAAATGCGCTTTAACTATGTGTTGAACTAAACTGCCAATGTTAGTATTTTATGGGGATATGTTACATGTAAAGGGGGAGGATGTGTCATTATATTGGCCCAGGGGTGGCAGGAAAGAACAGCAGATCAGTAGGCTAAGAAGGCTGTCTGAATAAACAAGCTTTATCATTTTATAAGTTTAACTCCTTAGTCTTTTGAGAATAACACAACATCTACCGCTTCCCAAAGCCCACCGCTTTCACCTAGAAAAACAAAACTTGAACAGTAGGAAAGAGGAAAAGAAATAAAAGGGCAAATGTAGGGACCAGAAAATATTAACGAGTGTCTATAATGACAAGTTGTGGCTACAGTCGGTCCTTAAGTTTGATGAACAAGTTGGCAATTCATCTTGAAATTTTGATGCTGTTAGAGGTTGCTTTTAAACCATGCTAAATCTGTGGAATATTAGGTGATATTAAAGTTAGAAGCTTCAGAGCATAAAAACATAAGAAGTGCCATACTGAGTCATATCAATGGTCCATGTAGCCCAGTATCTTATCTCCTACAGTGGCAAAAGTGAATGCTATAGAGGGATGCATTGAACCAGATATAGAATGATCTATCTCCTATTCGGTATCCTCCCTGGCATTCACTATTATAGGTTTAGAGATGCCAGAGAAATATCTCCAACCATTCTGTTCAATAACCAGGAAGAGATCTTTCGGACTTGACTGTGCTATCTATCTCCACCATCTTGTGTGGCAATGAATTCCACAAGTTAGCTATATATTGTATAAAAAAGTACTTTGTCTTCTTAGTTTTAAACCTATCACTCACTAATTTCAGCAGGTGCCCCCTAGTTTAAGTATTCTGACATATGCTGAACAACAGCTTCCTGTTCACTTGGCCCACAAACTTCATGATTTTATAGACCTCTATCATATCCCCTCTCAGCCTTCTCCTTTTCAAACTAAAGGGTTGTATAGCCTTTCAGTCTATCCTGGTATGGCAACATGAACATGCCCCTGATAATTTTAGTTGCCCTTCTCAGTACCTTTTCTAATTCTGCTACATCCTTTTTTGAGATGTGAGAACTAGAACTGCACACAGTAATTATAATCAAAATAAGGATACATCATGGATTTGTATAATGGCATTCTCCATTTTGTTTTCAATTACCTTCCCAAACAGTCAGACGTTAGCATTTAATGCAGTCTCAGACCTGCACAATTTTGATTTGCCGCTAGAAGCCTGGCAAGCAAGGGTGTGGCTAGGAGCCAAAATGTCTGGGCAATATGCTTTTTCTGGGTGGCAGGGATGAGAGAAGGAAGGAGTCATTGCAGCCTGGAGTAGCACAGGTCTGTGGAACAGCATGAGTCTTTTCGCCTACAGGACTTCTCATGGACTTAAATGACCCCTCAGTGAGCTGATTCAGTCCATGGGGCCTATCACTGCAGCTGCTGGAGTTGGTGATTCTGGAACCTAAGGAGTTAATGCTACTACAGCCTGACCCTCCACTCACATCCCCCCATGCACATGCTCATATCCCGAATTTAGTTGCAATCGGCAAATCAAATAGGGGCAAATGATAGCCGTATTAACCCTAGGTTCCAGAGCCATACCAATGCAGTATCTCCAGCAGCCACAGGGATTAACGCCACCACCACCACTCACAGGTCATCCATGAGAAATGCCATAGTTTGGATCCGCTCATGTGAATCCCCATGATCCAGATCTGGCCCACAGGGACATATGAGTTTGACACCCCGTGCTAGATAGATCATGACTGCAGCTGAGCATGTGACCATTAAAATCAATGGCAATGTTCATATTGGCATCAATGTCTCTAGGGCTGAGGTCCTAGAAATTTCAACTGAAATTTCGCCCTTTAAATTTTAAAGAAGTAAGAAGGCAGAAGCCTAATTTGCTACCTGATAGAAAACAGGCCAATTAGTATAGAGCAAAATTCTATCTTTCCTATACTCATGTAACATTAATTAATATTAACATATATTCTTAAAAGTATACACTTATTCTTTAAAGTGTGCACTCATTATCAAATGGTAATGCAGCTAAGGAAGCCTTGTACTAAGAATGAAATAACTGCTAAGAATGAACATCTCATTTAAAGTTGCACACAAAGCTTTAAGAGGAAATTTGACATCACTGAAGGACATTGACAGATATAAATAAAATGACTGTTTGCAACCTAGATCTCCAAAGTATACAGAAATATCTATATAGCAGATGCCTGAAAACCTCACTAAGAAAATCCATCTTCCATTCATCGGCATAATTTACAGTCATTCAAATTAAATACACCTCAAAATGAATTTACAATTAATTACTTAATATGACAGGTGTAGAAAAAATACCCAGATTCTATAAAATGCTGACTTCAAGAGGCTGACAGCTCTCTACTCTCACTGAAACCAATGTCAATACAGAGGGCTTAGAACCATGTACGATGTGACCGTACTTTTGGGGGGCTCTTAGGTAATTCACACACGTAGTTCCTCTCTCATTTGTTAGTTTCCTCAACTCTACATAGCTCTAATCAGCTTTCATATGCCTGTTCTCAGACAGGACCAGATAGTCAAGGTAATTTCACAGTTAACTAAAGCTGCAAAAAAAATTTACACCTCAAAAGATCAGTTTCCACTTATCTGAAGTACTTAGGATTTGTGCGTGCTGAAGAGAAACTTAAATAAAGAACAAATGTCTTTTAGTGCTTTGATAGTTATTTTATTTTATGACAAAAATCCTGAATCCATTCCTATATGAATTTATCTAATAGTAAAACAATCAAACTGGAGTACAATGTCTAAATATTTTGATATAAATTCTGGTTTTAAGCAACCAGTTTGTGAAGGAGGCAATATCTGTTGATTTAACATTAATAAACGCAGAACAATTCAGCTTGGTGCTCTTTTGTTTTGTTTTTAGGGAGGCTGGAGTTGAGTTTTTAGGGGGCTTTTTGAGAGGTAGAGTTGGGGTTTTTTTCATTTGTTTGTTTATTTTTACCATGTGCAGAAGTAGTCATTTTATCTCTCAGTGCTCAGCAAAGATACTCACATATACAATGCTAAAAATAATGGACTTGTTTATTTACTTATTTCCATTACTGAGGACAATGGCATGAAAAGAGTATGCGGGTCTTAATTCTACTATTATACAACTTTTGCCTGATAAAACTCTTTGAAAATCCTGATTTACGCTATGGTAATAGAAGAGGGATAGTCATTATTTTTCTTGTCTGTTTTTGCCTTTGACTTCAGGTAACAGGTTGCTCCAAAATATCACAACTGCATGCTACATGCATAGCAAGTAATGCTGATATCACAATCATTTTTTTAGAAAGAAATTGTATCCTTTTTATGGACTGATACTGAGGCCACAATGCAGAAGCAAGGATTTTCATGGGCAATATTTTTATTGAACGAACTGCACGATTGTGTAAACTTAACAAATCTACACTGCTACGTAATCATAGTGTTCCACATTCTAAGTTTTTACCGATTTTCACTGATAAATTCCCAGATTTTTTTTTAAATAAGAATTGAGAATATGGACTACTAAGTAATCAACACCCAACACAACGAACCATCAGAATCCACAGATCCTAAACATGTGTATCCTGGAATGGGTTATTTTCATCTTGTGCACCGAATACCCTCATGGAAACTATGTGGGTAAAAATGGACTCCTTGGTCCTATTAAATGACTAGTTTTGATACTTGTGGATGTCAGTGGGATCAAGATTTTCATATTAGCGATTTTCTCTTGGAAGGTTTTTTCCATGTTGCTTTCAATCCAAGTTGAGAGTCAAATTTTGCTCTGACTCATGCTTAGTGTAAATCCATTGAGTTCACATATTTTGGTATACATCCAAAAAAGGTAACAGAGAAAATCTTAACATCTGGCACAATAGGGTCTTGTTACACATTATGAATTGTAGCCAAGAACAGGTTTTTCCTTTCCTTTCCATTGGATTTTTTTGTTTATATCTTAGATGAGATTAATTTACTCAGAGATCATAGCATGAAAAAAGAATGCAAAATCATACAGTTCATTACATATAAATGTACAAGTTATAGAAAAATAAATAAATAGTGGCACATGCTAAAAGTTTAGGTCAAGATTGTGGCTTTGCCATAACCTCTGTCTACTGGACAGCATATGGGCCCTGGAAGAATCACAAGGATGGAATTGCTCTGGGGGTATATTGCTATATCAGCAGCAAATTACAGGAAAATTACTAGCTGATATGGTGTGGATGGTTGGTTCTACTGCTCAACTACTCCACATCCAACTGCTCAAACTCTAGAACCATACAGGGCCAAAGTACTATCTAAAGGAATTAAAATTTATGAAGTGCTCTGCAATTCTGGATCCAGTGTATAGCATTTACTATACGAACAGAATCTTAGAATGTAATAATAGAATCTAATCATGTAATTTTAGAATGTAAATACAAAGGACCCAATTATGTCATCTTTACTGAAACTCGCTTGTAATTTACTGCATGAGAAGCGTGTCTACACATCACTCTACCTGATCGTAGCAACGTGCTACATCGCCGTACAGCACACTATGGCAATGTAGCGATCATGTGAGTCCACATGTGATCAGCAGCTCCTTCATTGTAGCAGCATGCTTCCCCATTTTAGCACACCACTATGGTGAAGTAGCAGTGAAATCTAACCGTGCACTACAAGTGCAGCATAGCGCACTACAGGCAGTTACCAAAAGGAAGTACTAAAACATGGCACTGTAACAACATCATCATACGATGACATGTCGATGCACCCAAGTTGGACTACTTTTAACAAAACATTATTCATTGTAAAGCCAATGAATTGTGTTTGTGACTGCAATAAAGAGTGTTCATCCAAGCAATAGAACACCTTTGGTACATATTAAGAAGAGGGCTGCAACTGATAAAAAACAGCTGCAGCAGCACTTCTCTTTTCCTATCACCTAGCCCAGGGGTGTCAAAGATATGACCTGTGGGATGGTTACAGCCACTGGAGCCTTATCAGCCAGTCTCTGGGTGCTGCCCACACTCCTGGTGCTGATCCATATGCCACCTGCATTGCACACTGGATCACCTCTGCAGGCAACACAAGACATGGAAGGCCAGTCCAGGAAACACATTGTATGTAGTTTCTACTCTGGCCAGTTTGGGACATGCACTGCAAGTGGGACCTATTCCAGCTAGTTCAGAGAGTACACAGCATATACCACCTTCTCCATCCAGTCCAAGGAGCACACTGCCCATGGAGCCTGCTTCAGCCAGTCCAGGGAGTACATTGCACATAGCAGCTGCTCCTGCTGGTCCTGGATTAGACTATATGTGGCACCCACTCTGGCATGCACACTGCATGCAGTATACATGTGGAGCTGGTCTGGGATCATGCTGTCCACTTGTCCAGCCTGAGACGTGTGTACCTTCTATCTGTTTTATGGGCCCTGATGAGTTTGATACCCCTGCTGTAACCACATCACATCAAGTTGGAAGCTTATATGGAAATTAAGAGACCCACACCACATTTTTCTCCTCAGTAGAAATTCTAATTCCAAATGCCTCATCCCTCTTCCAGGACTTATGCAAGAAATTTGCTTTGTAGCATGCATATCAGTTAGCTGGTTTGTGCCATTTTGAATCCAGGTACTGTTGAGAATGAGAGGGCCACAGTGACTACACCATTATCATACTGTATTGTCTACTTATTAAATAGAAAAAGGAGATGAGTTGCCAAACATTTGGTTCAAGAAGGTAAACTGTTGTAGGGAGGGTAAGAAAATGGTAAGAACTGAGGATTTTCAGTTTTTTAGGTTAAATTCAACTAAAACATAGCTCAGAAACTGTCCATTTCATGGCGCACACTTTTTTCCTGTAAGAGGCAAACGTCTAAACCACAACGCTCCTTGAATCTGGCACCCTACGTAATGCATCATAAAGGAAGTGGAATTGGAGACTGACTCATGCACTGGAGCATGTCTCAGGAGAGCTGCTGAAAAACTGAGAAACCCTGTTTGAACTCAACTGCTGTAAAAGCGTCTAGAACTAAAGTCAGTACAACAAGGTCAAGCTATTGAAAGGGAGCAGGGAAAAAACTGATAAAAAGACTGACTGCAATATGGACAGCTTGCCAACCATGACAAAACCCAAGTCAAAAAGAGCGCTGGCCCCAAAGAGTAGCAGTGTGTTGGAAGTCCTATGACCTTAAATTACAACTGATAAGTTCATAACGTGAATGCTTCACAGTATTTCCCTCCCTTTATATACAATGTAAAAATATGT
>NW_017729029.1:65544864-65553364 GCF_001723915.1 Gavialis gangeticus | reverse complement strand
GTACAACAAGGTCAAGCTATTGAAAGGGAGCAGGGAAAAAACTGATAAAAAGACTGACTGCAATATGGACAGCTTGCCAACCATGACAAAACCCAAGTCAAAAAGAGCGCTGGCCCCAAAGAGTAGCAGTGTGTTGGAAGTCCTATGACCTTAAATTACAACTGATAAGTTCATAACGTGAATGCTTCACAGTATTTCCCTCCCTTTATATACAATGTAAAAATATGTAGTATACATGATCTTAGATCTGCAGTGATGGGTAACAGATTTTTCCAAAGAGAAATGACAAAATATGGGTGTTTTGATTTTAAGTTGTCCAACACTGGGCATTACAGAATCTTTTGTAGCATAAGCCACACTTGAAAAATAGCCTATAATGTATTAGCCATAAAGATTTACTATGTAGTTCCTATACTAGATCTTCATTTGGTGTAAATTAATATACTCCCACTAATGTCCAAAGAAATCAATATATCTATCCAGTTTTACTCCAGCTGAGGATCTGTGACCTTTTTTTGACCAAATACTGGGTTTGTAACTTCTGAAAAGGAGGAGGTTAAAAAGAAAATAACTGCTAATCAAAAATCTGAAGAGCAGGAGAGGCAATGTAGCAAGTAAACTAACTTCCCTTAAACTTCATGCTGAAGAGGCTCTTTGGGGAATTTTTCTTCCTGCTTTCACTTACTTCAGAATCAGTCTATATTAAATCAAATCATTTCCAGGATGTCCCTGATGTACAGTACAATGAGAGCTATAAAAGACTCTCATACTCCTTTTTCCACAGTGATTACAATTTGAAAAATCTGAAGCCTATGCCTCTAATATCCATGGTTGAATATCATTTAAACAAAATTGATGAGTTTTGAATAAATTAAGGACAAACCTAGTTCTGCTAAAATTCTATCTCAGGGTCTTAGCAGGGTATAATCCAACCATAAAAAGGAAAAAGTCTTAACTTTGGAGATGAACCTTGTGCATTCCAAGAATAATTTTTATGTGCCTGTTTCTTCATTACTAATCACAAGCTTCTGTTTCTGAAGTGTCAGAACTATAGCTTGATTAAGATCACGCATAAAAATATCTGAAAAGAAAAAAATGCCATTTCTCTTATTGAGAAATTTGGTTACTAAAAAGAAGATAGATATGACGGCGTGAAATGGAAAATGTAAAAAAAAAAGAGCAATACCGATACTGACAATCTATCATTACATTTCCTGAACACCAGGCACCATTTTGATTTGCAAGGAGCTGCAAGAGCATATCTGTGAATGGAAAATTTGGTGAAGCTTATTCATGAATACAAAAGTAAAGTAAAATTCTCACTTACAGCACACCTGCTGGGAGTGGCATTTGCGCTGCCACATGAATCTTCTGCTCATAGGGTACTTTGTGCTCTTCTTCCCTCACTGTTGTTTACAAATAAGATTTGCCTTAAGTCACAGCAGAAATAGATAAGATGCACAGCTTCCACTTATCCAGCAGTTCATATATCCAACATATATACAAGTAAGAATCCACATTTTTTCTTTTAATCAATTTAATCCTTATTGCAGGGGGCCATGATATGCCACTACAGTCACTCTGCCTGAGTTTCCTTCATGGTTCTCAAATAAACTCAGATGTACAGGAATTTTTAACAGCCTTCTGCTTAAGTGGTTAAACATTCATAAAATAAACACAATATATCCTGCCCTTCCAGTCTCAAATGCGACGCTGAGTGAAATTTTTGGTTGAGATTTTCTTTTCTTTTTGGCCAAAAATGCAGATTTAGGTTGATAAAGCTTCATAAATTTGTGCCTATGTCTCCAAATTCTTTTAGTCAAAAAAATAAAAAATAAAAAACTCAAGGATTCAGAATACCTCCTGTGATGCTTCTAAAATGAAATGTTTTCATTATTTTATTTTCAACTTCAAACAACATTTACTGTAGAAATCTACAATTTTATTTAAAAAATAACAGCTTCAGAGAGCTCAAAAATGGAATATTGCCTTTGGGATAAACTAAAAATTAGTCACATTACTCCATAACTGTTGGTATTTCAGTTTGCTTTTAAAAAAAAGTTCTTTTGAAGTTGAAATACAATTTGATGTTATCTTTTGGCGCTGCAAAGAAGTCAAAACAGTTCTCACACAGCTCTTCTCAAGCTCTTCCATATTCAGGTCTTCCGGTGTACCCTGGTCCCACAGTAATAGGCTCTTGTTCTTTCTTGACTCCCTTGTTCCCTTCTGCCAGACCCACCCTCTACCCTTAGCTTCTCCCACAAGAATTTCACAGCAGCAGCACCAGGCTCTTCCCAGTGCTTGAGGTGGGCAGCAGCCTGTTCTCATCGCATGTGCAGATCTGGAGACACGCACCCTCTGGGAAGAGCCCAGCACAGCCCTCCAGCCCGCAGCCCTCTCGGGGGGCATGTTGCAACAAGAGCTGCATTCCCCTGTCCCATGCCCCACACCCACTGACAGCTCTCCCTGCTTTGCTCCCTGTTGTGAGTAGCTCCAGGAGTGAGCCTCAGTGAGGGGATGTAAGTTGTTGCCCCAGTGAAAGGGTGGAGGAGTAGCCCCAGTGAGGGGGTGGAGGAGCTGGACCCCAGTAAGCCCTCAGACATGGTGAGGCCAAGTTTTGGGTCAGGGGGAGACCCCACTAAGCCCTCAGACATTTTGAGGCTAAGTGTGGGTCAGAGGGGAAGAACTTTGCATGTCATCTGTGAGGCACGGGACATGGTATATGGTAGGTGTAACACCCTAGGCTCTGGAGCATTAAATGGGCAGCCTCCTACGTTTTACATCAAGTTTATTACAAACAAGTCATGGCAGATGAGACAGGGCAGACTGCCCTACACAGAGTGGTGGGCTGGTATAGTGACTGGCCACAAACCAGCCCCACCTTGTCACAATCATACTTGCTGCTCTACCCCAAGAAAGTCTTTCAATCTTTCCTGAACTGTTCTGTACTAAGTCTCTCACAAATTAGCCATGCAACTCAGGGCACCTTGCCCATAGCTCGCTCTATCAACCCTTCACCAAGCTCCCTGACTGTAATGGTCTTGGAACAAGGATGTGCTGTGTCCATACTCCCTTCTTTCTAAGGCCAGATACAGACATTACACTTTTACCAGTATAAGTGATCAGAAACTGATCTATACCTGTAACAGAACATTAGTTTACCACACACAGACTGTTTTAAAAATTCTGAAACCTGGTCTAAGATTTGCACCCCTCCCCCCCCGGGCAGATAAATGTATGTTCTGTTCACTACTGATCTAAACTAAGCCACTTACATAAAATCACATAACTTAGATCAATTCTACCTCAGGTTTTTTTAAAGTCTTTACCTAGCCTAAAAGGGGACAAATGACCTATTACTAGTCTGTATTCATTTTGGAACTACCATAAGGTCAGATATCAACACCTACATCTCTGGTTAATGCAGATACTCAGCTTTTTCCAATAAGCACCATCTTAAGCAAGGGTCTTCATCCTACCTTTAGAAAAGATCAAAGATTTTTTAAACCTGTGGAGAAAGCTGGAGAGCATGAAATTAAAATATCACAAACTTAGTCATTTCTTAAAATTAAAAAGCATCTCACAAGCATCTATCTCCAACAATTGAAACCGGTACTCTATTTAAAAGTTACAGAGCTGAAAATAAGTATCCAAACTTTCATTCAAATTGTATTGTTCAAAAGTCACTCATTGCCAATGAATCTGGCAGAAGGCTGGTTGTATCAGTGCCTGAGTTCTAGCAACCAGAAATGCATAACATTAACCTCTGTACAACAGAGGAACTAGTTCCAACTAGTCTCATCAAATATAGCTTCCCATATTTTCATTCCAAAACTAACCCTACCAATAAAAGCATTGCATAATCAATGGTAACTGTAATAGGGGGCTTTCTCGGGGCCAGTCTGCCATTGGCCCACCCACCTGTTTCTGAGCCAGCCGCCTGCCTCCTCACCCGCCATGCCTTGTTGTCTCTTAATTTATTCTAATAAGGCAGGAGGCTGCCCATTCTTGCCCCAATGCCAGGGGGTGCTATCTGTGACTCCGTTCCTCCCCTACACCATAGCCCAAGCCTCACAGATAGCATCCAGGTGACATAATGTTCCCAGCCTACAGCCAGACCAAGCTTAGCCCTCATTTTCAGGCCTCAGACACACGCACACATTCATACCACCCTCCTCTAACTAGGGCCTCTCATGCTCCACCCCCTCTCACAGGGTCTCCTTCATGCATCAACAACTTATATTGCCTTGCTCCCTCTGGGAGCGGGCCCCTTTAGCCATAGGCTTTACCTACTGCATACCTTGGGTGGCAGACGTACCATCCTTTGGGCCTCTCCCATGACCCTCACCAGGGTAGTGGCGAGCCAGTTACCCAACTGGGGCCAAGCTTGCCCTTGCCCCTCCTGAGGCAACTCTATACACATTCACACACACATACTGGGCTCTGAGCCTTCTGGTTTCCCCCTCACTGGGGCTCCACACCTCCACCTCCTCTCACTGGGGCTCCACATTTCTGCCCCCTCTCACTGGGGCTCCACATCTCCACCCCCTCTCACAGGGGCTGTGGGGCTTCCCTCCCCATTGGGAGCTCAGTTGGCTATAACTGTGCCTGGCCCCCTTGTACCTACAGTATTGTAGGGCCTAAGGGTTAAGGTGCCCTGACCCGCCTTTCTCCGGGGTGGTAACTGGCCTAGCATTTCCTGGGGGCTCCCACACCACTTGGAGCCCCACCTGGCCACCCACTCCCAGCAGGGTGCACTTTTAGGTCATGCCCAGGACCAGAAGCCTCCAAACCATTCCCTTTAAGCTCCTGCCCTTACCTCCAAGGTGTTCCATACAGTGTTTCTGCCTGCCTGCCTGCCTCCCAGCAGTGAACTGCTCTGTTTATATAGGTGGCCAGAGTTCTGGCTGCCGGAATCAAACACCTGCCGGCTGTTTGGCTCAGCCCTTAAAGTGGTAGGCACCAACAGTGCCCTGCCACAGTAACATAGTTGCAGGCACGGAGCATGGCATCAGGAGAAGATAGAAGGGCATGCTGAGGAATGTCATCACAGTCGTCATGATGTAGACATCTCCCTAGCTGTTTCCATCTCTTTATGGCCTTCTCTATCCTGATTATTCTGTAACACCTTAGGAATCACCTTAGTCATTTCTCAAAATGAAATTCTATCTTGTATGAGAATTTATTATCCCTTACACCTTACATTTATAATAGGGGCTGAAAATGTACTGTCCTATCCATGTTGTATTAATAGCTTTAATTACAACCTTAAGGCAGTTCTTCAAGCAATCAATTCCATATTTTGTCTAAGATCAGACATGTTTTTTTTTTTCTTATCAGAGAGACACGTACATCATCTAGTGCTACATATAGCTCAAATGTATTTTGGGCATCTGCAATCAACAGATTTCTCCCAGGTTAATGTTCAATTTCCAACATGTACATTTTGGGGCTGAAAAATACTCTTTGTGGTGCAAATAGTGTTTTCCAGATGCCTTTCAGCAAGAAGTGCTTTATGATCAGTTCCAACTATAACCTGCCTCCCAGAGACAATTAAATGAAACTATGTTAAAGCCAGAATCTCTGTCCTTACTTAAGTACAATACTCTTTTGCAGCAAGCCACTGGTCCAGAATGGCTTTGGGCCATACTGCTGTAAGGGGAAAAAAATTTAGTGTCCTACCACCCCTTACTTTTCTCGTAGTTATGTTATTTCCATTATGAAGAGTTACTTTTTGTTTGCCTGCTTTTAGACCAGCAGTTCTGACTCTTTCCAAAGCAGCTTGGAGCCACTAGTCATACCTGGGTCCAACCACCATCTGTGTAAAACTTAGTACCTCCATGATAACTTAGCCAGCCCAATAAAAATGGCAGCCTGAGGAAAGTGTATCCCAAAGGGTGTATTGAATGAATGCATAAATATCTCTTTTTCCAAAGGTACTTACTAGAATTTTGCTGATGCACTGGGTATAAGCAAATATTTAGAATCAACCATCTCTCCAAAAATGTATCCCCTTGTGGCTAGTAAAAAATGTTCCCTTTCTTTGCACATTTATTTATTCTTTGGGATCTATACATAAGCCAAGAGCTTCATTCTTCCACGCAGTGACAAGTAAGTGTACTCACTCGGTTGGTTCTACTATTTATTATTCCCAGAGCAATGTGTCTATTCTACTCCTCTTATCTCTGCCTTAAGGCAAAAAAAAAAACAAAACACTTTTCTAGAGGTATGAATCTTGGGACTGCTGGACATTTTCAGCTCTATTCTGCATTCTGTTGAGAACTTCCCTATCCCCTGGAAGATGGATATCCTCTTGACTGTCCTAAATGGTTTGACCCTCTGCTCCTTCAAGAACTTTCCTATCATGCCAAGGGCTTGATACATTTCTAACCCCCAAGCATCCACTTTTTTCCCCTGGTATTAAATTGTTTCTTTTACCAATATATTTACCCATGTATTTCATTCACTTATGAATAAGAGTGATTCTGTAAGCCCTGAGCTTCATCAATTTACCTTCTTCTGTCTGTAGGTTTTTCAGTGCTAATATTACTGTCTTTGGCACCTGTGTCCAACTTAAAATTAATAATTGTTCCACTTACTTTCAGGCTGGTAGTCCATTAGTCTTCAGTTGAAGCACTGTCCATTGCTCCTATGAAGCTAAACTAATGGTGCTGGTGTCATTTTCTTTGTCCATGCCGTGCAAAATCAGCTGGTGCTTGCCAACTTTTGCAGAGTGATGCAATCCATTGTAGCTTTTTATCTTTTTCCAAGCACTGGGCACTGCCTTGACTTGTGATATTTGCCATAGCATGCCCTGCTCCATGTAGTGTTTTTGTGGACTTTGGCTTTAAGCTCTGCATGTGTTTCTCCATCAGGTCTCTTTTCTTTTTTAAGCATTTTGGATTCTCTCTCAAAGTCACAGTTTCTGAGCACTGTTCACCCTCCATAGGATGACATCCTTTTCTTGGCAAATTCTTGAGTTTTTTCCAGTAGTCTCTCTCTGAGTAGTTTGTCCCAGGCCCCAGCCACAATCCACTTCTTTACCAAAGACTCAGTTACCCTCCAACCTTAGATCAGTCAAAACTCTTCTATGTCTTCACCTTTTGGGGGCTCTGTTTAAAGCCATATTGCTAGCATGTTTCATTTAATTTCATAATAAGGAAAGTAGTACTCCACAAATCCTCTACAAGAGTTAACTGATGGCTGTTACAAACATCAAGGGCTTCAAAACCAGCTGTTGCCTGTAAAGCTATCTTTTGACTCTTCCTTTACCTAGCCTCCATTGTTTATAAAGACAGAATGGAGCATTGTTTAGATTTCTTCCAATCTGTCTTCCACACTCCCAGAGTTTCCAGTTTTTAACTGCCCCATACTTCCAGATAAGTTTTTGGACTGTTTAAATCCTAATCTCATGTGCTGGGCAGTCAAGGAAGTTGACTGAGGTCTGCTTTATTTGGTGCCCATATTCCAACTTTGTATGGCATGAGCCTCCACACAACAGAACAACTCCTTTCAATAGACACTAGTGAGAGATTCTTAAGGGCTTCTCATACAGATGAGCCACAGGTACCAAAATAATAAAATACCACCAACAAAAATATGACAGCTATCCACATCAACCCACTTACTGTCACATAACCTATTACCCTAGCAACCCATGTAATATATGGGTCAATCAGTTTGCTCTCTCTTTAGTGACAGAGTGGATGCACTAACTTTTAAACCTCTACTACATCTGGCTGCCTCCTCAGCATACAAACAGTACTTTAGTCTTCTTTGGACTCAGCCTCAGTCAGTGGGCCCTGATTCAAGTCATCACGATCACTGAGGCTTGATGAATAAGTAGTTCCACCTTCACCAGATGTTTCAATAGAAAGAGATTTGGATGTCAGCAGTACATTTCAGCTACTGAAACCCACACCTCCTTGCTATCCCTGTTGGTAGTTTCAAAAATGGTTTAAGCTGGAGGGACACCAGTTGTACCCTGTAAAAAAGACTCCTACACTACCATCTGGGATTTCCCAAAATAAAGCTCTATAACAACTAGCTACTCCTGCAGATGTGTTACAAAGACCTTGTGCAAACTCACAACTCATTGTTTGTGTAAAATATATACAGATAGAAATAACAACAACACAGGCACTTTGAAAACGCCAGTAACTGTAAAGAGCAAAGGGGGTGGGGAATCCTTACCCTGAAATTTGGCTAAATAATATGACTAAGCACTAGGGAACAGCAAGGATAGTGGGCTGGGGGAGGGGGGAAAGCAGGGTCCATCGGGGGTTGCTGGGGTCTGGGAGGGTTTGGCAAGATCAGGAGGCTAGTGGCATTTTCAGAGGGCTTTAGGGAATAGGGAGGTCCTGACCCCCTGGGACCAGGGGCCATTTTCTGTCCTCTAACCCCCCCACCCAGTGAACCAACACTCCCTGTCCTGGCCTCCTCTTCCCCCCAGCCTGACTTACTTCCTTGGCTCCCAGCACCAGCAAACACCAGTAAAGCC
>NW_017729029.1:65544134-65544760 GCF_001723915.1 Gavialis gangeticus | reverse complement strand
CTACCAAACATTCAGGCCCCAGAACAGGAGCAATGTATAGCTTTTACTCTGTCTTAATGACTGGAGTAACATCTGCAGCCTTAATCACCTCCCAGAAGGGGACAAATATAAGCATCTTAGCTATTGGTTGAGGTCAAGTGAAAAACTTAACATAACTGAAAAAAGATGTCTCAAGGGGAAAAACATGGAGAGATGGTTTATTTTCTGTACCTGATTTATGTTTAGCTGAGAAAATGGGTGGGGGTCTTCAGCAAAATGGTTCTGGCCCTCCAGTAATCACAGATCAGACATGAATTAGAGTAGATTCCAAGATATTGTAACTTTTGCTACTGCTGCAGAGTTATTAAATGTGAAGGACCAATAGAACAAGTGTAGTTCTACATGTGCATATATATGTGTGCATTCATATAGATGGTCCTGAATCAAGGATATATTTGGGATTTAAGAGGTGGCTTAGAATGCTCACTGAGTACCTGGAGTTGGTGGGAGGGGAGGGAAGGGGAAGCAGAGAGAGTATGCTGCCCACGGTGGACAGGGAAGTGGGGAACAGCATTTTAATACCTCATACTGGTACTAGAACTTGTAGCAGCCTTTGCCAACATTGACTCCAAGCTCTGCTGACACAC
>NW_017729029.1:65536637-65539134 GCF_001723915.1 Gavialis gangeticus | reverse complement strand
GGTGGACAGGGAAGTGGGGAACAGCATTTTAATACCTCATACTGGTACTAGAACTTGTAGCAGCCTTTGCCAACATTGACTCCAAGCTCTGCTGACACACTGATGGACCCCAAAAATGGGAGAGGCTCCTGAATGGCTCTGTTCCCATCTTCCTTAGAGAGTCCAAATGGTAATAGCCTTGGGTGGAAAGTAATTGTTTGCTTTCTCATGTAAAATAACACTAGTCCTTTTCCCCTACCCCAGCTCTTCTGCAGCATATACATAATGCTAGTGAGAGAATCATGATGTATTTAGCATGCTAATGAGATGGAGCTCTACATGTCTGGCCTAATTATTCAAGTGGCAATAATAATACTTTTATTTATTTATTTATTTTTAATCATCCTTGTCAGGTTTTATCTTCTCAGCAGGGCAAATTAGCCCATATAATGCTTTACATTATATGGTACAGCCAGGGTGCGTATGGTACCCATATAAGCTTATTTAAAGCTAGCTTGAGTACCTCCTAGGGATGTAAATATCATTTAAATAATTACCTATTTAAACTCTTCTAATGATACCAGTTAAATGGTTAACTGAGTGGTAACACATAACTAGCACCCACGTGTTGCAACTAGTCCCCCTCCCTCCCTAGTCAGCAACACACTACAGGGAGGGGGAGGCAGAGACAGAGCTGTATGCTGCAACTAGCCACCGTCCTGGGGCACCACACCACTTCCCTTCCCTGCCGGACTACATCCGGCACTAAATGTTAACTGTAATGCATTAACAGTATAAACATACTTGCTGTTTAACCTTTCACATCCCTAATACCTCCCCACTCCACTGCAGTAAACATATTCACAGATTATAAATTCTGATTATACCAATTCACAATTTCAACCAAAAGCAATTAGCCTTAAAACTGTGATATGGTTTAGATTATTGCTTTTTTAAAAAAAAAGAATCACATTTCACTTTTATTCCTGTTGTTTCATTTTTAAACAGCCAAGGAAGTTGAAAAATGCAACACAATCAAGAGACAAAAATAAAGTCAGCAACCATCCTTGATCATTCTATCAAGACCTTTCCTGAACACTCCAGATTAAAATAGCTTTGGAATGTAAATTTGTACTCCTGTGCTGATTAAATTCAACATCTTTAGACATCAGATAAAAGGAGCCATGGTTCAATCATTACCCCAAGTTCCACAACAAGTAAAGTGAAACAAAACTGTTTTAAAGGAAGAATAAGCATAAGTATCACAGTAGCCAGCCAAGCTTGGCTTTCTATCTGCTAACCATTGTTCAGCAATGAACAAAACCTGCTGAGTTCATCAAAGAGAGATGTATTTTAGTGCTACCCTAACCTCCAGATCACTGCGAATCTAATCACAACACAGAAACCAAACAATAGTTTAATGAATTTGCTGGAAATGGGACAACTGTTTTCTCATTTCTTATACCTCCAGAGGCATGTAAATCCAAGCAAAATATAATAGAATCTTAGTGCTAGTCTTAGACTTGGAAACAGTCGATGTACATACAGTCCACAGAGAGAGGTTCAATTGTTAATGGCTTAGATAATTACCTAACAAAAAAACAAAAAACATTAATGCACTATCAAGTATTTGTCACTGTGACTGGCATGCTACTTTTAATAACAGTATATCAGATAAGCATGTAACTGTAAAGTTGGATTATATGCATACTAGTTCCCTTGTTGGAATATTCTATAATGTTTGGTATTTTTCTCTCTTATTTCCATAATATAGCTTTCTGTTTGCACAGAGACTCTGGTGTATTCATCTTTTAAAAAACATTGGAAGGGGACAAAATTTCTTTCAGGAAGGTCTTGAGGAAAAATCTTAATTTCAAAGAAAAGAAATCTCTTAAGAAATATCTGTTAACATTGCGTGAGGTTTCAGAGTCCCATCTAGTGGTCAAAAAAATAACTTTACTGCATTGAGAAAACAAATACATCTCATCAGCAACAAATGGAACAGATCTGAAAAATGTATTATCTGCTTAAACTCACCAGTAAAATCATTATGTCAGGGCTAGCTCTAGGCTCAGCGAGTTCCTGGTAACTATAAGCATCGCATGTTAAGGTGCAGTTATATACTAGATTTGCTACAGACCACTGATAATCTTCATAAACAGAGATTCATTGCTTCTAAAAACTGGGCTCACGTAAGGAAAGCTATTATTGATTTTATTTTGTAACTGTTTCTGGTTCTTGAGAATATTTTCTTGTGGTAAATATTCTTCTGTAATGGTATCTGAAAAGTGCCTGGTGATGCTAGCATTATAAGCAGTGCTCTACAGATACTGTGAATTATATTACCATTGATACAGTCTTAAAAACAAACAAGAAAATTCTTTTTTCTTACCCCAACACAACATCTCTCTTGGACTCCCCACTGCAGAGTTCTGAGAAAGCCCAGTTCTTCCAATTAGGAGGAGGCTTTCATTGCCAAAATGTTTCATAGTTTCTAGGGTCAGAAGGGACCTGAGCA
>NW_017729029.1:65535688-65536626 GCF_001723915.1 Gavialis gangeticus | reverse complement strand
TAAATATGTTGGCTTTGTCGTCTGGCGTGACAACCAGATGTATGGGACTTATAATTATGTTGAGACATTGGAGCAGTTGAGGCCTCTCAGAGTAAGCTTGAGCCCTGCTGAGTGCTGATGTCAAAGACTGTCCCAAATCAATCCAGCTATAAATGGGCACCTGCCCATCCTAGCTGGGGAGTCAAAGATGATTGGACATGATGCCAGGCTTCCACTCCTTTGTGTGCCTTTATCACGGTACCATTATGGGCCACTAGGCTTAGGAAGACCTTTGACCTGGAATTTGGAAAAGTATGCATACTTTGTGACTAGCTGCCATTTAACAGAACACTTTTGTATGAACCCAAGAAGAGTGACATTCATCATTTTACTCTAGCTCCTTGTTTTGATCACTTTAGTCAAGATTTTCAGATGCTTTAGGCATGGCATCAGAAGTGGTTGGTACATAACAAAGCACACCTTCAGCCTAGGCCAGTTGTCAACTGGGGGTATGCCTACCCCTGGGAGTACTTGGGAAGGCCCCAGGGGGTATATGGAGGCAGTGTGGAGAAGCGGGGGTACTTGGGATGTGATGCCATCACCTCATGCCTGCGTGCTGCCCCACCCACCACCACTTCACGACCAACTGCCAAAGGACTCCCCCCCCTACTTCAGAAGGGGGTACCCACCGGGAAGGGTATCCACTAGAAGAGGTATTGTCCTTAAAGTAGAAGAAGAAACTAATAGAAAGCTTCAGAACACATATTAAGCTTTAGTGCACTCTAGATTCATCAAAGACATGGAATTGGCGTGCATAACAGAAATTACATTTAGGTCAGGCCAATTACTGCATTATTACACTGGCTAGCTGAATTATATCCAGTCAGAGAAAGACTAGTCTTTTTTTAAAGACAATACTCCTTCTAGTGGGTACCCTTCCTGGTGGGTACCCCCTTCTG
>NW_017729029.1:65529213-65530688 GCF_001723915.1 Gavialis gangeticus | reverse complement strand
GAGTCCTTTGGCAGTTAAGAACTTCCAGTGAATAGATTCTATACCTAGAAAATTAGAACAGCTTTATAATTTCCACGTATACAATAAAAATTACTGGGGGGGTCATTGTTGATTTGAGTAAATTTGGTCATTCATATCTTGAATTATAACTAGTTGAATTGTAATGTTAAGCACAAAACTCCTGAACCGCTCTATAAAAGTCCTTGTAAAGTTTATTTATTTCATATTACCCTGCAAATAATGTCAGGGCTAGTTGAGGAAAGGAGAAGGACCCTGAAGAATATAATTATAAATGGTAAAGTTTTATATCAGAAAACAATATGCCTTCCTTCCTAAATTCCAACTCAATTTGATCTTACATTCAAGTGACCTGTTCTAAAAGTGTTGTACCCAAGAATTTAGGTCAGGCCAATTACTGCATTATTACACTGGCTAGCTGAATTATGTCCAGTCAGAGAAAGACTAGTGTCTGAGCCTGGGTTATGAAGTGACATTACACAGGAAGCACAAATGTGTTGTACAGCTCCCTCATTAATTTAGTTTTCTCCAACATTTCAAAGCAAACTTGACTGAAATTTTGTTTAGCTATATTCAGAATACAAATGTATTTTAAAAAAGAAAGAAAGAAAATATGGCTGGGGAAAAAAAAACAAAAACTATGGCATTGAGAAATCCAGAGTGTCTGCTTATAAAGAGATACTTGCAATAACCCCTACCATTTGCAACCAAGCAGTATGGCAACCACTGGAATGTATATTACAGGATATTAAAATTGACATGGGGAGAAATAATTTATACCCTCAATTCATGTAAACTTGTGTTAAGCTAATGAGGGATCATACTTTCAGTAGGGTCACATGAATGAGGTTTATTTCCCTGAGTAAGACTTTTACATGTATTGGAATTTCATATTGAAATAACATGTGTTTGTCACCATCTTGTGAATAAATAACCTCTGAAAAATAGTAATGGTTCACGAGTATGGATTAATTTCTTCTAGGCTGAATGTTTCATTTTTAAAGCTAACTCTCTTACTTTGTGCCTTGACAATCAATCTAGTAACCTGCCATATTGGTTGGTGTATTCAGGGGTTCTTTCCCCTCCCCTTTTCCCAGAAAAGTAACAGTATCAATGATACCTGTGCCAGCAATGGTGGATTTAGCCTTGTTGATCAAACCAACGGGTGCCTATACACATGCTCAGGGGTGAGGGGGGCTGAGTTTAATTAGAGTGGTTCCCAGAGAGCCACTCTAACTAAAACGCTGAAGCATCACATGTATTAAACCCCCACACATTTAAAAATGGCTGCAGGATGCTTTAACTGTGTCCCAGCAGCCATTTTTAAACCCATGGGGGCTTAAATACATGATGTTGTGATAATGCTAGAGGTTTCTAATTAGAACACAGACAAGACTCAATTAATTGAGTCTGCTCGATTAATGTTTCAATTAGAACATGTCAGAGCATGTGTATAG
>NW_017729029.1:65512312-65524213 GCF_001723915.1 Gavialis gangeticus | reverse complement strand
GGGCCGAGTTTAATTAGAGTGGTTCCCAGAGAGCCACTCTAACTAAAACGCTGAAGCATCACATGTATTAAACCCCCACACATTTAAAAATGGCTGCAGGATGCTTTAACTGTGTCCCAGCAGCCATTTTTAAACCCATGGGGGCTTAAATACATGATGTTGTGATAATGCTAGAGGTTTCTAATTAGAACACAGACAAGACTCAATTAATTGAGTCTGCTCGATTAATGTTTCAATTAGAACATGTCAGAGCATGTGTATAGACACCCAGTTGTTGATAGAACCAACCACTGTTGATTTAGCATTGTTGAT
Source organism: Gavialis gangeticus (assembly GCF_001723915.1). Taxonomy (NCBI): domain Eukaryota; kingdom Metazoa; phylum Chordata; order Crocodylia; family Gavialidae; genus Gavialis; species Gavialis gangeticus. Next base: position 65,523,901 of record NW_017729029.1, on the reverse strand, counting down.
AGAACCAATACTCTTAGGTATGCTAAATTCATAGCTATGAGTATACTTTAGAAAGTAACAGCAACTTCAAAATAAATCTATTCTGTTGCAATTATCATTTACTGGCCCACATCATTTCTCTACATAGTTGTAAATGATTGTTGCATTCAACCATGCCACTATCAGCATTTTCCATTACTGTGTAGTTTGGTGCTCATTGCACACAAAACGGTTTTATTTTGAAGTTGTCATTATTTTTTGAAACACCCTCATAAGTGTTCTCTCTCTCTTACGCCCTCCTATCTAGGTATTACTGGGTCTTTTCTCTCCAAAAAAAAATCCTCCAAACCAAGTTATTTTTTGTTCAATATTAATCAATGCTAGTACTAGCAGGTACCTATTGTTATATACAGCGCTCAGGGCTTCTAGCATTTTTACCACGTCATCATCTTTACACACTGAAAAGCAAATTTAATTGACGTGGCCTTATATGAAAAAAAAATCTAACCCTACCCACATTCCTGATCCCAACATAGATTCCAACTTGGCTGGATTTTTTAAAAATATAAATTGTTGAAGTAGACAATGTTTCTGAACATCTAACTATCAAGAATCTTTGCCAAAAAAAAGGACTTTCCAGTACTCTTTCTTTATGAAAGTGAATACCGATATAGGATACCTATTATTAATCTATATCTGTTTATAATTTGCTCAAACACTAAGAGGTAGCCCCTGAACTGTGTTATGTGGGGTTATCGGTGTCATTGTTGTGGTTATTTTTGTCTGGTGTTATTGATATGCTGTCAGCGTTGAAGTGTCAGGAACTGTGGTGCCAGCAAAGTTGCAGCCCATAGATCCCATTGTTAATCTTATCTTAAAGAATGACCACCGGATTGGTTTAATGACAAAGGTTTGACAAGGTTTATTGTCTACAAGCACAGCCCTAATATGTTTTGGCCAAACAAGTATATCAGACCAGGAGCTAAGGCATTTGTACCCATGACATGGTAGTCAGCACAACATCAAACAGGCTCTCCCAAGCCACTAGAAAGTTTCCCTCCTTTCTAGTTCTTTTATCAAATAATCATAACAAATTTACATATTGCTTTCCAGCTGTATCTTGAACATCTCAAACCGTCATGTACTGTGGGCTTGCTTCACATTCTGACCTGTCTGTTCCCATTCTGGCCTTATCATCCTGGTACTGAACTACCATCATCTCCCATTCCCATCTCTTGGCAGGAGTGCACGTCTGACCCACATGCCAAGTTTTGTGTATGTGAGGAGTTGATACATTGGTCAGATTTGCTGGCAAAGCCTGTTCTGACCAGTGCTATAGCAAAGCCTTTCTGTAAGCAGCTTATATTGATCAATGCTCCAGTGAGGCCTATAAACAGAACTATCAAATAAAAACAGAAAAGCACTGCTCACAGCTCTCACAGCTCCAGTGACAGAATGTGTATCATTATCCATACAGATTATTTCTTTTCCATAGTGTTCTATCACAATGTAATTTTTATTCCCTCCTCCCCTCAACAAAAATCCTTTAATTATCAGGTTTCAGAGTTGTCAACTTCAGGTACAAGTATGAATCAAAACCACCTAATCAGCTGATAATAATGCATCTCCTTTCATATGAAACATTCTTCAAAAGGATACTAATTCTAAGCATCATTTTAGATATAATTTTAAGGGCTGAATGTTTAGGTGTCTGGCCCCCAGAACTCTGCATGAGGTGCCTAAGCTTGCACACAGTACAAAGGGAGAGTTAGACACCTGACCAGGGAGCCATCTACAGCTACCTAGTAAGAAACAATGATAATAGGTGTGTAGCTGCAACCCCACTCCATTTACAGCTTTGGAATCTGACCCAGGGCTTCAGTAATATATCTCCAGCTACTTGGGGTCTACAGGATGGATGTGTGTTCTGGAATTAGGTCTCTAAAACCAATAGTTATCATTCCCCCACCCCCCTTGCTATTGCAATAGCTGAGTAGTTACCAAATATCTGTTCAGGAGTGGGCAAACAGTTCAATTCCTGCCCTCAGCTCAAGAAAGTTCAAAACTACATTACTTATTATCCAAGCTATACACTACTCTAAAGGAGGAAAGGGCACTCTCCACAGTTCTTTTTTGAGTCTATGCTGCTGAGCAGCAAATCATTTCAGATTCATTGGGCAAGCGAGAAAACATAAGACAAAAACTGACTTTTTAGGCTAGCAGTCTAGAAATTCACCTGTCCTGCTCTCTAGTGCTCTCTTCTCACCCAGTGAATGTAGAATCCTTTTTCCACAGTAGCACAACTTCAGCAGAAAGGAGGGATACTGCCCCCATGAGACTAACCTCTAGCCCATGCAGTGACAGTGTAGTGCAACTTGGATGGATAAGAGAGATAACTAGTCTTTGCTGCCCCAGTCAGTCTTTGCCGCAGCGTCTGTGCACCAGTTGGCCAGAGATACCAGGCTGAAGCAGAACTGCACCACGGAGCCAAAGGAACTGCATTCTGAGACCACCCTGCTTCCCATTCCCTGTCCCCAGTCTCCTGCACTCAGCACCCTATTCCCCCACACCCCTGTGGAGAATTTTCCCCAGGGTTCAAACTCTTTAGTTACACCTCTGATAAGAGATTTGAACTTCCACAGCCTGGGGTGGGAACTGAACTTCAAGTCCACCTAAACCCTGCCCGGTGTTCCTGTATCTTGACCTGAATCTAGGCCCCTCAGAGAACATGTCTAGCTGTCATGGGTCCTGAAAATGATGTCAAGACCCAAAACCCAGGTTATATGAGGATTCCTACCTTTGTTATCAACTGAACTAATGGTAGAAACAACAGAAGTTTTCAAAAGCTGTTGGCCTCTAAAGTAGCCAAGAGATTGAAGTAACCCTGGAAAAAACAAAAGGTGTACATTTCCTAATTGGTGAAGAGCTTGTCCGGGCCCCTCACTTTATTTACTGTATCTTTGGCATAATGCTAATACTTTACTAAGATGTTTTGGGGAATCATTTACAATATATGGATTATATCTGATATTAGTAACACTGTGCCTCAAGCTCCAAGTCCATTCCATTTTGATAGTAAGACTGGTCTTTGCCCATCTTACCCACCAACTGAAACTATAACTTTTCTGGCACAGAGCTACCAAAAGTTATAGGAGCTATAGGACTAAAATGTAATCACTGAAGATGATAAACTACCCTGACTAAAACTAAGTTTCTGTTCTTGCTTGGGGGGGGCAGCAAGGAATAGGTCCCCAGGGAGGAAAGCAAGGAACAGGAGATGCTCTGTTTACCATGGCACCCCTTGGAGTACCTAGAAAAAGCAGCCACAAACTGACAAAGGGCAGATTTAGGTTAGACATGTGGGTTCAGCAACACCACTCTGGACACTGCTGTGCTAAACTAACAGTTATTTATTATTATAACTCTCTAGAATCATATCCATGGTGGAACTTAACAGTTGCATCAGTATATGTATGCAGATCTTATACCTGCTCTGCCTCTGACTTGACCCAGTCCAGTCCTGTGGAGGGAAAGGAACCATGAATGCCTCTGGCTCCTCATGGCAGAGAACAGGGAGTCCCAGTGCTGCAAAACTGCCACAAAGTGAACCCTGCAGTAGTGAGCATGAGGGCTTTGACCATAAAGGGACCATACAAGGAAAACACAATAAGACACAACACCCCTTCCCCCTAGACAGAATAGTCAGCCAACCATTTGGGAGGACTCTGCTTCTGCTGTGGTCTTCCCATGGAACTAGACTCAGTCAGGGGTTCAGCGGGTGATGGCCCTGTTGGTCTATCTGGAGACTCAACAGCAATGCTTCCTTCTGACAGTGATGGCATAGGGTTTGCATTGGTGGAAACAGGTAGCCACTTCTCCAATGAATCCATGTCTGTCGGTGGGGAATTGGTACTTGGAGATTGCTCAGGTGTGGGGTTATCAGTAGGAGAACTCCCACGCAACTGGTCCACATGTTGTCTCCAAACTTGTCCGCCGTCAGTCTGGACTGTATATGACAATATAGGTCCTGTGGTGCTGTATATGATAATACAGGTCCTGTGGCACTTACAATTTTAGCCTGAACACACTGTGGGCCTGTCCCATAGTTCCGAGCACACACAGTCTCTTGTAGAACGAAAAGACGTAAGGTACCAGATGCCAATGCGGAGTCCAACTCCTTTTCTTTCCTAAACTACATGTCTCTCACAAGGTCTGGGTTAACTCAGTCAAGGCATGTCTTGAGATGACACCCCATAAGAAGCTCTGATGGGCTGGACCCTGTTGCAGAGCAAGGAATTGCATGTTAAGCAACCAGAAATCTGGCCAGTCTGGTAGGCCAGTCTCCCTCAACAATCCTTTTCGGTGCATTTTTTGTAATCTTCACCATTTGCTCAGCTTGCCCATTGGCCTGTGGCCTGCGAGATGCAATGGTAACAGCTTGAATGAGGTTGTGGCTGGCAAAATCTTGGAACTCTGCTGAGGTGAATGCACTGCCATTATCAGAAATGATAGTGTCGGGCACCCCATGGGTTGCAAACAGCTGACGGAGAGCAGTTATAGTGGCAGTCGATGTAAGTCAAGACAGTAATCACTTCAAGCCATTTTGAGTAGGAGTCAACAACAATTAAATTCTTACCTTGAAAAGGACCTGCAAAATCAATGTGGATGTGTGACCAGGGTTCCTTTGTCATTTCCCAAGGAATACTGGTGCCTTCGGTGGATTATGATGGGCTGCTTGACAAATGCTGCACTCCCTCACAACCCTTTCTATGTTGTTGTCCATACCTGGGCCCCGTACATAACTTCTAGCCAGCTCTTTCATCCTCATAATGCTTGGGTGTGCTGTGTGCAGCATTATCAGTATCATTTGGCATCCTGCTTCTGGAATTATGACATGATTTTCCCACAAGAGGCAACCGTTGTGTGCAGATAGTTCATGCTGAGATGATGAAAATGGCCTGAATTCCTCAGCCAATTTGTCTGCAGGCCAGCCTCTCCATACTCAGTTGAGGACACAGGCAAGGATAGGGTATTTTGCAGTCATCCTTGCTATCTGATCAGCTTGAAGCGGGGCTTCTGGCATGGATTCCAGCATGAGGACTTCCACTGGTGGAGGAGTAGCACAATCAGGTATTTGTAGTGGTAGGCAGCTCAACGCATCAGCATTTGCAATCATTTTCCCAGGTTTGTACACAAATATTTAGTCATATGCATTTAGCATGATGCTTCAGCATTGCATATGAGGAGACAAAATAGGAAGAGTTGGTTTCTTGGTAGTAAAAATTCTAAGAAAGGGTTTGTGGTCCATTTGGCTTTCGAATTTGTGGCCATAAACGTAATTGTGAAATTTTTTAACTCCTGCAATGATTGCCAATGCTTCTTTATCAATCTGTGTGTAATTCCTCTTGGTTGAAGTCATCGTTCTTGAGTAAAAATCAATGGGTGCCATCAGGCAATGTGTGACTGAGGACAGTGCCAACACTAAATGGCGAGGCATCACAAGTAATGGACAGTGGCTTCTGCTCATCATAGTGAACAAGGACAGAGTCTGATGTCATAAGCTTCTTGATGCCCTGGAAGGCTTCGTTGTGCTGGCAGATCCACTTCCACTGAGCTCCTTTATCCAGCAACCATGAAGGGGCTCTGCTATGGTGGCTTTGTCTTTCAAGGGGATGTGATAAAAGTTGAGAAGTCCTAAGAATGCTTGAAAATCCTGTCTGCATTTTGGTATAGGGGCATCATGTATTGCTTTTACCTTGTCTTCAACTGGGTGAATGCTAGAAGCATCAATTTGATATCCCAGAAAGTTGATACTGGAAACTCCCAGTTGACAATTCTATCTTTTTAATTTGACACCTGCTTTATCGAATCTCTGTAAAACTTCTCTGAGTTTCTCAGTGAGTTTCTTTCTAGACGGCCCCATGATCAACACATCATCAAAGTATGGAACAACCCCAAAAATTCCTGCTAGCATTTATCCATGAACCACTGGAAAATTCCTGGTGCCACAGAAATTCCAAACTGGTGGCACTTGACATGGAATGCTCCCCAGTGTGTAAATATTGTTTGGGCCTCAGCAGCCTTGTCATCCACTATCAATTGCTAATAGGCTTGAGCTAGGTCAAGTTTGACAGAAACCTTCCCTCCTGCTGGAACAGATAGTAACTGGTTAATGTCAGGCACTGGGTGCAGGTCCTGCTTAAGTGCTTTATTAACTGTGCACTTATAATCCCCACAGACGCAAACACTGTCATTAGGTTTTAAAACAGGAACAATTGGTGTGGCCCAGCTTGTAGGTATGATTGGCTTGAGGACCCCTTGCCTGATAAGCCTATCTAATTCTGCATCAATTTTCAGCCGCAGTGCGAAAGGTACATTCCAAGCCTTCATAAAGATAGAGACTATCACAGGATCCATTTGGAACATTACAGGTAGATCAGAGTAAGTTCCTAATTCCTCAAGAAACTCCCTTACAAGCTTTTCCAGACTTTCTGTGCAGAGACTGTGCGCGCCTTGAATACTGATTCCCAGTGGTGAGAACCAATTTCTCCCCAGAAGACTTTTACAGGAATCCTTAGTGACAATGAGGGGTAGATGCTGTCTAATAGATCCATACTGGACATAGACATTGCAGCTACCCAGAGTTTCCACAATCTGTCCATTGTAGTCATGCAGGTGACACTCAGGTTTCACTAACTTGGGGAGAGTGTGCCAAAACAACTGGAAGAATGTGTTTTCATCTGTAAGGGATACTCCCGAACCAGAGTCCACTTCCATTTTGCACTTCTTTCCATTTATTACTACAGTTGCAATCATCTCAGAACCTTGAGCTTCAACAACACCAACATTTTTAATCAAATATGGTTTTTATACTTCATGTTCTGGGAAGAACTAGTAGATTGGGAGGGAATACATTTGCCACAGTCTTTTTGTCTCCTGGAACCGACCTTTGAGCGGCAAACCCTCTCTATGTGGCCGTTCTTCTTGCAGGTATGACACTCCGCATTCCTAAACCTGCACTCTCTTCATCTCTGTTGGCCACCACAACTCAAACATGTCTGTGGATTAATTGGTTTATGTGGTGCTGTTGGTGAGGATATATTCCACTGAATTTGCGGTGATAATCTGGTTCTTGATCTTTTTGAAGCAAGGGGACATTGCTGGAGAATGCCTGGCGAATTTCTCTCACATTATGGGATGCTGCTTCAGTTGCCCAGGCTTTTTCTTGTGCAGTAGCCAAGGTTAAATTTGGTTCAGAAAGCAGGCAACATTGGATTGCTTCATCTTGGCCCCCACAGATAAGACGGTCATGAAGCAGGCCATCCAACAAATCCCCAAATTCACAAAATTCGGCAAGGCGATGGAGATCAGCCAGGTGATCTGCTACGCTTTCATTGGCCTTCTAGTTCCATTTAAAAAAATGAAATCTCTGCAGTGTAACAGATGGCCTTGGGCAAAAGTGTGCTTTTAGCAGAGCAATTAGTTCTGCATAAGACTTAGTGTTTGGTAAGGCAGGTGCTGTGGGGGAATGAACAATGGCAAATGTTTTGGCACTGCAAACTGTCAGGAGGATTGCACACTCTGTTCTGGGTTTTCCACTTTGTTGGCTTCCAGGTATTAGGATAGCCTTTCTGCATAAGAGTCCCAAGAAGCCATATGGCTCACATCAAATTCTTCTATGTGACCCAATGTGGCCATTTGAACTAATATCAGCTGTAATAGAAGAAGAAAAGAAGAAAAAGAAAAAAAAAACCTTCCCTTTGATCACAAATACAGCTTGGTCTCAGAATGGTGTCCCACAATCTAGGGTTGTCTTCTCAGCAAAGGATCCCATCCTCGTCACCAGATGATATGTTGTGGGTTCAACAACAACAATCTGGATACTCCTGTGTTGAACTAACAGTTATTTGTTATTATAACTCTCCGGAATCATATCCAGGATGGATCTTAACAGTTGCATCAGTATATGTATATAGATCTTATACCTTCTCTGCCTCTGACTTTACCCAGTCCAATCCTGTGGAGAGAGAGGAACTAAGAATGCCTCTGTCTCCTCATGGCAGAAAACAGGGAGTCCCAGTGCTGTGAAACTGCCACAAAGTAAAGTGAACCCTGCAATGCTGAACACGGGGGCTTTGGCCTTAAAAGGACAGTACAAGGGAAACACAGTAAGAGACAACAGGCAAGGGTTGCCAAAATCTGGAATGCACTTCCAAAGGAGGTGGTGCTCTTCCCTACCTTGGGGGTCTTTAAGAGGAGGCTAGACATACACCTGGCTGAGGTCATCTAACCCCAGTGCTCTTTCCTGCCCAGGGCAAGGGGTTGGACTCAATGATCTGCTAAGGTCCCTTCCAACCCAAATATCTATGAATCTATGAACCTTTAGGCATAAAATCACCTGGAGGGAACTGATGATGCAGCCACCTGCCCTAGTGATTAGAATGTTACAAACAGAAGGAGTTGAAGTATTTCCCTCCTTTAGACATTTTCAGAAGTTCAAGCTGAAAGGGAACTGTTCATACCAGGAAGAAATTGTGCCTGAATACAGACACCCTCTGAGAGACACTTCAGTGATAAGTAATCTAAAATAAGGGGCACTGATTTTAGAAGTCAGTTGTTTAATAATGTCTGCATTTCTTGTGCTTTGTTAAGCAACTGCACATTATGAAATCCTGGTCAAAGTCTGAGTTGTCTGTGGGTCTTATTATCCCAGAGAGGGCACCAGAGAGGTGTTTGTATCCCAGGAACATCCGAAGAACCTTAACATTGAAGGTACTGCCTGGGGCTAACGAGACTCCAAATGCTTAAAACACTAGAGAACTCAACAGCTGGATCCTCTGACAGCCAGCTGGACATTCATCCATATTTTGTCAGTGATCCATGTACTCCTACTGCCAACATGACAATTTTGTTCCTGGGTGTCTTTTGGAGGATGGTGGCTTATTCCACTGACTCTAGCCCCAGCCTAATAGAAATGCAAAGCAGATCCCCTTTGTGTTTATTTACCTGTCTTCCATCCTGTATTTTTCTTATGCTGGCAACCCTTGCCTCTGCGCACTCTACTTCCTTTTCCTTCCTTTATACTCCTTCCCATCAATTTTTCTCATGCCTTTTCCTATTTTTATTTCACTAGTCCTCCCCTATTTGTTCAATTACAATATAGGACTGGAAAGGATCTTTTGGGTCACAGAGACAGGGTCACTGCTATCAGTCCTTTTAATACATTTATCAGTCTCCATTTTTAAAAAAAATGGGTTTTCTCTGCCCTCCTCTTTTAAAACTGTTGCAAAATCTTACAGCTCCAATGCTTAACATCATCCTCTAATTTCTACCCTAAATGGATTCAGGGACAGTTTAGGCACACATCTGTAATCAACCACTATGCCAAGACTATAATTTAGTTCAAATCAGTGATGCTCTACATTCTGGCCCCATGGCCCATAAAAGTGACATGGGGTTGGTCCAAGAGCACAACCCTTTAATCTCTCCAAATTGAATCAGAACCCTCTAAATCAATTCAGAGAGATTCGGAAAGATTCACTAATTCGGACATAGACACAGCTTTAAATATTTTTTCTACATATCTCTAGGTAGCAGATGGCTCGTGAATGCTGCAGTGGTGGGGCACATGGAGTGTCCCACAGGAGCATGGGGGGGCTCCCCAGTGTACTTGGCAGCAGACCCAGAAATGGACCAGAAGCACTTCCAGTCCACTTCCAGGTCCACTAGGTAGAGCACAGGGCCCTTCCTGTCCATCCCCATGCTCCCCTCCCGGCTCAGCAACTGGTGTCTCCTGGGCCTGGGGAAGCACCTGGGGTCCCCCTGTGGCCACTCACCAAGCCTGGGGGGTATGGGGGGGCCCACATACTCCCTGGAGGACCCAGAAGTGTACCGGAAGTATTTAAGGTCCGCTACCAGGTTCGCCATCAAGCATGCAGGGCCGCCCCTCGCTTCTCCCACATTCCTGTGGGATGCTCCATCCACCGCACCATCACAAGTAGTAAATAAATGTACAATAATGACTGCATAGTAGTGTTTTGTGTATACATGTCCTGTATGTACCTTTGGTAAACCCATGCTGCATTTAACCCTACTTTCTATTTCCCTCTGTATTTTTAGCATTCTGTTCTTCAATTTTTTTTCTAAAAGCTGTTGTGTTCAAACTAACATGCCCGTACTTGTCTGGATACTTTTATCTTTTTGCTCTTCTTGTTTTCCCTTCTCATGGCCCAAATTCAGGAAGACATCCCTATACAAAGCACCTGTTTTACACTAAAGAAATGGCAGTTAAGTACCTGATTCACTTTAATTACATGTTTAAGTACTCTCTTGACTAGAAATGACTTAAGCATATATTGAGTATATGGGGATAAATTAAGCTAAGATATGGGATAGCACTAGGATGCAGGATAAAGCTGCTATAATTGTGTCTTGTTTAACTTTTTAGGCTGTTTATATGAAGCAAGTGAAACTCCCATAGTGTACAAAAATGACTGGTACAACAATTAATCCAGAAGATCACTAAGGCTCATATTATTTTTATTTAACTCAATTATAAATGAAACTGTTAACATAATTAGGGTTAACCGAATACTGTGATGAAAGGAATACAAACATTAACCATGTTCAATTTTCTTTGAAATTCTCTACACACAAAAAAACAAAACTTCTCTATCCTGTGTATAAATTTGGCAGCTCTATAATGAGCAAAAACTGTCTGCACAAATCATTAGAAAAAAAAGAAAAAATGAGGACAGAATTGTCTGGGAGTCTCACTATGATCACAGCTCACAATAAATTAGAACTTCACTGATATAAGAGGAGTTACCACCCATAAAAGCAGTGTGGGATCAGAATCTGGCCTTCAGGCTCCAACCCACACACAGGGAACAGAGATGTGCTGGTTTAAGCTATTTTTTAACTAGAAAACTGGTATATGAATAAAAAAAAATGCCAACGAACGTGGGCCAGAACGTCCCTTGCCATCATGCCAATCAGTACAAGAAGACTTGTCCTCCTTTGAAGTGTTCTGCACAATGACTAAGTAAAGCACAGTCCCCATGGAAAAGGCAGAAACAACTCTTTGTAGCTCTGGGGCGCACACAATTTTCACAAACTATTTGAAATATTGGCGCTGACAGTAAAGTTTCCTGTGCAACAGGAACTCAAAGAGATTGTCTTTCAGTAAGAAACAATCATTCTGTTAACTTCCCAGAACCTTCCTTATCTTAAAGGCAGACATATGGCCAAACAGCACAATCTAGAGTTTATTTATCAATCTTTTGCTGCTACCTTGTATCATTGTACAGGTGAACCACTGAACTTTGGCTTTTTGTACATTGGATACATTTGGCACTGGGTACAATTACCAACCAAGATGTATAAAAGAATATGCGTTGGTTGTTGTAACATTGCCTACTCTCCCAAAGTGTTACATTATTTTAATACCCAGGGAAGGAGGGATGGCTCAGTGGTAAAGGTTCTAACCTGGAATATGGGGGTGCTTGTACACGTGGCAGAGGTTTAGTCCTCCGAGGTTTATTCTACGCCCCCTAAATTTAAATGGTGGGTTTTTAACTGAAACCAACCATTTCAATTTTTACGTCATGT
>NW_017729029.1:65498459-65507312 GCF_001723915.1 Gavialis gangeticus | reverse complement strand
CCAAAGTGTGACATTATTTTAATACCCAGGGAAGGAGGGATGGCTCAGTGGTAAAGGTTCTAACCTGGAATATGGGGGTGCTTGTACACGTGGCAGAGGTTTAGTCCTCCGAGGTTTATTCTACGCCCCCTAAATTTAAATGGTGGGTTTTTAACTGAAACCAACCATTTCAATTTTTACGTCATGTTACAGTGAGGGGGCCAAACTTTGTTTAGTTTTTTTGGTCAGAGCCAGAGCCAGCCCACGGCCGGGAGACAAGCTGCTGGTGGGCCAAGTGGCCCCTGAGCTGCGAGGGACCCTGGTCCTTCCCTCCACGGTGGCGCCCCCTGGGGTTGCCCAGGTGGGCTGCTAGCGAGCTGGGTGCTGCCCCAGCTCGGAAGTAGTACCCGGCCCAATCCAACTGTTCCCTGAGCCCAGCCATGGAGCGGCGCCCAGTGGGCTTCCAGTGGGTGGGCTCAGGGAACAGCTGGATCAAGCTGGATGCTGACTCTGAGCTGGGGCAGCACCCAGATCACTAGCAGCCCATCTGGGCAGTCCCAGGGATTGCTGCTGCCATGAAGGGAAGGCCTGGGGCCTCCGCATAGCTCAGGGGCTGCTCAGACCACTAGCAACTCAACCCCAGGCTATGGGAGAGGTGGTCAGTTTCCACCAAAAAGGATCTGGCTCCTCACTGCTTCTACTTTCAGCAGGATCCTGTGGCTGGAAGGTTGTCTGGGGCCACCTGGGAACAGGCTGGCTTGCCCCTGGGGCAGCACAGGAAGGTGGCAGGAGGGCAGCTGGGTTTTCTGGCAGTCAGAGAAGGCAGCAGGGACTGTGCATAAGGCTCTGCAAGCCCAGGCAGGCTGCTAGCAGGCCAGGTGCTAACCCAGCTCAGAGGTGCCTGATCCAACACTTCCCCAAGCCCATTGGACTTCCAGCATCCTGCATACCATCCCTGCCATCTTCTCCAGCCAGCAGGAAACCCCGCTGCCCTGCTTCCACCTTCCTGCATTTTCCCAGGGGCAAGCCAGCCCATTCCCAGGCAGCCCCAGGCATCCTGCCAGCTGCAGAAGCCTGCTGAAAGCAGAATCAGTGAGAGGCCCAATCCTTTTTTTCTGCAGAGTCTGCCCACCTCTCCCACAGCCAGGGGCTGAACTAACAGTTGTATTGTTGTAATTTGCAACATTGAAAACTAAACTACATTACAATGTAGTTTAGTTCGCAATGACGCAAACTCATTTAAACCCCCCAAAACTCTTGCACACGTACAGAGTGACACCATTAAGAAACACAAAGTGACATTTTCATCACGTGTATATGGTAATGGCATCACATGTACAAACACCCTGGAGATCAGGTTCTATTCCTTGTCCTACCACTAAGTGAGGGGGAGTATACTACAAAGTTTACCTGGAAACTCTCTCCCATCTCCTTCACTGTAAGCTTGGTGAGAAGAAGCAGGTTAGGGAAAAAGGAACATTATAGGACCAAGGAGCAGCCTGCAGGCCAGCTTACAGGGGAGTTTGCTAGGAAAAATGTTATTGGAATGAGGGGAGGAAGAGAGAAGAGGTGGACTGAGAGACCCAGAGAAATGGCTGAAGGACATCACAATGCCAGAGCCACTGCCACTGCCACCTTTTCCTCTGCTTGCACCTGTAAGGTGTCTGTCAAGGCAGGATCATTCACCACTATCAAGGCAGAACCATTCACCCAGGTCCTGGATTGGTGCTGTAGAGACTGCAGTTTGCACGTTCCTTCCAGTGACAGCCCAGTGGGAGAATACCTGTGCTGTGAGCAGTGTCTCCTGGTGGTGTCCCTCATGGAACAGGCATGAGAACTACAGAAGGAGATGGCAAGGCTCTGAAGCATCCTCCACCAACAGCTTCATCAATTTAATGCTGGAGGAGACTGCTGGCAGCAAGCAGACATCTTCATCCCCACCTTCAACAGTTTGCCTATAGCCTTCACAACAGAGGAGGAGGAGCATATTCCATTGGTAAAAGAGGCCAGACCAGGCACCCCCAAGATTGGAAGGATCAACACCACTGCTACCAAGAGGAAGCGATGGCTGGTAGTTGGAGACTTTCTTCTGTGGAAGGTACAGGCATCCATCTGCTAGCCTGACCTTTGGTCTTGGAAGGTCTCCTGCTTGCCCAGAGCCCAGATCTGAGATGTCATGTAGGGATTACCAAGACTCATCTGGCTCTCTGACCACTACCCCATGCTGCTCATCCATGTGGCCATAAATGATACTGACAGGGGTGACCCTGAGCAGATCAAAAGTGACAACAAGGCTCTGGATACAAGGCTGAAGGGGATGGGGGCCCAGGTGGTGTTCTCCTCAATCCTTCCATCAAGGAGAAGGGCCCAAGGAAGAGCAGATACATCCTGTAGATGAATGCATACCTGTGCTGATAGCAGGCCTTTGACTTCTTCAAAAATGAGAGGTTGTTACAACAAAAAGGATTGCTAGGAAAAGATGGGGTCCACCTGATGAAGAAAGGGAAGGGTAGAAGGGTATCTTTGCAGGCAGGCTCACTAACCTGGTGAGGAGGGCTTTAAAATAGGTTCACCAGGGGATGGAGACCAAAGCCCTGAGATACGTGAGGAAGTGGGTGACCCAGAGGAAGCACAAGGAGCAGGCAACAGGGGAGGCTCTCTCATTCTTTCTGAGAAAGTAGGGTAATCAGCTAGTTACCTCAGGTGTCTATACATGAATGAGTGGAGCCAGGAAAACAAGCAGGAAGAATGGGAAGTCCTTGCACAGTCATGGAACTATGACGTGATTGAAATAACAGAGACTTCCTGAAATAGCTGTCATGACTGGAGCACTGTCACGGAGGAGTTGCACTTTATGTAAAAGAGCTGTATGATTGCTCAGAGATAGGCCTGTTGAAAGTCTCTGAGTTGGGGTCACAGGGGAGAGCAAAAAGGTTCATTGTATGGTGGGTGTGTGCTATAGACCACCAGACTAGGAGGATGAGGTGGATGAGGTTTTCTTCAAACAGCTGGTGGAAGGTTCCCAATCACAGACTCTGGTTCTCATGGGAGATTTCAGTCACCCTGACATCTGCTGGGAGGACAATACAGCAGTGCACAGGTAATTCAGGAAGTGTTTGGACTTGGAGACAACTTTCTGATGCAGGTGTTGGAGAGGCCAAGTAAGAGCCATGTTCTTCTTGACCTGTTGTTCAAAAATAGAGAAGGATTTGTGAACCATCCAGAACCATAGAACTGAATGGCAACTTGGGCAGCAGCGACCATGAGAGGTCTGAGTTCAGGATCCTGAGAATAGGAAAGAACGAGAGCAGTGGAGTAAGGGCCCTGGACTTCAGAAAATGTAGACTTCAACTCACTCAGGAAACTGGTGGGTAGGTTCCCCTAGGAGGCCAGTCTGAGGGGAAGAGGAGTCCAGAAGACCTGGCTGTACTTTAAAGAAACCTAACTGAGGGGATAGGAATGAACCTTCCTGATAAGCAGGAAGACTAGAAGGTGTGGCAGAAGACTAGCTTGGCTTAGCAGGGAACTCTACAGTGAGCTAAAACAGAAGAAGGACACTTACAAGAAGTGGAAACTTAGACAAATGAATAGGGAAGAGTATAAGAGTATTACTCAGGCATGCAGGGATGAAATCAGAAAGACCAAAGTACAACTGGAGCTGCAGCTAGCAAGGGACATAAAGAGTAAGAAGAAGGTTTCTACAACTATGTCAGCAACAAAAGGAAGATCAGGGAAAGTGTAGGCCCCTCACTGAAGGGCTGAGGCAACTTAGTGTTAGATGATGTGAAAAAAGGCTGAAGTATTTCATGCATTTTTCACCTCAGTCTTCACAGGCAAGGTCAGCTCCCAGACTACTGCACCTGGCAGCACAGTGTGGGGAGGAGGTGAGCAGCAAGCAGTGCCAAGAGAACAGGTTAGAGACTATTTAGAAAAGCTGGCCGTGTACAAGTCCATGGGGCCAGACATGATGTATCCAAGGCTGCTGAGGGAGTTAGCTGATGTGATTGCAGAGCTCCTGACCATTGTCTTTGAAAAAGCATGGAGACTGGGAGAGGTTCCAGATGATTGGAAGAGGGCAAATACAGTGTCCATCTTTAAGAAAGGGAAGAAGAAAAGTCTAGGGAACTACTGACTAGTCAGCCTCAACTCAGTCCCTGGAAACATCATGGAGCAGGTCCTCAAGGAATCCATTTCTAAGCACTTGGAGAAGAAGGTGATTAGGGACAGTTGGCACAGATTCACCAAGGACAAGTCATGCCTGACCAACCTGATTGCCTTCTATGATGAGGTGAGTGGCTCTGTGGATGTGGGAAAAGCAGTGGCCGTGATATAGCTTGACTTTAGCAAGGCTTTGGATACGGTCTCCTGCAACATTTTTGCAACAAACTAAGGATGTATAGGTTGGATGAATGGATTGTAAGATAGAAAACTGGCTAGACTGTTTTGCTCAGATGATAGTGATCAATGCCTCACTGTCTAGTTAGCAGCAAGTATCAAGTGGAGTGCCCCAGGGGTCAGTCCTGGGGCTGGTTTTGTTCAACGTCTTCATTGATCTAAAAGATGGGATGGAGTGCACCCTCAGCAAGTTTTTAGATGTCACCCAGCTGGGGGGAATAGTAGGAGGGTAGGGCTCGGATTCAGAAAGATCTAAAAAAAATGGAGGATAAGACCAAAAGAAATTTCATGAGATTCAATAAGGAGAAGTTCAATGTTTTGCATTTCACACACACTGGTAGAGACTGGAGACTGACTGGCCAACCAGCAGCTCTGCAGAAAATTACCTGTGTGTGCCAGGTTCCTACACTGAATGAGCCAAGAGTACACCCTTGTTGTGAAGAAGGCTAATGGCATACTGGGCTGTATTAGGAGGAGAGCTGCCAGGAGACTGAAGGAAAAGATTATTCCCCTCTATTTGGCACAGGTGAGGCCACATCTGGATTACTGTGCCCAGTTTTGGACCCCCCACTATGGAAAGGACATGAACACATTGGAGAGAGTCCAGCAGAGGGCAATGAAAGTGGTAAGGAGGTTGGGACACAATTTATGACGAAAGGCTGAAGTAATTGGGTTTATTTAGTCTGGAGAAGAGAAGACTGAAGGGGGATTTAATAGCTGCATTCAACTGCCTGAAGGCTGGTTCCAAAATGATGGAGCTAGACCGTTCTTAGTGGTGCCATATGATAGAAGAAGGAGCAATGGTCTCAAGTTGCAGTAAGGGAAGTTTATGTTAGATATTAGGAAAAACTCTTTCACAGGAGGGTAGTAAAGCAGTGGAAGAGGCTACCCAGAGAGGTTATTGACTTTACATCCTTGAGGTTGGGTTAACCCTTATCAATCTAAAGTTAGTCGACATCTGACAAGAACTAACTTTAAATTGGGTGCGCCGTTTTCAGGGCAACCTAATCCCTGTGAACTCTTGTACGCTAGACCACCTATATTATCTTAGCCTTGGTTTGGCAATCTAAATGTAACACTTGCACATACTCCTAGAAAACAAGAAAAAAAAACAAGTCTCGTCATAAATATATATCCCAGCTTAACTTTTCACTAATGTCAAACTTGTCGTGGACTATGATCCCTGATGGTCACTCATATCCTTATAGAGTTGTCACTTCTTGATCACTTCAGTGATCTATCAAGTATGAAGGGTTCCTTTCGATGTCAAAGTATTTTGCTGCACGCAGCCAGCTTTCTTGCCTTTTTGGTGACCATTTTGTTGCAAGTCTTAGGATGCAAATAATCGCATAAATACAAGCATCTACATGGAAGAACATATATAATGTATATTATATTACAGGAGTACCCTGTGCACTACTTACGAGGTTTCACAGACAGCACTGAGCAATATGACAGGACTATTTTGTGGTCTTCTAAGAGTCTATTCAATTATGAAGTAGAGCTAGTTGTGAAAGCTTCCATAGACATTAACTTTACAGGAGGGTCAAGAAAGAGAACAAATGGTAAAATTTGTTGAAGTGTAATCGTGTTGAAGTGTTGGACTTAAATTCCAAAATCTAATCCACGTTTTATCTGTTATGAATATTTCTATTCATTTTATTTTTGGCATTAGGAAATGACCAGTGAAATTAAAGGACTGAAAGTAGAAACTTGGGTAGGTTAATAAGCATTTACAAGTTCTGGGACCTTCCAGTGTCTGAGCATATCCATCCAAAATATGACTGTGTGAATAAGTTTTTTCAGCTCAGCACCTGAATTGAAAAGACAATTCAGTTCAGACTAAAGCAAAACCAAAATATGTCACTTTAGGTAACTGCTAAGTGTGGGGAGAGGGCAGAGGAGAAGAAAATAAGTGATTGGTTCAAAAAACTGCTGGAAGAGGAATGGTCTTCTGCATTTTACTCAAGAGCTCAGTAGCTAGAGTACTCAACCAGGATGTGGGAAATCTAAGTTCAAGATATCTTTGCTCTGTAGGTCTGGAATCACCAAGTGATTGGGTATTTTATATTGTAGGTAGAAAGATAGGAGCCTCTCCATCTTTCTTGACAGAACTGAAGTACTCTATTTAAATAACAAAACAGCTACTAGAGGATCCTAGAGCAGCTACTACAGCACAATCCAGATCCAATTCCACATCCTAAATAACTGTTCTAACCAGCAGCTAAACTATCATTATCTTTCCCTTTGTCTTAATGACTATTTAATTTATTCAGGATGAACCAGCTTCAACAGAAGGGATTGGAGGGCCCACCTCACACTACTATATAGCCTGCTGACTACAATACTCATTTAGAGGAGGAGACCTTGGGTCAACCCTGTAGCCAGAATCAGAGAGAGAAATGAAACCAGCCTTCCACCTTTAGGAAGAGAGTCTTAAATACAACCTCACCATCTTGTACAGAATAATGTTGGTTCCATTTTTACCTCCAACTACAACCTAAAATAATTGTGTTAAAAGAGGTAATGGTAATAACTAGAACATAAAGAAAGCTTCCAATCTTCAAAATAAAATATAATTCTAAATAATATCATTCCTGTGAGTTAAACAGTTATCCCCATTTTACACACAGAAAGAGCAGAGAAGTAGATATGCCTTAGCTTATGTCTAAAACCATGCTAAGACCATTACCCACTGCTTTTTCATATTACAAAAGTTTTAAAAAATAACAGACAATGATGTTACCTTTTTTTCCCCTCCAGAGTCCATGGGTAAATTCTAAGATTGCTTCCTATTTTATTCAACCGTATTTTCCCATCTATTCTAATTAGTATCATTATTTAAAACAATCATAGCTGCTTGTGTGCCACTTCAATTTAGCGGGTAGGTTAGAGGGAAGAAAAGCAAGGATGGACAGATAGACAGATGAACAGAAGAGAGATGCCAGTACCCTTCTAAAAAGGACTACTAAATTCCAAAAAAACCAAAAAGAATCTCTATTTTGTAATAGTTAAGGCTGTGGCAGGTAACACCACATCCACCCAAAACTATGGAAAAAAACATTAGAGAAAAGGTCTAAACCTTTCTGTGTACCTTCCTATTGCTTACCGCACTATTGATAGCTCTCTCCAATGCTACATAAAAGTTGTCAGTTTCATCTCCAACAGATACCAAAAAAGACAATATACCCTCGTTTCACCAAGCTTTAATTCAATGCAAAACTTTAATGCTGACCTCATAATTTTTATATTAATTATATAATAAATCAACATATTTAAGTGCCACAAATTCTGTGCATTTGGGGACTTTATTGCCTAATGCCATTGAGGCCAATGTTCACGTTTTGCATTGGAGTGCAAGTGCTAAAATGTAAGTAAACATAAATGAGAGTACACCATCCTGGACCTATTTTTTACTGAAGGGGAAGAATTAAACAATAAGAGGGAAACTTGAAATTAATTATCAAGACCCTTGAATTCACATAAAGAATGGAGTCAAAGAAAGCAACTACAAGCAAATAATACGAAAACAGGAAACGCAGTAGGTAAGAAAAGCATCTTGTGTTTTAGGAGCTCCAGTTAATCCAATAGTGTCAACTATGCAATGGATTTCTCAAGTAATATTTCAGCTTTTTAGAACTGAATAAGGAAGATAAATCTTTCCATGTTATTTTCTTATTAATTTCCAGGAACCCAGTGATACAATATGATAAGCACTGTTTAATTTTATAACGAAAAGATGGATTGCTAACGGTCTGTGTACCTTTAAGTTTAGACATAATTGGTCTAATGGTTCCTCTTATTGAATGTACAAACAACAGTAATGTAACTTTACCTTATGAACTGATGGTCTGAATGGTTGAGCAGTTTCCTATATGTTGCTCTCTTACAGTTCACTGCTAGGGAAATTAATTTAATTTTGCCCAGTCTTGAAACAACTGTTAGGCTAAATACAATTAGTTTACTGATACATGAACAAGCCAAGGCAAGATTTAATTACAATTGTAGAAACTCAGTCTAATCCATCAGGTTGATTTTCTTCTATTATCTAATGAGTCTTGCCAGATTTACTCTAGGTGAATCACCCAAAATGCTACACTAATTACTTATACATTCCTCTTTAAAGATACAAATATATTGTTAATTGGTATTCACATGTGCCATGTGCCTTTGTATAATGGACATGGTTTTCTGTTGTTTAGAGTGTTTCCAAAAGTAGGTGCTGCCTAACTATGGTAAATGTGCATACAATTGTTATATGCAATAGGAATAGTGTCAGAGTATCTGTCATGATGATTACACCAATGGTTTTTCTTGTATATGAATCAGTAAACTAGGTGACTGTGGCATTGATGCCTACACAGATGGATCGCAAATTGGCTGAGGGGTCATACTCAGAGAATGGTGGTGGACAGATCATTTTTGACCTGGAGGGAAGTGGGCAGTGGGCTTGGTCCTTGGGCCCGCACTGCTCAATTT
>NW_017729029.1:65493248-65493459 GCF_001723915.1 Gavialis gangeticus | reverse complement strand
GTCATACTCAGAGAATGGTGGTGGACAGATCATTTTTGACCTGGAGGGAAGTGGGCAGTGGGCTTGGTCCTTGGGCCCGCACTGCTCAATTTCTTTATTAGCAATTTGGATGATAGGGTGAAAAGCAGCCTGTTTAAATTCGCAGATGACACTAAGATTTGGGGTGAGGTAGGCACACTAGAAGGGAAGGACAGATTACAGCAGGACCTGG
>NW_017729029.1:65491422-65491818 GCF_001723915.1 Gavialis gangeticus | reverse complement strand
CTCCTGCCCAGGGCAGGGGGTCAGACTAGAAGATCTACATGGTTCCTTCCGACCCTACATCTATGAATCTATGTTTCTAACTGGGGTCACCATTAGATGCTTCAAATGAAGATAAATGAGATATTGTAATGTATAATCATGGGATATACTATTCAGCAGGTATTTTTTTCCTAAACCTTGTTATTCAGATTTTTATTTATTGCCTTAATGCCTGAGGAATTATGTTCTCTCTACCAAACTAACTTAACTGTGTACATCTCTGACTAATCCTTTTTTTTAATCCCACTTGTAACAGCCAGAACCAGAGGAATTAATAAACAATAAATATGTGCTTCTTGGAGACTTTTGGTATTTTGCCTAAACAGGTAATATCAGTTAAAATAAAGCTTGTAATTC
>NW_017729029.1:65483384-65486422 GCF_001723915.1 Gavialis gangeticus | reverse complement strand
GTTCATGGAACTGACTGGGCCCGAGAGGCAAAGCTGTAGCTGTAAGAGTAGGAGACCTAATGGTTTTTTGCTCAGGGTTCAGCCTTGATGATAAAACTGGATCTAACTGCTTGGCACACCCAACACATTCCAAGAAAACATATCCCAAGAAAGCATATTCAAATGAAACCTAAAAGGGGTTGGAACTTAGGCGGAGCAATGTCAATTTCAAACCTAAAGGTGCTGAATCATAATTTGCTTATTGGATAAACCCTAATCTGGGTAGTAACCTTTCATGATAATTTTAACACCTTTCAAACCTATAGGGTAACAGCTATAGGGTAACATTATGAGGAGCTCTGAGGCCAACTGATTACCATAAGACTAGGTATAAAAATCACGTGCATCAGGTAACCAGCAGGAAGGAGGGAACAGAACGGTCATTTCTGTTCCACGCCCAGACCCCAGACTCCTGGTGTGAGTGAGGATCAGATCCTGATCCAGGGACCTTCCCTGGTAACCCTCTGACAGTGTGGATAGAGGGACACCTGACTTTGCTGGAATCACTTGACACATACCTGGCATTGATGGACTATCAATAAGTTGCCAACCCATGTCTGTCTATCTGTGGTTCTGAACAGACCAGTGGCTAGTACCCTCACAGTGCCCAGTTGGCCTGCAACAGAACTGATCTATCTATCTGTTGTTATTATCTGTTGTTATTATTTACTATTAGCTCTTTAATACTGCATTATCTGCTTATTGCATTTATCTTTCTGTTAACTGTTGTATGCCTGTAAGCTATAATAAATTTGCTTTTGCTTCACTTCCAACTTTGCCTCCTCGATCCAAAACTGAATCAAACCGCCCAGTTGGCCTGTGATAAAATTGATACACTCACAGTGTCCAGCTGACCTGTGACACTACTAAGATTCACTTTTACAACTATCTAAAACCAATGCATTCCGTGGGTTATTTGTTACTGGAAAGTTATATTGATCAGCTTTACATTTATAGCTTTTCATTGTTGTTGAATTTGTTCTTGTACTATGAGAAAAGGCAAATAGGACTGTATTCCCTGGATCATTCATTATTTTATAGAGGTATTCCTTCCCTGTTTATATTTTTTTTCCAAAAACTTCTCCCATATTTCTAATAATTTCATTCCCCTTCTGTGCCATAGTCCTTTATTTTAGCATCACTTGAATTGGATTTCTATTTGGTGAAGAATAATCTTTTGGCTCAAATAACATTTTATATACTACTGCATTTATTTATCACTAAAGTTTCTGCTCACGTCCCTGGTCCTTTTTCACAATCTCACTAAAGTGAAACATAAAATCAGATACAAGTCAAACTGTATAATCCACAAAGTTCTAATGAGTTGAAAATTAGGTAAAATGAGTTGTTACTTTCTCGATACAACATAATGATATGTTAACGCAGTTCAAAGACAGCACAGTGTCAGGCCACAGCATTGAATCAGAGGTTTCAACCTGCCTGATTCAGGTTGGACTGCCACCTTTCTGGCTGACCATTCAAACTAAGCAAGCCAGTTAGGTCTAGCCCTCCATGCACTCCCTGCCACTGGAGAGCCTAGGTAGGGTCAGCTGCCATATAAACCCCTAACCCAGAAGAGGAAGTGTCTGGACAACAGGACTCAACCGCTACCCAAATACCTCGATGTCCTTTACAGTTTGTGCCTCTGCTTGATGTCTTGGCTACCTGAAGCAGGCCACCCCCTGACTTGGTGCTCTGCCCAACACTTTGGCTTCCTAATTTAGCTTTTCTCCAGACCCAGCTCTCTGCTCAACCTCCTGGTGATTCAAACTGGCTTGTCCTCTGACTGTGCCCTGCATGGCCCTCTGGCTTCCTGCCTCAGCTTCTCAGACTGACCTGGCTTCCAGACCTAGCCCCTGTCTGGACTCTGCTCACCCACTTTGTTCTCCAAGTAGACCCTGACCTGCCTCTCATGACCTAGCATGACACAGACAACACAGCAGAGGAGGATGTGGCAAAAGATAGCCACAGCACAACTCATTCAGACTCATCCATCCTAACAATGTGAAAATTATACAGATAGTAGGTCTGTAGTGAGCTTTGAATTTTAAAACTGGTCTTTTTAGAAATATAGCCTATATATGATGGCACAAAAATCAACTCCAGTATAACAAAATTAACTACAACATAATGTGAGTCAGTAGAATTATACTAAGGATAAATTTAGTCCAACATTTTTTGTAATAATTTCTAATTATGTGTACTCAAGACAATGACTTAAAATAGTTGAAATTGTTTAAATCCAAGTTCTTTGCTGACAAAAGCAAACATTTTAGCAGATTATATATATTTTAATAGCTCAGACTGCCCAGATGAGCCATTTCAGTTCTTCAAGGACTAAGGAAAATGGTTCAGACTGCCTTTAAGTGTACAGACCCTCCCTGTCTCCCTGCCACCTACCTGAGCATGTCTGTGGAAAAACCTCCAGAAGCCCAAAGATAGAAGATGCACCAGATCTAAGCATATCAGTGGGAAAGGAGAATGGAGGGCTGATATCCCACGGTTAGTCCTCTTCTATTTTCACAGAATCTATCCCTCCAATTCCAAATCAGATGACCCACCCTCATCTTTCCCCTCAACCCTACCCTTTTTCTTTGCTTGATTCCCCAGATACTCTCCCTACATTTCGCATCCATACCCAACTATCCCTCCTCCCCCACTGCCAAACTTTAACCGCCATCTCCCAAGGTAAACGATCACATGTATATAAATTATTTTCAAAAATAGTTTTGAGTACTGTCTGAATTTTATCTTATACTCAATTTACATTTCCTCATCCCAAAAGCATCCTGACAGAAGCTAAATGGAAAAAAAGCACTCTCTCATATTTGTTCAAAATAGAGCTGTTCAAACTGTTTTGTTTAAAGCTGTTTTCCCCATCAAAAAAGAATGGTTTTTCTAAAATTAATTCTGTGAAAAGCTCCCTTTTCAAAATTGTTGCTTTTTCATGACAAAGAAAGAAAGAAAGAAAGACTTTTGACTTTTAATTACTTTATTCA
>NW_017729029.1:65483147-65483373 GCF_001723915.1 Gavialis gangeticus | reverse complement strand
GGGGGGAGGGTTGGGGCCTAGCCCCAGCCCCTCTGCTGGATAACTCTCCCATGCCAGAGACTTCAGTCCCCTCAGACGGAACAGGGGCAGAAGGAGGTTGGAGAAGGTTCCCGGTCTCACTGGGTGGGGCCCTGCATCCCGGAAGTGGATGGGCCGTCTGTTGGCATCGCTGTAGTCGCTGACATTTTGGCCGATCCCCCCCGTGGGCACTGAGCTGCTAGGTGGG
>NW_017729029.1:65476559-65478147 GCF_001723915.1 Gavialis gangeticus | reverse complement strand
AGCGGCAACAAGACTCTAGGTGGGAGGGGGGAAAGGGGCAGAGGAAAAAAAGCGGCTGTAGTTTGAAAAAGTGAAAAAAAAATAGAAAAACAAAAAAAGGTGGGGGGAGGGGTAATTAAGAGCACCCCGCGAAAGGCAAGCTAATGGAAGATAACTCCCTGCTACAAGCAAACAGAAAAGAAAAGAGGAAAAGAAAGAGAAAGAGACAGTAAGAAAGAAGACTGCGAAGACAGAGAGACCGGAAGTATGGGGGGATGGGACAAAGAGGAGAGAAAAGAGGGGGAAAAAGCTACAAAAAGGCAAGAAAAGAATCAGAAAGCAAGATAAACTGAGGCTAGAGACCTTTAGACAGGTGGGAGTGAGAAAAGAAAAGAGATAGGAAGCCAGGGAATCTTATGCTCAGGATCGCCCCATGCAGCTCCAAGCGAACCTGGTCCGATGCGTCCAAAGCGAAAGAAAGAAAGAAAGAAAGAAGGTATAAAGGTATAAGCTTCATAGTTGTTAGGAGCTGGAAGGGACCTTAAAGATCACCGGGTCCAGCCCCCCTGCACTTGGGCAGGAAAGACTGCTGGGATCAGATCACCACAGCAAGATGGGTGTCAGCTTCAACTTAAAAGAAAATCTTTTCTAGATTTCCTCTTCCTTCCCCTCCCTTTTTCTTGATTTCATGGGAAAATGGAGGGAGCTTTAAAAATATGGGGACAGGGACAAAGGAAGGGGGGGTGGTAACCTGAGAAAAAACTTTTAAAAACTAAAACATATGAATATTAAAAACTGAAAGAATACAGACTTCACATCCAAAAACCACACAATTTTAATGTGAAAAAAAATGTAGTGTTAATGTGAAAAATGCAGTTTTGAGGCTGTTTTTGTCAGAGAATTTTAAAATTTTACAGTTCTATTTTTTCCAAAACATAACATCACAGGATTTCAATTAGTCCTATTCTATTATTACTTGCCTTGCATTTTAACACCATCATTTCTTCAGATATTG
The DNA here is from genome assembly GCF_001723915.1 of Gavialis gangeticus. Classification (NCBI taxonomy): domain Eukaryota; kingdom Metazoa; phylum Chordata; order Crocodylia; family Gavialidae; genus Gavialis; species Gavialis gangeticus. The sequence goes on along the minus strand of NW_017729029.1, from coordinate 65,477,153 downwards.
CTAATAAATACCTAGATAGTATCAAATCCATCTCAAGTTCTGATTATTATGGTATACACCATGCTTCATTATTCCAACCCTGCCCTAAGACATACATGCCAGAAGACATCCTTGGACCTAGTGTAACCTCTACAATATTTTGCATATGTCTGAGCACTAGAAAATAGAAAGCTAAAAATTATTGATCATAATTAATCTGAGTTTGTGTGTGAAACTGCTTAAATAGCTGTTTGCTTATTATTTTATTGCTATCTTGCTGCTTCCTTTTCTACTACTTCTATTTTTCAAGTGAAAAATATTCAAGTCGGCTGCCCTCATGCTTTTCTTCTGAAAATACAGGGGAAGAGTTCATTTCAATTGTAATTAAAATTAGCATAAGGGGGTTAGCATAATAAACCACAGAGGTCTATTATGTGGCCTCACATACCAATCTTCAATAAAAGCACTGTACTTCAAAATAAAATTCTTCAAAATAAATTCACTAAAAGTTCTAAAAATAATAGTGCCAGGTGTTTAGCTGTCCCTTTTTCTACTAACAACGCACAACCTGATTCTGAAGTCACTTACATTGATATAAATCAAAAGTAACTCCAT
>NW_017729029.1:65461520-65471559 GCF_001723915.1 Gavialis gangeticus | reverse complement strand
CTGAAAGTTCTAAAAATAATAGTGCCAGGTGTTTAGCTGTCCCTTTTTCTACTAACAATGCACAACCTGATTCTGAAGTCACTTACATTGATATAAATCAAAAGTAACTCCATCGAAGTCAATCCATTGTAAATCAGATTCTGCCCTACATTCTCTCATTAATCCTTTTGACACAGGGAAATAAAACACTTAAAATTAATTGAAATTGAAGTTCAAGTTAACTGATATTTGGAGGAGATTACATTGCCTTGGAACTGAATTTAGATTTTCATTCCAGCAGTCATACTCCATACTCCAGACTAGCCTTCACTTTGAACTACTCTTTTTCTGCCTGAAAGTTAAAGTAATATTGATAAATGCTGCAGAATGTTATATCTGATTACAGTGATATCATATAAATCCCATACAACTGATCCCATAAAATTGGAAATTATAACTAAATTGTACTGTATTTTCCGTGCCATTGTTTAGCACCCAAATCTTTGTCTGATAAAGTTTTTACATGATTTGGGCAACTCTAAATTGGTTTCACTCTTCCCTAGCAGGGAAATGATGATCATGCAGAGGTTGATGATGGGTGAGTGCTCATCATCCCCTCAGGATCTTTCCTGTCGAGTTCCCCAGGGCACCATCTTGTTGCCTCCTCTGTTCAATGTATATGAAGCCACTGGGAGAGACTTCACAGAGATTTGGAACAAGATGCCATCAGTATGCTGATGACACCCAATTCTATTTCTCTTTCTGATCTAACCCAGGCCCTGTGGTCTCAGTCCTTTCCCAGTACCTGGGTGCAGTTGGGGACTGCATGTAGATGAACTGAATCTAGACAAGACAGAGGTGATGGTGGTAAGCAAACTGCTTGACTTGGAAAGGATGGGAACACCTATCATTAGTGACCTACCAAATTCACTATTGTGCAATTTTCACAGAAATTGTGAATTCAGGGAGGCTTGCTAATAAAAAAACCCCAAAATAACAAAACAGAGAAAACAGTGGGAAGCCTTGCAGTCTTGGAGAATGGGTTGGAGGGAAGAGACAGAGAGAGAGGAGTGGGGGACAGTGGGGGGGGGCAGGGGGCAGCTGCTCATGGAAGGAGGCAGGGGTGCCGCCCAAGCAGCTGCACCAGGGTCCCAGGCTGGCTGTAGCAGTCAGCTGGCAGGCTGCACCAGGTTCTTTAGAGCCCTGGCCCAGCTCATTGCTGGCAGTAGGTGCAGATAAGTATTCTGCAGTCTGCAAGAAGCTGGACTGGGACTCTGCAGATCCCAGTGCAGCCCAGGACCCTGTTGCAGCTGCTTGTGCAGCATCCCCACCTCTTGCTATGAGCAGCTGTTCCCTGCCTCCCCTCTCCCCATCCTTCCCCACTCCTCTTTGCTCCCATGCTCCAAGACTGCAGAGCTTCCCACCCTTTTCTCTGGGGGGTGGGGTTTCCCCCCACCATGCCTACCATTTTTTGCAGAGGCTAAATTAACAGTCTCTGGGGAAATTTGCACAAAATCACCAATTTGGTAGGTCCCAAATGCTAAAGCACATGATTCCTAAGGTCACCCAAAAGCAACTCCTACAGATGCCATCAGTATGCTGAATCCACTTGGTTACATGTGGGAGATCAGTCTCAGCAGTCAATCTTAAGATCTTAAACTCTCTCCAACTTGAGGTCAGCCAGAGACTGAGCCTAGATATCTTTCAGAAGTGCTGTAAGACCCTTCTGTTTGGGCAGGAATTTAGCAAATGAAGCAGGTTGACATAGTGTCAAGTGAGTCTCCATTTTATGTTGCTATTTTAGTTCCCATTTAAGTTGTTTTGTCATTCTTCAGTTTGATAAGTATTCTGTTTCTCTTACTATAAGATGCCTTCAGGCTTTGTTGGGAAGGATGACACATACATTAAATAAATAATATGAATTTAGTGGTTTTATGCCAATTAGAACTGATTTATGACAAGGCATAGTTTAAATAAGGGATAAGATTAGGCATATTAATATTAATGAAGACATAATTTATTAGGCACATTTCTATATTTTCCAGTCTTTTTTAGCCATCTTTTGAAACTAAGTCAAGTACTAGAGTATTAAAATACAGGTTCAAAATCTTTGCTCTTCAACTTTGAGCTACAGTTCTTGCTGAACAGCCCATCTGCAGATCAACCAAGATAAACTCTTCTTTAACACTTAGCTTTTAAACCTAGGTAAAAAGTCCTAACAGGCTGGCCAACTGTTAGAGGCTTTTAAGGCTTTGGGACCTTTAAACTTAACAACTATTTCACAGATTTAAAAATTCTATAAAAAATGAACATTTAATTATTTTATTTATATGCTTTACTTGTATTGTCTTATCATTAACATACCAGTGCATTTCAATATTAAAAATACTATTAAAATATATTTAAACTTATCTCTATTTTATTTTGGTTTCCCAAACCTTCCTTGGTCCCCAGAACACCTTTAGAGTTCAACAATGTGGTCTTAACCAAAACCACATGGGGAGTACCTACAAAAAATTACAGGTTTTGTCTTCTAGAGAAGGAAGACAACTCAGTGAAAGCAGCAAAAATTACCAGATTAGGGCAGATGACTCCTGATAATGACAAACCTTGCTCTTCACAGACTAGCTGACATTTGGCAAGACTTGACAAAATAACTAGCTCAACTTATTGAGGGAAAGATTGGTTTCCTTTTGTTGTAACATTAAAACTACTTTCTTACAAATTTTAAATTCGTGGATATATTATGCAGACTCAGAATCAAATCATCTAAACATTTTACATTCAAAACTATTTACAGATAGTTAAGCTGGAAAAACCCAGTCAAAATTATCAAATATAGTCCAAATGATCCTTGAAGTAAGGCAGTGCAAGTCTAACTCAACTGGAATTGTACCAGGATTTGAACTGGACTCTGTAAGCTGACCTGAAGTAAAGTTAATTGATATTATCATCACTGACATCCTAAGGAACAAAATTCACATAAAAGTAACCAGTCCAAATCCATCCAGCAACAATTTCCATAACATAAAACTGAAAGAGACTTTCCAGACTTCGGTATCCAGTTCTCTGTGATTGTGGGCAAACATGTTGTATAACCTCTTCCCAAAAATATCAAGTCATCCAAAAATTAATCAGGATTACCTTGTTGCAACTCCACCTGCTGAAAATTTTTTACCACAACCTCAGTCCTGTGATGGTTAGAAAATTTCTTCTAAATTGCAGCCTAAATTTATTCATGACCAGTCTATACCCATTTGTTCTTCTGTCAACATTGTCCTTTTTTCTCTGTCCCTGGTGTTTAATCCTCTGATATATTCATATGAAGTAATCATATTCCTGTCAGCCTTTGTTTTTATAACTGAGGCATGCTAAGATCTTCTAGTTTCCTGTCATAAAATAGACTGTCCATTCTCCTGATCATTCTACTAGCCCTTCTTTGCACCTATTCCTGTTTCCTATTTTCTAGGTGAAATAGATTACATAGATTTAATATTCTATGATTACATAGAAATACATGCAATATTCTAGATAAGAAATTACCAGAGCTTTAATAGTTCCCCTATATCTACTAGAAATACCTTGTTTAAATACATCCTAGGATAATCTTTTCACAGCCATCTCAGATCCATGACTCGCAGTCCTCTTGACCAAAGTCTGTTCAAATGCTTCTAACAGTCATTAATCACCTTTAACTGAATACTGCTACATGCATATTTTTTTTAAAAGGGCGTCCAGACACACTTGGATTTTATTATTCATTCAATATCTCCTTGAAAAATACAGTTTTGAAATTAGTGACAAAAATACTCCTTTTAAAAAGAATTTGCAGAACAGGCTTAATACAGGGCCATAGCGCATCTGACAAATAAGGAATTAGATGTCACTTAATGAGGCTGGATAAATGCATAATTTTCTTTTCACTTTCCAGATTATTTTCTTACTTCTTGAAGAAGACAAGGTTAGAACTGTTTAGGAATAAGTCGAGGGAAAAGTCTTTTTGTTGGAAAATGCTAAAGTGTCAACAGTAAAACATTGCAAGAACATACAAGCTTCCATACAATCTTTCCTGGAAAATGTTTCCCAGGTGCAAATAAAAGAGTGCATGAAAAGTGGTTTTCAGCGGAGAACAGCCTGTCATCCCAAAGTCACTCAACTGGAATGTGAGAGATGTCAGGATATGTAGACCAGCATTACAGCACCTCCCTTGTGATATAGGAGACCAGAATCAGATTAATCTTGATATAGTGGGACAGCTCTGATATGAGAGCAAGACTCACCCCAAATAGCCATTAGCCTGCCATACAGGACACCAACCTGGGTTGTGGGAGACTGGTAGAGCAGGGATTTAAACCTGTAGCCTCCCATATACGTTGTGCCCTAATCAACAGGCTACTAGCTCTTCTGGAAAATTAATTAATCTCAATTCAATTTAGGGGCCTTTTTTAAAAAATTGTTTTTTATGCCTAAAACAAAGTGAATTATGGTCATGGTCCTCCATCACGGAAATCAGTGGGACTTTTGCAAAGGAGGCAAGGCAGCTCTGAAACAAAGCAAATCAAGCAAACGATTTGATAGTTTGACCTTTTAAAATAATAGCTGTGCTTCCCTGATTTTTGTAATTTATGGAAGTTCAGAAGCTGATAAGAGACTAGCTGATTGTAGAGAGATATAGGTAAAAAATATTATGATGTACCAATAAAACAGTCTGTTTCATCTTTTTTTGCCATCTGTTCCTGCATTAAACTAGTTATTTAGACTGATCTGGACAATTCTCTAGAAATAAAGTTGATAATAGCAAATTTTATGCTTCTGTAAAATTAAAAGGCAAGATTTCTTCTCCATTTTGATGAACTATTTTGAGTAAAAAAATCTTGAAGATTTCTAACATATCTGACCTCTTCGGACAAAGCTTTCTCCAGTCCCTTGTAAAAGTGAGAAGAGCTGAAAAGCCAGATGGTCTTCTCTATGCCAGGCCATATTAACATAATTAAGCTTAATTGGCACCCTTAACCATTGGCAATACGTACGAGGCACACGCAGGTGTACGTGCACCCCCTGACAGAAACACTGCTGGCAGCTCCTGCGGGTGGTCACCGCTCTCCCGCCAGCAACACCACCACTGACACCGTCAGCGGCAAAATCTCTAATAAAAATTACTGTGAGGATTTAGAGGCCTGTTTATTTCAAAATGTGGATTAATGACTATTATTCTTTGGATAATGCTAAAGTTTGACATTGCACCTCAGAAAAGTTTGGTCTGTAAGCAAAAAGCTGACGATCTATTATTCTTGTCTTATCTAATTCTTCTTTCATTACCTCTACATTTTTCAAAAAGATTTTTTTGGTCCTGAAAAAAACATTTTAAATAGCTATGGATAAGGATCCTTATCCATTATGGGGAAGGGCATTGGAAACCAATCTGATTGCTAGTAAAAGAAAACTCTTCCCAATCAAAGCACACTTATTTGATGGAACTGCATTTAGAAGTGTATCGGGGGGGGGGAAGTACAGTGCTACTGAGCAGGTTACTAAGAAACTGCTGTTTAACACTAAGTGAGAAAATGATACTGGATCTCCAATTAATGATGTTATGTGACAAAAATCTCACTGATAAACAAAAAATTGCCGTCTCATGAAAGATACAGTACGAAACCCAATTTCAAAAGCACCTAAGAGCAGATACATCTTCAAAGTTCACATTAAATGGATGGAATATTTCTTGGAGGTATTGAAAACATAAAAAAAACTTTACTTCACAGTCTTCCAGCTTGCCCCAGCTTACCATTTTAGGAAAGGAGAGAAATAATAGCTAAGTAACATTTCCATGTCTGCAGTGTCTGTAGCATGCCAGAAGCACTGATGCTTGATTCCTCACAAGCCCATGCCACTAGAGCTCTTAGAATGACTTTATAATTCATCTAGGTCCCCTGGTAAAATGAGGACGTGTCCTTTAACTGTCCTGGCTCAAAACACATTTTTTTAAACACCAGAGAATATTAAATATTATTAAATATTATTATATTAGAAATGCAAAAATATTATTCCTTTATTTAAATACTACTGTAACCTGTGCTGGCATGCTAAGTTAAGTGATTTGCCAGATTCTGGATTCTCAGGGTGCCAATAGCCCTGGGAACCCCATCAGGCAGGTCTGCTGACTAAGGTGTCCCGTGGAGAGGTGTGTCCCTCACTCTCACTGCCCAAGAATTTACTCTGAGCCCAATGGATACATTGGTTTCTTTTTTATATACAACTATATACAGAAAAGAAATGGCCAAGCAAAAAAAAAAAAAAGGATTATATATATATATATATATATATATATAAAATAACTACAGTTAACAATAAAGCCAACAGCTCGAATACAATCTACAAATGCAACATTAAGTAAACAATTCCAACACATGGGAGGGGGGCACCCAGCAGGGGGATCTCACCTGTAGTTTCCCTTAGGGTTAAAATCCACACCCATTGCAATAAATGGCAACACAGTTATTGCTATGATCTGCCATGGGATGGTGGGGAAGAGGCTTCTGTTGCTCCCGGGACTCTGAACTCCCTTCTTCATACTGATCCCTGCAAGACAAGCCTCTGGTCCAGTGATCCAGGCAAATCGTCAGCAGACCATTTTATTTCTCCTGAAATACACTCTCTGCAAACTCTATGGGGTTAGGTGTCCCCTCACGTTTCCATGCAGTTTGTGCCTCCTCAGCCCATTCCTTCTTTGGGGCTGTCTCACCTCCCAGCACTCACACCCACAGAGAGCAGATTGTCCCACCGGCAGGTTTTGGTTCCTGCAGCCCCAAGCTTTCCTAGCTCAGACAGGGCTCCCTTCCGCAGGTCTCTGACCCGGCAGCTTCTCCCAGCTCCCAGCCAGCCTACCCACTTCTGCTGACCATTCCCTTCCCCACCTCCCCCTGGGACACCTGTGCCCTGAAGCTGCACAGCTCTGCACCAGGTGGGGAAATCAGCTCCTTGTGAGACAACACAGGCTCTCCCTTGTCCTGGTATCTGCTCCCTGAGCAAGTTTCAGTTCCCATTCCAGTAGTGGAGGGCAGAGGAGGGGGGAGGAGGGGAGCTGCATCTCTGCCCCATTTCTCCAGACTGGAATTGGATCCTCTTCTCCCTCTCTTTTCCCAATTTTACTTTGTTTTACGGTGCAAACACAGCCAATCAGAGCCCTCAGTTTACAACATGGGCTCTGGTTATAATGCAAATGGTCCAATACAAAGCATGCATGGTGCACAGCATACTTTCCTGCCTAAAAAAGCCATGACAGCCTTTGCAAACGTTTTGCTGTCCTTTTGTGCCAAGGTTCTTAAGCAGGGTGCTCCCACTTAGCTTGCAGCCAAGTGAGCCGTGCAGCTGTTACATTACATTTAAAGTTTAATAAGATCTGGAAAGTCACTAGGAAGGGTTAATAAATGTGATGGGTAGATAAAACAACCTTCCTGGTTGACCAGAAAATCTTGACTCCACTCAAGTTAATTACAAAACTCCTATTGACTTCAAAGGAGCCAGAATTTCACTCATAGTGATGAGAGGTTGCTCTCTATCTGTCTTGAGGAATTCAGCTGGCCTACTGACAATTCCTATAAATTATGTTCTTAGGGTATATTTACATTGTAGTCATAGACATGACTGTGCAGTACTATAGAGATACGTTTAAAAGAGCTAGCTCAGGCAAAAGTAACAATCTAGTAGGGGTGTGAGAAGCGGGCCCTGTTCGATTCGGATTCAGCCCAAATCAGAGATGGTGATTTGATTTGTTGATTCAGATCACTGTCCCCGATTCAATTTGGCCAGATCCAAATATAATATATTTGGATTCGATGCTGACTCAGAGAATCAGCAATTTGGACATAGACACAGCTTTAAAAAAATTTTCTACATACTTTGGGGTAGCAGGCATGGCTCATGATCGCTGTGATGCTGGGGCACACAGAGCATCTCACAGGAGACTGGGGGGCCCTCCATGTGCCCAACGTGCTCAGCGGAAGTAGTTCCGGTCCACATCCATGTCTGCTTGGGAGCGCACTGCCCCTCCCCACACCTCTCCAGCTCAACAATTGGCCACAGGGCAACCCCGGACAGACCCAGAAGGCACCAGTCACTGAGGCAGGAGGGTGTGGAAGGGCCCCCTGCATGCTCCCTGGTGGGCTTCCAGGTCTGCTGCCAAGTGCTCTGGGGAGCTCCCCATGCTTCTGTGGGATGCTCCATCCACCTCAGAATCACAGCATTCATGAGGCCCTGCTACCTACTGGTATGTAGAAAAAACATTTAAAGCTGTCTCTATGTCCAAATCTCTGAATCTTTCCAAATCTCTCCAAATCAATTCTGAGTGTTCCAATTCAATTCGGAGACGTTAAAGGGTCCTGTGATTCAATTTGGATTTGGAGATTCGGCCACCGAATTGGGCCCAATTGAATCATGGACCAAATCTTTGCACAGCCCTACAATCTAGCCACAAAGGTTACTCCAGCTAAATTATCATGTTTCTCAGGTGTGGTTTGCTGTGTTGAGCTCTGTGTTCCCATAGCTATACTGTTATAGTTTGCAATGTTGCAGAAGATAGTTCATTTAAAGTTAGCTTGGGTATTTCTTCAATACAGTTATACCTTGGCTCTTTTCATCACTTTGTACATTATTCATTACATTTGTACCTACCGACTTCCCAAAATAGCTAATTAGTACAGAATGTATTGTGTTCTGCTCTGCACAATGCAGTTTAAAATTACATGTAATGATTGTATTATACCCAGATTAAAAATCATTATACTGGAAATAACATTGAGAATATGCATTAATAATGTAAGGGGTAATGGATGTTGTAATTATTCTAATATTCAGTGTCACAAGTCCACACAGTTCAGGTATGGTTAAACTAACCAGAAATTCTAATATGTTGAAGGTACAGCCATATATATTTAAAGACACTTGATCTTAAAATCTCCCTGCAATGACTTTATACAATACTAAAATGCTTGTGATTAGTGAATAATAATGTTTAGAGCCCTGGCTTGAACTGATTTGATTTTAAAGGCATTGGCTGTTTCCCTCTATCTGCCTCTACACTATAAAATGAATGGGGGGGGAGGCAGGGTTTGGTGACTGAAGTGAACTCAAATGACAAAATACTACTCCTCAGAGGAGTTCACAAGTAGGTTCAATTACTGAAATCTGCCCATGCAATGATGCTAATAATTCACTGGAACACATGGTGGGCAATGATTTTTGGAAATGCTTCAAGACTCAAGCAGAAAGTGTCAGTATGGTGAGTAACTGAGAGTTATAAGGGTACAAACAGTCAAAAAGCCTGAGGCTGAATCGATTCAATCTTAGCAGGTTAGTCTAAACTGCACAGATTGAACTGATACACAAGTGAGCAGACATTCACTTTTGATTCCATAAATGCAGCTACATGTCTGCAGTGGCCCAGGCCAGGACCTGGGGGCGGGGGGAGGGGCAGGGGGGGCATTAGACCACACATACATTTATAGTATACCTGCCAGTATCTTCATTCAAACAAAACCTCATTTACAAAAATGGTCGAAGAACTGAGCACTGATGGAATGTTTCTAGAAGCATTTTGCCCATTTTTTTCTCCAATAAATATTATTTACCACAATCCTCCAACATCCGCATTGCTAAATAAGTCAGAACTACAACAAGTAATATTTGTGCTGGGGTTTTACATCTAAGTTTTACAGTAATAAATGTTGATATTTATATTATATAAATTAGTTTAGGAAGAAATTCTGTAACTGAATGCAAAAATAACTGTACCAGTGAGACAGAGCAAGTCTTAATTCAGACATGTTCTCAGTTTAAAATAAAAAAGGTTAGGCCCCTGGGAGATGTTACATTTAAAGCAAAGTTAACCGATTACTCACATCTTAAATATTAATCTGGTGTAGCAAAGGCTGGCCCCAGGGCTGGCTGTGACACCCCCTGGGAGTCATATATCCCTTGCCCTGCTCCAGCTCTAGGGTCCCCTTCTCACTCTCCTGCCATGCCTTGATATAATTATTTTATTGAAAGGGGAGGCTGCCTAATG
>NW_017729029.1:65441244-65456520 GCF_001723915.1 Gavialis gangeticus | reverse complement strand
AAGTTAACCAATTACTCACATCTTAAATATTAATCTGGTGTAGCAAAGGCTGGCCCCAGGGCTGGCTGTGACACCCCCTGGGAGTCATATATCCCTTGCCCTGCTCCAGCTCTAGGGTCCCCTTCTCACTCTCCTGCCATGCCTTGATATAATTATTTTATTGAAAGGGGAGGCTGCCTAATGGTCCTTAGAGTGTGCCCCCTGCTCCCTGTTTCTTTAGCTGCCAGTAGGTTTCTCCCAGATACTGCTGGTCTCAAGCTTGTCCTTGCTAGGTGGGCCCTCATGGTCCACCCATGGCCCCTAGGGCACTTGTAGCCTCATTCATGACTTTTGACCTCCCCTACAGCCATGCCCATGCCTCACAGATGTTACCAATTAATGACTTTGATAGGCACTTGGCCCCAAACCGATATTAAGCCACTTCCGGTCTTTACACCCTTTTTAGAACCTCATCCTTCTCAGCCACCACCTCTTTCTTGGTGGTTCCCTTAACCTAGGCCCACTGTGCCTGACTTGGCTTTTGGGTTCCATCCCTAGTCTCTTCCTCTTGGGTTCTGACTCTTCCCCTCCTTGGCTTTGAGCCCCTGGCCCTCATTCACACCCTTGTTGAACTTTGAGTCCCTGGCTCTAGTCCTTGCCCCTCCTGGGCTAAAGTTCTGCCCTCTTGGGCTTTGGGCCACTGGTCCCAATCTGTCTTACACCCACATTGGGCTTCAGATCTTCTCCAGTCTACAACTCCTTGGCTTAAGCCTGGAAACACTAGTGTGGGTTACCCACAATGCACCCCTCAGGTGCCCTCCGCTGTGATCTCCTCATATGCTCCTAAAACCACACCCAGACCACTAGTTTAAAACTAAAATGAACACATAAGCCCATGGACTATAACAAAACTCTAAGCCTACGAGCTATACAATGAAACTGTCCTCATCCTGGGTCACAGCTCACTGCAAGCCCTTAACCCTTTGCTTACAGTCCCCAGGTTCAGCAGGATCTCAGGCACTATCTTCCCCATGTGGCTTGCAGCACCAGACTGCCTTGCCTGACTCAGACCCTGGGCTTATATGCCTCATAAACTGCACCCACTTTCAGTCAGGAGGCTTGCTAGCCTTGGCAGAGCTGCCTCTTTCATTCTAATGGGCTGTTTACTGTGGCTGTCACGGTTGCCATAACAGTGCTCAGGCAGGGTTTTGCTCTACTATCCTACTGCTGAGCTTCTAGTCTGCATCTCGAGTAGAGCCAAGGAGGTGATCCTCCCCCTCTACGCGGCGCTGGTCAGGCCACAGCTGGAGTATTGTGTCCAGTTCTGTGCGCCCCATTTCAAGAGGGATGTGGACAATATGGAGAGGGTCCAGAGGAGGGCCACCCGCATGATCCAGGGACAACAGGGCAGACCCTACAGTGAGAGACTGCGGGACCTGAACCTATTCAGCCTCCACAAGAGAAGGCTAAGGGGGGACCTGGTGACTGTCTATAGACTCACTAGGGGGGACCAGAAGGGTTTGGGGGAGACGCTGTTTCCCCTAGCGCCCGCTGGCATAACAAGGAGTAATGGGCACAAGCTGATGGAGAGGAGGTATAGATTGGACATCCGCAAAAACTACTTCACGGTTAGGGCGGCTAGGAGCTGGAACCAACTTCCAAGGGAAGTGGTGCTGGCCCCTACCCTGGGGGTCTTTAAGAAGAGGCTGGATGCCTACCTGGATGGACTCGTTTGAGTCCCGTTTCTCTTTTTGGGGTTTTTTGTTGTTCTCCCGCCCTGGCGGGGGGTCGGGCTAGAAGATCTACTAGGTCCCTTCCGACCCTTAATCTATGAAATCTATGAAATCTATGAAATCTATTCTATGGCCCCATGGCTGCCAAATCCCCTGCAGCCAGTCTATAACATGTTCCCCCTCACCTCAGTCTCCCCCTCACCTGGGGACATCCCTGCTGCTTCTTCTGCCTTCAAGTCACAGGAGCCTCTGACTCTCTGTAACACCTGGCCACATGTTAATGCAGCTAATAGTGCAATAAAACAAAGAATAAGCCACAAAGTCATTACACAGAAAATGTATAATAATTTTGTGGCTAGCTTCTCTCATGCCTTAAGTTACATGTGTGGTCAGGCATCAGATGATCAGGGTTCCCAGCCCAGGGAGCACATGAGAGCCCTTACTGCTCCCCCTAAGCACAAAAGAGCATTGGAGTCAAGCCTAGGAGCCATGATGAGCTCCTAACCTCGGGAGCTCATCAGAACCCTTGACTCCACTGTACCCCAGAGACTGGGACCAGCAGCAGATCAAGGCTCTCAGCCTCCAAGACGCAATGAAGCCTTTAACTCTGCTGTACCCTAGAGGCTGGGAACACATATCAGCTGCCATTCCCAGTCTCCAGAGCTTAGTCGAGTCCAGGCCTCCCATTGGAGGACTGGGAGTAGCAGCTAAATGGTGCTTCCAATCCTGGGAAAGGTACATGGAAGCTCTTGATTCCAATATGCTCCTGAGGCTGGGAGCAGGGATTTGCTGACTAGCTTCCTACTTGTCAGTACAGAGGTACCTTGAGAACATGATCCTGAGCATCAGCAATATGGCACAATGAGAATCTGATCACTGATCCCACAATCAAGCCTCCTGCCATGCATCTCTAGCATTGCAGGAAATGCAGTTGTTACGATTGCACATCAGATCCCATAGCACCTTTAACTGAACACCAGCCAGAGGCCTTAATCAGCTACATTAGCCATTAAGTGTATGTAAAACATTTATATTATATTGCAATAATACTTTAAGTCTCCTTTTCTTTGTTATGTTTAATATTCTACTATGAAATGATTGCTGGAAGAGCAACATAAAATCTGTAAACAATTTATTCTACAATCGCTTAATTCATTCAAGGGATTTCTTAATCCTGTTAGAGAACTGATCAACTTTGTGAAAAATAACTCATATAATAATTCAAGAGAAAAAAAAAAATGTCAAGTGAAACAAAAGCTACCACTCAACCTGTTCTAGTTTCTGCTACTACTGTAAAAACCCACAAAAAACTAAACAAAGGGGACTTGATTTTCAAAGGAGCTAAGTTTTTGTGCTCCATTAATTCGATATAAGAGCAGCTAATTATGTTTGTATATAAGTTTTCATAATTGGGATCATGATTTAAGGAACGGCAAAAATTGAAGGATGGGCCTTACTTTGCATTTATCAGTTACAACCCAACGTCTATGTATATGTCAATAAAGTGAGGACTATTTTCTTGACTTTACGGCATGTTTTTTTTATTTCAGGCAGTTTCTTCTTTTTATACTCTTCCATGAGTCTGAGATAGACCTCAGTCAATATATACACAGATCCTCACTAATCTTCTTTCAAAACTACAAACGTGCATTCAGCCTGAACTGAACCTACTTAAAGGGCTTAAGGCACATGTTTAACATGCACTGAAGTGTTTTGCTGGGTCAGGGTGATAGTGATCAGGTAACATTTTGTTTGTCCTACAACAATAAAACACTTGTCACTAGTTATCCCATCAGATCTTTAAAAAACATAATCATGTCTGTGCTAGTAAAGATACTGAAATCTCCCTGAGACATGATTTTCATGGCAACAAAGATTAATATAAAATATTGCTACCTCTTACAATTTTATTGGGTATCACATTATATTTTGTGTTTTTTCCTAAGATCAAAGTTCCTGAAATCATGTGCCTATACAAAAGTATCACCTTTCTTTCTTTTTTCCCATCTTAGTTACAGAAAAGAAAAAACCTTGGAAATATAAATCCAAAAAGCAAATAAAACGGGCTCAATATTATTTCTTTAAAAAAAAAAATCACATGATTTGAAATCAATCTGTTTTTGGTGGAATAATTCATTATTTTGAGTGTTTTGGGTTCTCAAAATTGCTTACCCTCATACTAAACTGTTATGGGACAACAACCAATTTTTCTGTATTGAATTGGGAGTCTGAGTCCCTTCCCACTTATACCAGAATTATACTTTTTGATATCACTGATCTCACTCCTGATTTACACCATTTAAGTAAAATGTTTATATTAAGCATATTTTTAAGTGGAAATTCAGTTGGACAGTGACTTAACAAGTTGTGACAAAGCTTATGTATAGTACCATGCCTGGTACACTGGCTACAATATAAAAGTAAGGTAGCAAATAAAAATAACTGGCTGGACCTGGATGAAATCCATCATCTTCCTGTTAAATTAGAGGATGTCATTTCTGAGGCCTCTTAACTTTGTTTTTGAAATAAATATAATGGTGAAACAATGCCACAAAGCTTTTTTTTTTATTATTTCCAGTGCTACTTAGTTCTCTTATTCTTATTTCTATGAGTCAAATATATCATAACTAATGATAGCTCAGAACAAGTTTTTTCCTGAGTGGCATAAAGATTTCCACCTAAGGGGCTTTGTTGGAACTGATTACAACTGCGAAAATAAACACAAAAAGATATTAATTTTAGTAAGGGTTTAGACCAACATGCATGACAAAGGGAAGCTACAAAAGCTGCCTAAATTAATCAGTTTATTAGCTTTGAAGTGATTTTTCATTAGCTTAGCTATCTGGGGTATATAACTGAAGGTTTGTTTTGTTTTTTATTTTAGAGCTACATGGTTAAAACAATAAAGGAAGCTTTAGTCAATTGTCAAAGATGCCACTGAGCAGTTGAAAAGTGCAGAAGAAGCAAAATTCCCTGCTTCTACTCAGAAAGCATCACCCATTTTCTCTTCTTAGGGTGTATCTCTGCTTCATATGCCTAACCAGTAAATTACACCATTTGTAGGAAGGTATTGCCATTTAATTAACAAATTATTTTTAAAGTGCAGTTATTTTCCTTTCTAAGCCTGAGAGCCTAATTTCAGCTTGTTAACCTCATTATGTTTCTGAGATTTCTTTGGCAAAATTCTAATGCTTCCCATTTACTTTCCATCTGAAAAAAGTAGAAATTCAAGCATGATGAGCATACTTAACATTTTTCTTAATTAAAGCCTTTATTAAAAAATAACATTGTTGAGATGAGTCTTTTACAGGCAAGTGAAAAAAGAATATTTTTGCTTCCAATCTCCTCATAAAAAATATTCCATATGATCTCTTATCTTTTAAATCTGCAGCATATTTTTGCCTATAGTAATGAGTTAGTGACAGGTCAAACCTAATTCTCAAGTTCTAAGAATGAAAAGCTTCAAGAACCCTGGGATAAAAAGTAGATGATGCATCTATTTAAATGTATAGGGAAGTTGTGAAAAATATAAAACAGACTGTGGGAACAGGATTGTTTATGGGTTAAGAACATTAGACTGGAAGAATGGAAAATTTTGCTTACCCTAGTTTACTGGGGAATTACATTATTGAAAAGTGCCAACATACAGCCCCTGCCAGTGCTCCTTGAAGCCCATTCTCCATGTTCCTGCCACACCTGACCCCAGGACACTGATGCAGACTCCATGCTCCTGCTCACTACCACTTCCCCTTCCCATCTGCCACCACTGCCTTTCTCCTGCCACTTCCACTCCTGCCAAGCTGTTGCTGCACTGCTGGGTGCCCATTCACTGCCACTCACCACACCCCCCACCCCCCACCCCGCCCACCTGCTGCCACCATTTTCCCAGTTTTCTGCCCACTACCACCACTTCTCCCCACCCCCTGCTTGCCCACAGCTCCAGCACCACGTGGTTCCCAGCTGCATTGCCGGACTGCAGGACCACAGTCCTCCTGCCCCCCCCCCCGTATTCTTAGCTGAATTTCCCTCACCAGTGGAGGGAAGCAGGGAACAGCCCCAGAGTCCCAGGCCAGATGCCTCTGCTAGGCAGAGGCTTCTAGTTGGGGGCTGAGGGGTTGTAGGGGGGTGGCAGGCCTTGCTGCTGCAGCTGCTAGATCCTCCCACCACTCCCCCTGGGTCCTACTACCACTGGTGCCTTGTCATCTCTGACAGCAGCCAGGGGCAGATAAATAATAATTCTCCAAATATTTAGGGGCCCCACAAGTCATATAGAATAGCCTGGTGGGCCAGATCTGTCCCATAGGCCGTACCTTGTCCTCCCCTGCTCAAGATTCTTGATTCAATTCACAACATGCTGTTTCGGCCACTCCTACTTTTCTGTCTCCTGTTATTGCTGTAAGGTTTCAAAGTACTTTTCAAAGTACCTTGCCACAGATTCTTCCTTCCCTTGGAGAGTCTGGAGTCAGACATCCAGAGGACAAGCCTGGCCCAGTGAAGTTGATGTTGGAAGATCATCACCTCAGTGCTCATGGCGTTTGCTTGTGAGAGGATGCTAATGGTGGTACATCTATCTTTTCACTGGATTCAAAGTATCTTTCGCAGACAGCATTGACAGTACTTCTCCAGTGACTTGAGAGGTCTCCTGTACATTGTCCATGTCTCAGCTGCAACAGCAAGGTGAGGATCACAACAGCTTGATAAATCATGAACTTGGTTTCAGATCTAATGTTGGAATCTTTGAATACCTAATTCCTCAGGAGCCTGAAGATAGTACTTGCACATTTGAGGCAACACTGGATTTCTTTGATGTCAGCAAGATGACTCCTGAGGTGCAGAAAATACTTTCACCGTGAATCTGAATTACCGGAGGTGGGGACTGATCATTAAGAGCTTGTTGATGGAAGACCTTAGTCTTCTGAATGTTAAGCATCAGTCCAATTTTCTTGTATGTGTTGGTAAAGATGTTCAGAATTGCCTGAAGGTCTGCTTCCAAGTGAGCACACACAGCAGTGGTTCCCAATCTTGGGATCACAACCTCATTTGGGGTTGCAACAAAATATGGGGTTGTGCACTCCTGGGGAGGGAGGCATGGGGGGACACATGCCCCCCCAGATTTGTACGTGGGGCAGGGGCAGATGCAGGCTGCCCACTGTGGGGCCAGGGCTCCCTACCTTCCTGCCTTCCCTAGGTGGCTTCCACAGCAGAGCAGGGTGGGGAGGCTCAGTGCCACTGCCAGAAGACCTACGCCGGCTATACTGCCATGGCAAAGTGCACCCTGCCCACCTGGCAGCAGTGGAGGGTACACCTCCAGGCTTCTACTTCAGGCCCTGATCCCATAGTCCTGGCATTTGGGAGACCCCTCTGCCAGGGCTCTGGGGGGCAAGGGACTTCAGGTTGCGAGTAAGGGCTGGCAGGTGGGGGGCTGTGATTGTAGTGTGAGGGGCACTGTTAGGGCCAGGGATCTGTAGGTGGGCAGTGTAGGGCATCCAGGGGAGTGGGAGGTCATGGTGAGGAAATGGGGTCTTGTTGATGGAATGGGGTCATAAATGGGGTCATGCTGAGGAAAAGTTTGGGAAGCACTATACTACAGCATCATCAAAGTACTGGATCTAGATGATTGAGGTCAGGGTGGTCTTGGTTTTGGTTTGCAGTCAGCTGAAATTATACAGCTTACTATCCATTCAGTAGTTTAGGTTCACTTCATCTGGAAGCTTGTTTGTGGTCAGACGTAACACTGCAGTAAGGAATATCTAGAAGAGTGTTGGAGCAATGACTCAACCTTTTTTAAGTCCCATCTTAACCTCAAAGGGATCTATTATTGAAAACCGCTGCTCACATACCATCATGGAGATGGTGATGAATTTTGGCGCACATCTGTACTTCAGAATGATCCTCTGTCAGCTAACAGAGTTGAAGGTGTGTGTGATGTCAAAGAAGGCCATGTAAAGAGATGTATGTTGTTCCCAGCATTTTTCCTGCTGATGATGAGTAGTGGAGCTCATGTCAGTTGTGCCTCTTGATGTCCTAAACCTCCACTGAGATTCTGAGAGGAGCTCTTCAGCAAGTGGAAGGAGATGTTTCAGGAGGGTTCCTGCAATGATCTTTCCTGTGGTGGACAGGAAGGTGATCCCTCTGTAATTTCCATAGTTGGATTTGTCTTCTTTCTTGAAGATTGTCACAATCATGGAGTCTTGATGTGAACTGGGACTTCTTCATCATTCCAAATCCTTAAGATAAGGGCATGGAGCCATTATGTGAGCTCCTTTCCCTGCTGCTTGAAAATTCCTGTGGAATTCTATCAACTCCAGATGCCTTGTCATTCTTCATCTCACTCATCAAGCCTGATAGGCTTCCTGGAATTTGCAATGACCTCAGTGTTGACCCCCATGAAAGTAATGCTACTAAGGACTATAGACAAGGGCTTGTAGGAAGAAGATACAATGAAGTGAGTCACAGTGAATACACTCAGATTATAGGTGACAAGTGGTAAAGTCAGGATTTAAGAAGGAGAAGGGGGGAAAAATCAGTCTGGAAAAAAGAGGAAGGAAGAAGGTTCACAAAGAGGAGCAAAGGAGGGAAAATCTAAGGGCTCAGAGAAACAGAAATAGACTTCAGATAAAGCTCCAACACTGAGTAGTTTTTTGGTTATCTGAAGAGACTGTGTTACTTAATTTCTCAGGTCAACTGCAGGGCTGTGAAAGCCATACCTGTCCCTGGAATCTTGATTATGTAGGAATGGGCAAACAGAAAATGCCAGTCTTTTCATCTCCCAAAGACCAGTTGAGTAACTTCAGAGTACAACCTTAAACAACAAAACTTTTAAAAATGGATTTGAACAGGACATTGCAGAGCAAGAAATCAGCAACAGACTGGATTGTGCTAAGTATGGTCTAAACCAAGATTACAGATTTTTATCACATTTTGCTGGATTAGTTTTTATAACCCCTATGTCCCCCTGTCAGTCCATCCATACATGCAGGCATGTGCACTTGCAGCAGCTCAAGTAAGAGAGGCACAAATTTGTGCCAGGAATTTTTGATTCAGCACACATGCCTGAACCTGCACTTTGATATGGAGAAAGTTGTGCCACTTAGGGCAAATGGACCCTGTTCAGCTCCTTCCAGATCTGCAGCCAGAGAAAGCTGAAGTCTGAGGCCAGCACTATAAAAAGCTGCCCTGGCAAGAAGCTCAGAACTACCTGAAGCCCTAACCTAGAGTGGTCCCTGCACCCTCTATCCACTGCAGAAGTCTGGCAGTGGGGGCTGCTGCCTGGCTATGACCTGCTGCCACCTGTGACAGCATGCAGACCCAGGAACCTCACAGCTGCCTGGGCTGTGGTATCGGCACTGTAGCAGAGCCTCCTACACCTCTGGACCAGCTGCTAGTGGGCTGTGTCAGCACAGTTGGCCTTTGTGCTGCACTTCTGTCATATCTTCTGGTCTACCCACCCTGCAATCTGGGCAGCTATCACCCAGAAGATGTGCTCATTGCAGTGGCCCACTTTGAACTGTCAAAGCACATCCTCCTGGCCCCAAATGGCCAGGTCAGCCACCGTGTCTGCCCTCCAGCTAGGTCCCCTGGTGCTAGTCCTGAGCAGGCTCCTTTTCCCAGTCTTGCCTCTTATCTCACTAGCAGAGATCCTGGTGTTCCATGTTTAAAAATGGCAAATTCTCTGATAAAAAAAAACCAAATTCTCTTATTAAAATACACCAAATCTGTGTTCTTCTATGATTAAAATGAAACATCACTATATATAGAGAGATCAGTTGGGCAATGTTTTATTGATATATTTACAATTTTAAAGTAATGTGGATGCCTACCAGTACCACTGATCATAATAAAAAGTTCTAAATATCTATAATGCTTTGTCATTTGCTTTTGGTTTTTTTAACATACAAAGATTAGAACTGGCCTTGCCCCCTCCTCTCACCAGAATGTGGAGCACTGAGGAGTACTGATATGCCAGTGCCCTGCCCTGCCCTTGCCCCTCACTCCTGACTCACAGCCCCCGTCTGCCCCCACTAGCTCCCTCCTGGCAACAGCTCCATCCCAGCACCAGGACATGGGTCCAGCTGCAGCTGTCCCACCTACTGATTTATGGCTCTGAGCAGTGCCAGCCCCTGCTGTTTTGCTCATTGTTCCTGTGCCCGGGGTCCAGCGATCCCCACGCCATTCCTAGGAAGCCCTTGACTGGGGCTTAGGGACTGGGCTGGTCGAGGCACTTCCCTTCCAGGCCAGCCTCCCCCCTGCACAGGATGCTGGGGGGGGGCTCTAAGCCTGGCTCTGGCAGCCCCTCCTACCTGGAACTCTCCCTCATCCCCAATCCTCATCTCTCTCACACACACACCCCTGCTGCCACCTCTTCCCAACCCATCACACCCCCCAAATTATTCCTGGAAGCCCCCTACCCAGGCTGGGGCACATGTCCTGTTGTCCTGTACAGCCAGGCCAACTAGCAGGATCTCAAAATTGTGCTGTTAGACAGGAGGGTGTGACACAATTGCACATATACACACACACAAAATCAGAGAAAAGAAAAAAAAACTTGCTACAAAAATGCTAAAGTTTATCCTATGTCTTAGCTTACTCATGCTTATCTATAGGGAATAGAGAGGGAGAGAAAAAGTCAGAAATAGTTAGGGAAGGGAGGGAATGTATTTTAAAATAAAAAAAAGAGAAAAACTGGGGGTTTTGCTACAGTGCCAGAACTGGTGTGGGCACAGGGCAGGGCTGCAGTATGGTGGTTGCCTCTGCAGCCACAGCTCCCGCCAGCAGATCCAGTCCCATCCCATGTGGCCAGCTGGGCATGCAGAGTGTAATATTTGTGGGGGGATGTGGGTTTTTGTGGGGGGATGGGTATTAGGGGTTGCTTGTGGGGTTTGTGGGGGTGAGGTTTGGGGGGTATGGGGCTTGTGCAGGGGTTTGGGGTATGTGGGTGAGGGGTTTTTTGGCGTGGTTTGGGGTGTGGGGGTTTTGGGTGGATTGTGGGAGGTTTTGTGGGTGTGGGGGGCTGTGTGGGGGTGGTGAGGCTGTTCAGAAGGGGTGAGTCCCCCACTCTCTGCAGGGTCCAGCCCCCCCTTACAGCACACAGACTGCCCCCCCCACAAGGCCCACAGCCCCTCTGCAGCAGCAGCAGCTGTGGAGCGCTCATAGCCCATTGCTGGCAGAGCCCCCCACTGCATGCTGTGACCCTGCCCACCTCAGACCTAGAGCACCACCTGTGCTGCTTGTCATGGGCCTAGCCTGACCCGGGGGCCCAGTACCACACACAGAAGCCAAACTCCCTCAGGCCAGGCTGGGTCCTGCCTCCAAGTGTTCTGCATGCCATCAGGCCAGGCTGGCTCCATGGAGGCAGGACCCAGCCCAGCCTGATGAGTGGCCCCTGTGAGTGGTACTGGGACCCCAGGTGACAGCCAGAATGGCCTGGTGCTGCCCAAAGGCACATGGCCCTGGACTGGGCCAGGCCAGGCCCACGACATGCAGCACAGGGTCTGAGGCAGCAGGGGGCCATGCTGTGCTGCGGAGTGCTCTGCCAGCAGTGGGCCCTGAGCGCCCCATGGCTGGTACTGCTGTGGGGGGGTGTACACCCTGTGGGGGATCCATGCCCCCAAGCAGCACCCCCACACCCACAGTCCACCCACTGCCACAGTCCCCCCTGACTCTCCATCCCTACTTACCAGGAACAGCACCCGGGTGTGGGTCATGCCTCAGCCTTGTACCACTCCTGTTTGCTCCGCATGCTAAGGCAGTGTGCTGGGGCAGCAGGGGCACCATACAGATGCTCTGGCTGCATGCCAGAGCATGTCTGGAGGACCCAGCCTCTGCTTGCCTTAGGGCACGCTGCAGGACCATGCCATGCACCACTTTTTTCTGGTTTGTTTTTTAGGTTTTGTTTTTTTGATACCTGGGGGAAACTTATTTTCATTCTTAGCGTGCCTCTTGTGGCATCTCAAACTGGTTTGAGATGCCACAACAGGCATGTGCGTACTCATCTGGACACGCCCTAAGAGTTAACTGCTTTGTTTTTCTCTTTCTCATTTATCAATCTCTCTCAGCAGTGCCCTCCCTTCTTTTTCCTCCCCCTTCTCTATCCTTGGTATGCTAGTCATTGCTTTTTATTTAGAAGCTCTGATTACTACAGTCCCTTCATAACTTCTGACGAAGCAAGCTGCTGCTGACAAAAGCTTATGCATCTCTGATTTGGTTATTCTGTACGGTGCAAATCACCCTTGCCTTCTGCCTGATTTCAGACTAACATAGCCAGCTACCCCTGTGTACTAACTAAGGTGTTGGGGTGGATTAGACTATGCATTTTGAGTGATTACGGGCTCAATTTCCAGTTCTCCAGGGCTAGGGACAGAAGTTACACATAAACTGATTTAAGTGATCAGAAACTGGTTTAAACCTGCAACAGAACAGCTCAGTGCACATAAACCAGTTTCAAAATGGCTGAAACTTGTTTAAGATACACCTAGTTGAATGTAGTATCATGCTTAAGTGATTTGGGTCAAACTGGTTTATGAACATTCTGTTCCAGACCCCTTCCTGATTCAAGTTAAATCAGAGTCCCCCAGCATCCCAGCATGTTTTGTAGCCCTGGGCTGGGCTGAGCTGTGCCATCTGCTCCAAAGAGCAGGGCTGGCCCTGCCCCTCTGCTCTCTAGCTGGAGCAGTGAGGACTGGCTGACAAGGCGGTGGGGCAAGGGCAAGCCCAGCTGGGGATCCAGCCCAGTCCATGCGGGGGTGGGACTTGCCCCCCAAGCAAATCTTGGCTGGGATCTGGGGCCAGGGAGGGAGATTAAACACCTGCTGGCTGCAACTGTGAACTACAAATCCCAGACCCGCGTGGAATCAAGAAGAGGAAGTGATAAGCAACCCTGCGAAGTCCAGCTACTTTAATTCTGGACTGCAAATCTCAGAGACCTTGGTGGCAGCTGGAAGAGGAAGTGAACACACAGCCAGAGAGCTGTGCTCTAGCATCCCCTGGCTTCTGGCCTAAGCCACTGCAGGCATGTGGCTGCATTTCCCAAATCAAAGGTAAATGTCTGCTCACTTCTGTTTCAATTTAATCTGTGCAGCTTAGACTAACCTGCAAAGACTGAATCAATTCAGGCTCAGGCTTTTTGAGTATCTGTACCTATCCCAGAAGTTCCATATGTTAAACACCTGACCAAGAAAAGAACTCTTACCAAAATGGGTTGTTCTCCAATGAAGCAGCTGAAGGTTAGGTCTGTATGCTAAAATTTACCTATGAATCCTTTGATTAACGATATCAAAGATGATTCTACAGTTTCAAAGGTAACACCTCTGATTTTGACATCATGTCATGTTTTTCACTGAGCAGTACCAACAGCTCATTCTTTAAAGAAGATATGAAGTAAGGTGTACTTCGTGTTAAATGGTATAACTATTTCAGCAAATTATATTACTGAATTTCACTCTTAGAAGTCTTACACTGGTATCATTTAAATTTATTTCTTGTTCCCAGTCATATTGCATGGGTTCAGGTTACAAAAGATAAATACTTTAAGTTTAACACTGGCAAATAGCAGCATACAGCATCCATCCTTAATTCAATTACTCCTGTGACAGAGAGTTAATAAGAGTAGAAGAAAAGGCTTTTGTACCAGATTTTGATCCTGGAAGTGAGTCACTATACAATATCCTGATAGTGGACTTCATATTTTGGCCTACTGGAGTTACCTATGGAAAACAACAATACTGTAAATAGTTCCATTATACTAATTCTCAAAAATATTTCAGACACATTGCTCATTTTTTCTTATTAGATGATTTCCAAATAACTGCTGACTTACATTGTGAATATTTATTTAGCACTGACAAAAAAATTGGAAACAATCTGTGTGTGTGTGTGTGTGTGTGTATAAAGCAAACTTAACATACAGAACTGTAATTGAGTAACAATGCCTCCCAGGGGGCGGGGGAGGGCAGGGGAACTATTCTTTGAAAAATTGGAAATGGCTACTAATGTAGTTAATTTACCTCTATATAGCTGTGAGATGATATCATACAATCTAACTGAACTGTCTAAAATGTTTGCTTATACTAATATATCTCCATTTTGTTTTGCCTAATTTTTTTTTTCAGCTTTCTTTTATTTTCTTCTGTCATCCTTTTTATTTTCCTACAGGCATGGCCAGGCTTTCTTCACCTGTCTCTCTATTTCAAAGTTTTATAAGCACATAGCAGGTTGTTAGTCATCAATTGTAATTAGAAATAACAGCAGACAACGAACTTCACTCACATTTAATGAGGCCCAGAACACTCCTGCTAAGGAAAGGACTAGAGTTTATAGCATGACCTACTTTCTCCTTCACTGTTATTCAGGTGCACTTCTATTTACCAGTTACACAGATTATTTCTGGCTAAATAATAACTCTCTTCCTTCAGTTCTTGAAGATACTTAATAGTATCTTATCATGAGAGAACATTTTAAGTTAGTTCATAAATCTTTTTGCAACCTATACCAATATTTTTAAAACATCTTTTCAGCCTTTATCTAAAAGATGTTCTGGTGAACTAGAGAAATCACTTAATTTGAGGAAGCAGTCTGGCTTAGAGCAAAAATATATAGGGGGCAGGTTTTTAGACCATGTACTTTTGATTGTTCCACCTCCATTTAAAAAAACAAATAAAAAAACAGAACTAAGCCTTCCTCTTGTGAGTCTTTCTGAGTTTAATATATATCAGGAAACATATTAAATGAATTCCAAAGCCACAAGTGCTGGTATGACCTGTCAAAATTCCTCCCCCTCCCCCCAAAAAAAATTAACGTTTGAATCGTAGCAGAAAGAGACCCAAAACATGTGTGGCAATACTGCACCTATTTGTGAAGATGGATGAAAGAAATAGGATGGGGGAGAAGGGAAATGGAGTGGGATGTAACTGGTTGTTCCTGAAACTCATAGTCACATTTGGGAAACTGATATTCAAATTTAGTCACCCTGTGCACTAAAGCCTTAAGGGCTATGCATGGCTCCTACCACCCCTGATACCACGCTCCAAGCCTCACAGATGTACCGACCATTGTCTAGGCAAATCCCTTACCACGCCCTCACGGCAGCCCCTTGCTTGCCGTGCTATAGCCTACGTCCCCTTGGACGTCCTCTGGACTTGTCTTAGTTCCCCGCACCCTCATGAGTTCTCTGGCCTCTCTCGTGGCTGTTTAGCCTGCGCTCTCTCACAAGCGCTCCCTGGTCTCTCTCTTCTCACCGATGCCCACATTCCCCGCGGATGCTCTCTGGCCTCTCTTGCAGCCATGCCCCATCGGGGCACTCTCACGATTCTGCCCGCACTGGGGCCCTGCCTCACAAACAGGGTTCAGGTGGCCGAAGCCATGCCTGGCCCCTAAATCCCCTCCCTGGGGCTTCTATTCCTGTGCACCCTCCCTGGGGCTTAACGCAAGCACCCTCTGGGCTTCTCGCCAGTGCCCACTCTGGTGCTCCTCACAATTGGGGCTCAGGTGGCCGTAGCCATGCCTGGCCCCAAATCCCCTCCTTGGGTCTATAAGTTCTATACGGCTCAGGAGGCCTCGGCCTTACCTC
>NW_017729029.1:65429400-65436244 GCF_001723915.1 Gavialis gangeticus | reverse complement strand
ACCTGGCCCTCAGTCCACTGGGCCCCTTCTCAGGGCTGGGGTCAGTGCACCCCTGACTGCTGTAACCTCTCTGGCACCGGGGTCCCCACACCATTGTGGAGCCCCTAATGAGGCCTCCTCCAACCCCTACAGCCTCACCTGGTCCTCCAGTGTAACAACAAAGCAAAACCATAAGCCAATTGGCTACAACTCAAAATCAAGCCTCCTGGCTAAAATGCAAACTCTAGCCCTCTGGCTAAACCTCACGCAAATCCCTACCAGGGGTTTCTCCTCCCAGTCTCCATGAACCAAAGCTGTTCAGGCCACCAAGCTGCTCTAGGCTGCATACTCTAGCAGAGGTCCTATTCCCTGGGATGTTAGTGAGGAACTGCCTGCTTGGCCTCATCCTAGGCTGTTTATATAGGCTAGGCCCTGCTCCCTTCCGGTCAGCTGACCGAACTGCGGTTGCCCTGGCAACCGGCACCTGTACCTTTCCCTAGGCGCAGGGCACTTCAGTGCCCTGCGACACAGCTTATCCCATGCCTTAAACACTATGGCCTAATTAAAGGAAGTGTTCAGCAACAGGTAGCACAAGTTGAAAAAAAATGGAGAAAAGTCAATTTTCCAAGCTTCCTTCATTTTCAGAATTGTCTTGAGGGAAAATCATTTACCAAATGGCAAATAGGTGAATTTTTTCCCATGAAAAGTCCCATTCCCAGCCAACACTATTGAGAACCAGCATTGTAAAAATCAATATAGAAATCAGTGCCTGACCCAGGATACATACACATGTCCGAATGATCTGGGAAAATTCTCCAGGATTGTTTTCCTAATGGAAAAACGTATCCAGAGATGTCTGAACACACATTTTAATGCTGAACCCTTGAAGAGCAGAGGGTTTGCAGTGCTGATACTATGCAGCCAGGGAGCCCCTGCGCATTCATCTCAGAAGAAAATGTTCTCAGTCCACCTGGAGACAGAATGGCAAAAGTGCACAGGGTATTCCTGCTTGGCTGACTCAGACCACTCAGAATCAGCCTATGTCTCCCTGAAGCACAATGTAGGATTGGGAAGAGGATGCGTTAGGTTCCCTACTTGGCTGGAGTAGCAAAGTTCAGTCAATGACATGCTGTCCTCTGTGGGGAGAGGGGAGCAAAGCACCCTGGGATGCTGGAGGACTGTGATGTGTACACACATCACATTCACTCTCCCAGGAGAAAACCTCATGGCGGTTATTTAACCCTGTTTTTCTCCCAGGTTATTTTTCTCCTGGAATGGCCAGTTTTGCTCTGGGAGAAAAATCTTGAACACCTGTACACTCATGTTTTTTCCTGAGACCAGCAACTCTCCCAGGAGAAACTGAATGTCTGGACATGGCCTTAATGTGACCACAGAGCGTGGGTTTAAAATGAAAATTAAAAGGGCTGTTATAATTTTGCATATTCAAAATAGTTAAAGATGCAGCCCTCAGAAAAATACATCTACTCTCAAGGTAACAGGGCCAAACATAATAGTTTTGAGATCTAAGAGAGCAGGATTGCAGCACCCAAGCTATGCACAGGCTGTAGGGAAAAGCTGACCTTGAATTGCAAGAATAACTGATTGTCTGCTGACCAAACCAGCCAATTGGAAGAAAATTGTCTCAAGTCAACTGAAAATAAAAGTGTCATTTTTCCCAGGAAAATAAAAACAGACAAAAAACCAATTGTTTGAGGTTGAACAAAACATTTCAATTTCCTTTTAATCTTTTCAGGCTAAAACAATTTGAATTCACAGGCAGTTTCCAGTGATCTAAATCTATGTTTAATGTTGAATAAAATATTCAACCAAAAGATTTCACCCAGCTGTAGTAGCTGGGACCTGCTTTTCTAATAACAAGTAATATTCTCACCAATCATTCGCATTGTGAAACTGAAAAAACACTAAACATCAAAGGTCAGAAAAATATCTTCTAACTGCCTCTCTCCACCAAACATCAACTGTCTCTTATCGCTCCCTTATCTGGATTTGGTCCCCTCATAGATGCCCAAATATTACCAAGTTTCTATATATTCTGATCTACAATCTTAGCTGGAGCTAAGATATGGTGATATATGTCATTAGTACACTGAAAGCATTATAACCAACATCTTATCATAAACATTAGTGTACCACTTCCTTCATTTTCATAGTACAGCAGCTTCCATTGCCTCCTAGCTAGTGTGTGTGTGTATGTGTCTATTTTAAAAAATCATTAAAATGTCCTGTCTTAACTGCTAGGATTCCTCTGGAAGGGTGGATTTGGAGAAGAACTTTGAAGAATTGAAATGCAAATCCCACATGAACAAATGCTGGAATAAACTGTAATTTCTATTTGGACCTTTTGACACATGAACTTTTCTCTTTCCCCTGGGTTTCTATCAAACAGGCACTGTCACCAAACATCACTGCTAACATTCAGTGCTTAGTTTCTCTCTTCAGCTGTGCACCACAGGTCAGGCTATACCTACCATTCCCCTGAGCCATTAACTAACTCTGGTTAGGCCTCCGGGGCATTTAACTAAGTGATAACTTTTTTTCCTCTTCAGTATTCTGAAAGCCAGATGGTGAAGGTAGCACACACTTCCCCTCATGTAGTCTGCTAGGATAAGAATAATAGTCAGTCTAAATGATTTTTAACAGTAAATAATGAATTTATTCAGTGCTACAGACAAGCCAGACCCATATCAAGCCAGAATCAAAAACAATCTCAAAACCTCATACTTATAAAATATTTGCAATTCAGCTTGGCTACAATGAAATCATCTTATATTAAATGAAATATAACTCTGACATTCTTGACAGTGCAGATGAGTGCATTTTTTTCCACTAATATCACTACTACTATTTTTATTAGTGCCCCACACTCATCCTAACATTCATGGGTGCAGACAGAAGTGCATCTCCCAACTGTAACTCAGAACAATTGCTACACAGTGTTCTGAGTTACAGCATTACCCCAGACCAAACAAAAGTTAATCATTGGTTCCAGAGGGGAGGGGACTCTAGCTGTGGCTGGAAGCCTGCAGCGAGGTTCCCATAGCAATGGCCACAGCTCTCTGCCAGTGCTTGCAGTTTTCAGAATGGGAGGGGAGAAAGGCAGCAGAGGGAGCTTGTTCTTGAGGCTCCCCAGCTGGTGCTGAAAAGTGGGGTGCATCAGTGAATGGTGCCTCCTGAATCTGGGGGGGCACCTACAAAAACCACTGGCAGTGGAGCCAGAGCTAGCGAGCATCTGTAGACAACACCAGTGGAGTTGGCAGTGGGGCTGGAGCTGGCAAGCATCTGCAGATGCCGGTGGGGGGGCAGAGTTGGTGAGCTCCAGCAGACACCATCAGTGGTGGCGGCGGGGATGGCCCTGTCAAGGGGTAACATTGAGCACCCACAGGTGCCATTGGTGTCAGCAGCAGAGACAGCCACATTGTGGGGGTACATATCCCCCCATGCCCCACCTATGCATAGCCTATGGTGGTGTGGGTGAATTGGACCCCTCCCACCTCAAAGGGACTCCAGTACACCCACCCTATCCTCCAGGAGGGACTGAAAAACCCCCAGATTTAACTCCCTCTCCTCCCTTTCCCTGCTCCCATTCTGAAGACCATAACAGGCTGTGAGCTTCACAGACACAAGTTACTAAGGATGCTACATTTTGAAACATGTTTATCTGATACCTCATGCAATAAGGGATCAGCTTTTCACCCAATCAGCCATTTTTAAGCTGCCTGCAGCCATGTACTTGTGTTTGGTCACAGCTATAAACTGCTTTCTGTGGCCAGACCAGGAGAAAATTGTCACTCCTGTCTGTACCCCTACGATAACAAATTGTATAATAGGGCAATTCCTAGTTTCACTGATATCAGACTGGAGAGCCAACCCTATATATCCCAGGCAGGCACCAGATTGTGAGGAGACATCAGATGTAGATCAAATTAAAACATCTTGCTTTTAGCCCAAACAGAGTATGCTTTACTAGCTTCATTGGAGTCTGATTTGTCTTTTGCCTACATCAAAATGTGCCAAACTAAATATCAAATAAAAATGTGCCAATGTAGCCAATATTTCACAGTAACACATCTATAAAAATACAGTTTTAATCACATACAGTCACATTAAAATAGGAGCATGCTATAGTATAATATACAGGAAACAACAACACTGAGCAGAGTTGGAAACTTTTTCCAAGGGTTACAATGAGTCTATTTCAATGGTGGTCTATAAAACAACATTACTAAAGTTAGCTTGTAGTCAGGTTGTGTAACTTATGCCCCCTCTATGCATTACAGGTATTGCACAATTAACTGGTTAATTGCACAGCTACCTTAAGATAAGCTACACATGGCAAAGTACTTAGCACACAATAAAAAGCTCCAGCCAGATATAAAGTCAGACATCAAAAATGTGTACTAACTTTTCAGCTTGTTGGTATCAAGCTTTAATTTGCATGTGCAGCAGAGTCTCCCCTGTGACTGGGAGCCCCACCACCTGGCAGGGATCCCAGCCACAGGGGTGTACTGTGCCCAGTATGAAACCCCTGGGACCTGGAGGTTGAGGCAGCCATGATCCCCAGGGCTCAAGGGTGCATGAAACTCCTGTGCCCTGGAAACTGCAGCTGCCTCAGGCTCCCCCCAGGACTGGCAATAAGGAGTGATGAGATCCAAAGCATGATCCCATAATTACACCTCCTCTCATGCACATGTGGCATGGCAGGAGGCACAAATGTGTTGGTCACACATTAGATCCCATTGTATCTTTATCTGCATGTACAGAGGAGGGCTAATCTCCACAGCTTTAGGCCAGAATCTTTTCTTCTTCTACCTTTTTCTTATGTTTTTTAACTGTGTTTCTGTGTCAGGTCGACCTAACTCCTGAATAATTTAATTTGCTATGACATTCAGGATACCTACACTTCACATTTCCTTTCAAATATATAAAGATAATAACTGAATGCACAAAATGTATGGAGTTATGGATATACACAGCCCCTTACTTACCAGTTCAGTTGCAAAAATTTCACAAAAATACTAGATAAGCTCAGGGGCACAAGGTACCTTTCCTCAGGTCTGGGAATGATGCAGGTACAGACCTCAGGAAGGACACTTTGTACCCCAAACACTTTAATAAAACCTCTCTCAACTATACAGTTTTCCAGTAAAAAATATCACCAACCCCCCTGCTTCATTCTCACATATTTTCTGGCCTATTATGGTGATAACAACACTTAACATTACTATACAAATATTAGGCCTGTAGTTTTTCCTTACAATTGAACCCTTTTATAAATCCAGCCATGTAACCTAATTAAAATTGGCTCTGTGGCTTCACAATATTGCACAGCTAAAATGCAAACAGGGCCTGTAGGGGGAGAATGGTTGGGCTATGGAAGTGATGGCATCACCTGCAAACTGGCTGTACAACTGTCCTGTATCTTTGTTCTGGTGGCAGTGTAATGTTACTATTAGGATATCAGAACACTCCAACCTTAATACACAACTAGCAGGCTACAAACCAACATCATTTCTGTGGCAGGACCAGCTGTGCTAGGGTGTATCCTGACACAGCTGTTCCAACTGATTGGCAGAGACAGGTCTCACTCAGGACCACTGCCCCACAGGATCAGGACACCTTAAGTTTCAGCAGCATGATTCTGCAGACCAACAACCCACAACCCAGAAGGACCCCAGGGAACCTCATGGGTTCCCCACTCTGTGCTTGCAAACTCACACTCCATGAATTCCCCTGCAGAGAAATTCCTACAGCATTCATCTGCAAGCACAGAGCAGGTAATGCGTGGGGTTCCCTAGTTCTACCGCATGAAATGGATGCCCTAGGACAGGGTTCAGCAACCCTTAGTATGTGCGCCGAGCATGGCATGTGAAGCCATTTTGCTCAGCACACCATCGCCACCCTGGGTTCTAGGCAGCTGCTGCGAGCCACGAAGCCTGGGCTGCTCCCAGCAGGTGGCTGGGCAACTGCAAGCCCTGCTGCAAGCAGACCGGGCTCCATTGTTAGCAGCAGCTACCCAGATCCTGGGCTGGCTGCAGCCAGGAGGCTGCAAACATCAGCTCCGAATTCCAGCATCAGCTCTAATGGCGCGTCGCAGCGGATGGTGGAGAAGGGGCCTGAGGCAGCACAATCCTGGCCTCTTCCCCGCTGCTGGCACATTGCTGATGACTGGGCTCCGGAGCCTGGAACAGCTGTTTGTAGCCAGTCTGGGCTCTGGACAGCTGCAGCAGGCATGCTGCAAACAGCTGCACTGGGATCCACAGCTCCAGCATTAAATTCATGCTGGCAGCAGCTACACATGCACCTCAGAGCAGACAGTGGGAGGGCTGAGCTGCCTCAGGCCCTATCCCCACCATCCTCTCCAAGGCACGCGTGCACCTGCTGGCATGGAGCTGATGCCAGAGGCCAAAGCAGCTGTTTGCAGCCTCCCGGCTGCAGCCCTCCCATGCTCTGGTAGCTGCTGCCAACCACGGAGCCTGGGCTACTTGCAGCAGGGCTTGCAGCTGAGCCTGCCTGACTCCCACCTGTTCCAAGCATAGCCCTGGCCCAGCCCCCTACCAGGATGAGGCTGGTGCTGCCCCTTACCAGGGACACTGAACCTTTTGCAGGCTTAGCTGTGCGGGGTGGGTAGTTGGGCTGATGGGCAGGCTCTGGGCCAGGGCCTTGACCAGCTGTGCTGCAGCCCAGGGCCTGGCTCTCCTGGGAAGCACAGGGGCTCTGGTGAGACCAGTATTGTTGGGTCAGACTTTGACCAGTGGCCCAGGAGCCCTGCTGCATGAGCTCATGCATCTGGTTCTGTGTGTTCGTCTGCCTCTGTCTGGTTCTGTGTATCTGTGAATGCCTACTT
>NW_017729029.1:65415943-65424400 GCF_001723915.1 Gavialis gangeticus | reverse complement strand
GGTTCCAGATGTGTGTGTGCATGTGTCTGTTCTGGGTGTGTTCTGGTTCTTTGTGTTTGTGCATGTGTCTGGTTCTCTTTCTGCTCTTTTTCGTTTCTCTTTCTCTCTCGCTCTCTTTTTCTTATTTGTCTCTTTTTTCTCTCTCTCATTGCAACATGCTCAACAAAAAAAAATACACAACAACAAAGGCAACGTTTAAGATTATTAAATATACTAATTTGCAGTGTGTCCTGCCATGTACCCCCTCCCACCACCACCCTCATTTTCTTTTTATGGCATGCCGGCACTCCGGCACCTTCCAAGGTAGACATTGTGGTTTTTTCAGCACTCTGGCCAAAAAAACGTTGCCTACTCCTGCTCTAGGATCTCCTTCCCTGCAAGTCAAGGACAAGCACCCAGTTTTTTGTCCTGCAGTATTGGGCCCCTGAAACCGGGAGGGGCATCTGCCTGGAGCAAACAGAAATCCCCAGGCTGCCTGTACTTTCACACCATAACAAAACAGACATTTTCCATGAAAAGGCTATGCAAACTATTACTAAGAATTGTTGCACCACAGTTTTGGGGCATTGTTCATGGGGTGACATGGAGATTCTCTTATTTCTTGTACTGATGTGGCATGTGTAGTTTTGTTGAAAAGCCTGTCATGGTGTATCCATTTATGTCATATTTACATCAGTATGGATTATGTTATGCTGTCTGTAGTCTGTATATCTTTAGGAATTTGGTCACGATTAATCAGAGAGACTGAGGTTCTGCATAATTAGAGAAAACAGAAACTACATATAGCAAGTGATGTGTAACTACTACATCTCTTGCTATTGTGATACTAGACAAGGGCAATCACAGACAGAATGTCCACTGGTGGGATGGGCAGCCAAGTTATTGTCTGCTTGCAGTGGAAAAATAACCACACAATAGCAAAGGCATCTGAGCAAAATGACCAATTAGCTGGAGGAATGTGAGATGCCCCAGGGAGAGGGCTATCTGTGAGGTAGTTGTGATGTGTACACCAGCCAAGCACCAAGCCCAGCATCACTCACAAGGGACAGGGACAGGGCTGGGCTCGATGCTTGGCAGTGCTGCTCAGAGCAGACAGGGCCAGTCTTGGTGCTCAGCTGGCGGAGCCCCATCCCCTGTGAGTGGTGCTGGGCTCAGCACTCACCCAGCTCAGCCCAAGCAGTGCTGCACACAAGGAATAAGGGTGCACCAGCTGAGTGCTAACCCCACACTGAGGCCTCGCAAGGGCCGGTATAAATTGACCCCCATTTCTGATCCAAAAAATTAGGTCAACTTATACACCAGATCTATGAAATTCCTAACATTTTGGATCTGACAAATGGGGTCAACATAAACACTGTGTCAACCTATAATATGGTAGCTCACCTAAATATATTTATTTAGTATAAGTAGTTAAAACCCACAGTTAGACTGATACTTAAGCCCTCTGCTTAACTAGAGTCCCAAGTGAGGAGGAGCTTACTAGGGAGCTTACCTGGAAACTGTCTCACCTTTCCTCACTTTAAGCTTGGTGAGAGCAAGAAGGGAAAAGGGAACCTTTTGGGACCAAGGAGCAGCAAACGTACTATCTTACAGGGGAATTTGCTAGGGAAGGTCTGCTTGGAAAGAAAGGCAGGAAAAGAGAGGCAGTGGACTAAGAGACCCAAAGAAATGGCTGAAGGACTTCACAATGCCACTGCCAGTTCTTTTTCTGCTTGTACTTGTGAGTGGGGAACTTAGAAGTGGAGGGCAACTTGAGCAGTAGCAACCATGAGATGACTGAGTTCACTATCCTGAGGATAAGAAGGAAGGACAGCAGCAAACAAGCACCCTGGACTTCAGAAAAGTAGACTTTGACTTATCCAGGGAATTCATGGGCTGGAATCCCTTGGAGACCAGTCTGAGGAGAAAGGAGTCCAAGAGATATGGCTGTTCTTTAAAGAAACCTTACATAGGATGCAAAAATGAACCATCCCAACACACAGGAAGACTAGAAATTATGGAAGAAGACCACAGCTTCCTGGCTTAGCAGGGAACTCTTCAGTGAGCTAAAACAGAAAAAGGAAGCTTACAAGAAGTAGAAACTTGGACGGATATCTAGGGAGGAATATAAACGTTTTTTTCAGGCATACAGGGATAAAATCAGCAAGTCCAAAGTGCAATTGGACTTTAAGTTAGCAAGGGATGTGAAGGGTAACAAGAAGGGTCTCTACAAGTATGTCAGCAACAAGAAGATGATCAGGGAAAGTGTGAGTCCCTTACTGAATGAGAGGCAGCCTAGTGACAGCTGATGAGGAATAGGCTGAAGTACTCAATGCCTTTTAGACCTCAATCTTCACAGGCAAGGTCAGCACCCAGACTCCTTCACCTGGCAGCACAGTTTGGGGAGGAGGTGAACAGCTAACAGCAGTGAAAGAACAGGTTACAAACTATTTAAAAAATATGGACTTGTTACAAGTCCATGGGGTCAAACACAATGCACCTGAGGGTGCTGAGAGAGTTGGCTGATGTGATTCCAGAGTCACTGGCCATTATCTTTGAAAACTCGTGGCAGTCAGGAGAGGTCCCAGATAATTGGAAGAGGACAAATATAGTGCCCATATTTAAGAAAGGGAAGAAGAAGGATCCAGGGAACTACGGACTGGTCAGCCTCACCTCAGTCCCTGGAAAAATCATGGAGCAGGTCCTCACGGAATCTATTTCTAAGCTCTTGGAGAAGAAAGTGATCAAGAACAGTCAGCATGGATTCACCAAAAGCAAGTTATGCCTGAACAATCTTTTTGCCCTCTATGATGAGATGTCTGGCTCTGTGGATGTGGGAAGAGCAATGGACATGATATACCTTGACTTTAGCAAGTCTTTTGATATGGTCTCCCACAGTATTCGTGCAAGAAAGCTAAGAAAAAACAGGTTGGATGAATGGATTGTAAGATGGATAGGACACTGGCTGGATCTTCAGGCTCAGAGAGTAGTAATCAAGGGCTCAAGGTCTAGTTGGCAGCATCTTCAAATTTATGGTCAGTTTTTCTTCTATAATTATTTTCTCCTAGACAATACATACTTTTGTTTTTTGTTTCCTTACTGGTTGCCTGTGGTAAAGAGTGTTCTTGGGACAACTCATATTCCAAGCTAGCCCATTCTATGGGAAGGGAGACCTAAAATACCTTTCACAACCCAAAGGGAATCCACCTAGATCTGGCAGAGATTCCCTGACTGCAGCTGTAAGGTTTGCTTTAAGGAAGAGTGGAGCTGAGGCTTGTCGGATTAAGGAATTATTGCAGGGCAAACCTTGGTCTGTTCCTTAGGACAAGCAGTGAGACAACGAATGGAAAGTCAGAGCTTCTGGGGCCTGGACAGGTTTCTGACAAGCAATGCAAGGGTGACCTCTGTTTATAGCAAATAGCTTTTCTAACATTTCTCAAAACTCTGCAGTTGATCCATTAAAAGATATCAGCAAAAAAAACCCTTGATTCTGACACATTTCCTGGAGCATCATGGTTGGAACATTCAATCTGACTCCACAAATATTAGACACACAGTTTTTCACACAATTGAACAGTTTTTCACACTAATTAATTTAAAATGGAAATAAGCTCTGTGACTCCACAACACTGAAGAGCTGAAATGCAGACTCTATAACTCCCTGTGGAATACATAGGGAGGGGTGGTTAGGCCATGGAAGTAATGCTATCACCTGCAAACTGACTCCACAACTGTCCCGTATCTTTTCTTCTGTGGCAATGTACTGTTGCTCTGAATCTCACATAGACTTGTGGTACAAAGCCCACTGTTCACATTCTGCATAAAGAATAAGTTTTTCATCCATATGCTGATATGGAGTCATTATGTATGGTAAGTTAGTTAATGGATTAGTTCACCAATGCTGATGCATGGGAGTGATGTTTGTTTTATGCCTGAGCCCCACCACTATCCCCAGAACCACTACAGACTGCTTTGCCAGAAAGACGGTTCAAACCTCAGGGTTTCCCAAAACTAAGACTATTTTATATTTCTATCTGAGAATCCAGAATAACCCAAACACAGCAGAGTGTCAGCCATACTCAGATGTCAACTGTGCATTCCTCTACCCTTCTAGAAGCAATAACTAGCACTTAGTAACAAGGCAGATATAATCCAGTAATTGTATCTTGGGTTGATGACTTTGGATATGGCATTACCAAATGGACAGAGAGCAACCAGAATGGCTAGTACTGTTGTTTTTGAATAGAGCTAGGTCAATACATGGATGAAACTAAGTTTTAATTTGCCATGTTCAAGTATTAGGTTATTATGGCTAAGTCTATGTTCTGGTGCATTTACTTTCTTCTGATAACTGCATGAAATCTAAAAGGTGAGTTTATAGCAGACATCCTTTCTTCTTCCACTTCCACCTTCTTCCCTGATGTACATGAACTGATGACCTGAAAAGCCTCAAGGGAGGACGAATCTTCTCTTTGACCTGAAATAATGTATTGATAATGCTGACAAATATATAAGGTGTAAATAAAAATCTAACATAATGCACCATAGAAAAGGGTGGAGCAAGTTGGACTTGGAGTGTCTCTCAGTCACAGAACAGTCCTTTTTAAAATAGTGGTTGATGCATACAGTGGAAAAATAAATATTGTGCCTAATTAGCTGGCATGAAAATGCCCAAAGAATCAGACTACGTGACCTTCAAAATAGGCTGACTTTAAACTGATAAGATTTGAATTGGGAGGGAAAATATTTTCAAGCAGTGAATACAGGAAGATGGCTAGATCTTATATTGAATTCTATATATTCTGTCTTTGCCCCTTTAGATGAATCCTATAAGTCACTTAAAACCAATTTACAGACAGACTCCCTGTAACCAGAGGTTCCAAATAAAGCAGGAACACTGCAGCCTTTACCCTTTAAGGACAGATAAACTGAATACTGCAGAGTGTATTGTATAAATGAGCCTCAAAAATATGGTCCTGTCTGCTCTACATAATCTTAAAACTGCCATAGCATTTTTGTTAAGGCAAAAGGCTTTTTTCACTTTTCTTGTCTCCTCTACATACTCTAAGGTACTTTGTGGCTCGTATGTCCCTCTCCAAATCAAAAAAGGCTGTCATTTGTTGGTATCAAATGCTTCTAGTTCACAAAGTATTTTTTGATCCCCTGATGTTGAAAGCAACAGTATATGTAAATAAGTATATGCCTATAATATACACTATAATGTCTTCTGAAATGCTATTTTCTGCCCCTTTGATTGAGTATATATATATATGGTTCTGAAGGCAGAACTCAGCTTTAGAAGGTTTAGAACTAAAATGTTCTTTGCCTTTCCCCAGGAGAACTGTTTGAATTCATCTAAACTACTTGCCAGAAACATTAAACATACACATACCATGTGTATAACAGGATAAAGACTAGCCATTTTGTTAAGATTTTGCAGATTATATAAAATTATATTCATTACTTGCAATTTTTTGAGATGTTGTAGATTATACAACAGAATATAGAAGAGGTTACAAAAAAAGCCCATTCCCTATGTTATCAAACTTTATGCTAAGTTAGAATTTTTCCTTTCATAGGCTTATATCTATTCTGAATATTCTAGGAAAAGCAGATCTTATTTTCATACTCCGTAACTTTCATGTATCTTGTCATACGATACTGCAGCAAAATGTGATGATTCTAGCTTTACATCCCTCCTCAAAAAAAGTATAATACAGTATTGATTAAACCTGAATGAATGGACTTAACTATTTATTTAAGAAAATCAGCATATTTTTAAGTGGAAGCCAGTAGCATCAAAATTAAATCTGCAAACAATAGAATTTATTAATCTCTCCAACATGCTCATCAGTATTCCTTACAGGTTTACGGCCTAATTTATATCAGTGAAAAATGCAACTGAGCCTCGTACACAAAACACTTTTTCTATCCCAACTTATGTGGTTTTTAAAACAAACCAAAAACACTGCATAATTCAAGTTGAAAGGCAAATCAATATAGAGTTCACATATTAGCAGGATACCTGCGTTCCCTGCGTCATCAACATGTACTTAGATGGTACAATGATGAAGATTTTTTTGCTCTCTTGTCTCCAAGTGCAATCTCAGCATATTGGACAGAACTCTGGATTTTTCTTACTACTTTTCTATGGAAACAAGTTTCTGATTAGCAGAAATGAAGCTGTTACAATTGGAAAAAATATGATAGAGAAGGACTACAAAATAAGGGCATATGTATCATCCAGGATAAATTTGTAATAAGTTTAAACTACCTAAGGCAACTACTGAGTCAAATAGGAAAAAGTATAATTTTAGCCCCCTAACAACAATAGTCCAAGATATCACAACAACTTTTTACTCTGAGTAGAATTTTCACAGCTGTCCAAAAATGACATAAGTTTAAGAGCTTGTTGGGAGGTCTTTTAAAAATTGCCAAATAACTAAAACATTTCACAGGAATCTCATGGTTTTAGATAGATGTTTGTAAGAAAAATGTCCCTTAGGTCTGTGAATTTCTAGGCAATACCTGAAAGAAAAAAAAAACCTACCCAACAGTAGCCTGATGCTAGATGTCAAGGGGACATTCTTACCAGGGACTTAAAACTGATTCTCTCACATACCAGGGGAATGCCCTTGACCACAAAACTATTATGAAGTGGGTTCATTTCTGTTGCCTATTCTAACCTACAAGGTGGATCAGAGAGCGGGAGCATGCCTAGTGGTTAGGATACTCAGCTAGACAGGGCGGAAGCTAGCTTCTGGATCTTCAGGTATGGGAAGCATTTAAAACTGCTTTAGAGCCTTTGAATAAGGACTGGAATCAAGGTCTCTTCCCCAAGTCCATCAGACTTAGAGAATCTTACTCTCTACTCAAGTACTCTTATATGACTCTCATAATGGGGCAGTGTTTTTAAACTGTGTTCTGCAGGACCTGGGATTCCATGACAGTTCATCAGGGGTTCCACAAAGACACTGGAGCTAGGGACAGACATTCAAAAAGCCTGAGCCTGAATTGATTCAATCTTTGCAGGTTAGTCTAACCTAGCTAGGCGAAATCAGTTTTGTAACAAGAGACATCCCAGAAATGCAGGCACATGCCTGCAGTGGCTCAGGCTAGAAGCTGGGGGGCACTAGAGCAGCCCTCCCTTCTTTCCACAGCATGGAGCTGAGGGGGGCATGACCAGGCTCTGGCAGGATGCTCCAAATAGGGCAGCAGAGAATTGATAGCAGTGTTTATCTCCCAATTAAGAAAACAACAGAGGGACATTACCAGCTAGCTGTTGATTCTGCCTGTTGATTTTACCTGTTGATTCACCATGACTGTAGCCAGCATGTGGTCTGCTACCTAATACCCAGGCCTACTCAGCAAGGCAGAGGGGAGGGGGGAATTCCTGCTTAACAGGGAGTGGTGGGGGAAGGTAGGAAGCAGCCCTCAGTCTCTGGAGCTCCAGCCAGGGAGCAGAGGAGAGGGACCAGCCCTGCTGTGGAGTGGAGAGCCCCACCCAGCCCAGAGAGCATGCTGGGATGCTGGGGGTGTCTGGTTTAACTTGAACTAGCAAGGGGTCTGGGACAGACATTGCATAAACCAGTTTGAGCCAAATCAATTAAGGTTGATACTCCATTCAACCATATTTATCTCAAACCGGTTTCAGCCATTTTCAGACTGGTTTATGTGCACTGAACAGCTACTGTGTTACAGGTTTAAACCAGTTTCTGATCACTTAAACTGGTTTATGTGTAATGTCTGTCCCTAGCCTGCAAGTAATGGCTGAACAGGCTAAAAGATGGCATGCTGCCACTACCTGGCCAGCTTTCCTGGCTCCACATCAGCTCACATGGTATGCAGTGTCAGGGGTAGGGGGTTTGTAACAGAAGTTATATGAAAACATTCTGTGATTTTAGAAGGTCTGAAACCTACTGTTGTAGAAAATCAACAGACTAGAGTCATACTAACTTTCGCTCCCTCTCTCTGGCCCAATGAATCTTCAAATATTTGTGTGAGACGGCTGCTTCAACAGAAGAGGCTGACTGTTTGTATTGCCAATTTTGCAACCTTTTTGCAAACTTTGCATGAGAACCAGAAAACAAAACTGACTGCAAAACGATAAGAAACAAAAGTGAAATTGACTAGGCTGTTATACCTCGCCCAAGATAAATGTAGTGCAAAAAATAATAAAAAATAGCGCTAGTAGAAACAAGCAAATTAGATTTCAGCTTGAATGATTTGAAAAGCTATTAACAACACAGGAAAGGAAATATACTTTGCCAAAAATGATGTGTCACTTTAGGTTCTAGCCATGCTTTGCTAAAATTCTTTCTTAGCCCCTCCCACTCAGCAGGAAATGAGACATAGGATGCTAGCTAACTCTGCTAGTAATGGAACAAATACAGCAAGTAGTTCAGCAAGGTCATTTTCATCTTCTTGTGATGTGTTTTCTTCAGTCAGCACCACTAAAGTTCAAGATTTTTGTTTCTC
>NW_017729029.1:65403614-65410943 GCF_001723915.1 Gavialis gangeticus | reverse complement strand
GGGGAAGGTAGGAAGCAGCCCTCAGTCTCTGGAGCTCCAGCCAGGGAGCAGAGGAGAGGGACCAGCCCTGCTGTGGAGTGGAGAGCCCCACCCAGCCCAGAGAGCATGCTGGGATGCTGGGGGTGTCTGGTTTAACTTGAACTAGCAAGGGGTCTGGGACAGACATTGCATAAACCAGTTTGAGCCAAATCAATTAAGGTTGATACTCCATTCAACCATATTTATCTCAAACCGGTTTCAGCCATTTTCAGACTGGTTTATGTGCACTGAACAGCTACTGTGTTACAGGTTTAAACCAGTTTCTGATCACTTAAACTGGTTTATGTGTAATGTCTGTCCCTAGCCTGCAAGTAATGGCTGAACAGGCTAAAAGATGGCATGCTGCCACTACCTGGCCAGCTTTCCTGGCTCCACATCAGCTCACATGGTATGCAGTGTCAGGGGTAGGGGGTTTGTAACAGAAGTTATATGAAAACATTCTGTGATTTTAGAAGGTCTGAAACCTACTGTTGTAGAAAATCAACAGACTAGAGTCATACTAACTTTCGCTCCCTCTCTCTGGCCCAATGAATCTTCAAATATTTGTGTGAGACGGCTGCTTCAACAGAAGAGGCTGACTGTTTGTATTGCCAATTTTGCAACCTTTTTGCAAACTTTGCATGAGAACCAGAAAACAAAACTGACTGCAAAACGATAAGAAACAAAAGTGAAATTGACTAGGCTGTTATACCTCGCCCAAGATAAATGTAGTGCAAAAAATAATAAAAAATAGCGCTAGTAGAAACAAGCAAATTAGATTTCAGCTTGAATGATTTGAAAAGCTATTAACAACACAGGAAAGGAAATATACTTTGCCAAAAATGATGTGTCACTTTAGGTTCTAGCCATGCTTTGCTAAAATTCTTTCTTAGCCCCTCCCACTCAGCAGGAAATGAGACATAGGATGCTAGCTAACTCTGCTAGTAATGGAACAAATACAGCAAGTAGTTCAGCAAGGTCATTTTCATCTTCTTGTGATGTGTTTTCTTCAGTCAGCACCACTAAAGTTCAAGATTTTTGTTTCTCAGTGCATTTTGTACTTGTCAGATATGGTATATTTCACAATTGCCTCATAACTTCAATGGTTAGTATTTAAAGAAGGTTTGTGGGGCAAGCTAAAGAATGTATAAAAGATGAGCAATCAGGGAAAGGAGACAGAGAAAAATGGCCTAATTCAGGAAGCAC
Source organism: Gavialis gangeticus (assembly GCF_001723915.1). Taxonomy (NCBI): domain Eukaryota; kingdom Metazoa; phylum Chordata; order Crocodylia; family Gavialidae; genus Gavialis; species Gavialis gangeticus. Next base: position 65,409,719 of record NW_017729029.1, on the reverse strand, counting down.
AAGAGATTAAAAGATAACTACCTAAAGGATGCATGGGCAGAATATGGCCTAAAGCCCCCCCCACCCCCAAAGGATTTTTTCCAGCCCAGGGGAGGTCCCTCAGCCCAGGAGCAGGGGTCAGTCCAGGCTGTGGCATATGCAGCCAGTCCTACCACCCCTGGCTGCACAGTGGGGCTGGGGCAGCACGGCAGCCAGGCTCACTTCCCAGCAGCTCCTGCAGCAGTGCCTCCTTTCAGCTGCCACTGCCTGGGCACCCTAGCCCACCTGGCCCACACCCACTGCCAGGGACTCCAGACAGAGCAGGCAGGTAGGATCTCCGAGACCAGCCTGGGACTCACGCAAGCAAGGCACACTTGGCTGAGCGCATGGGATGGGGCCGCAGATGGGCAGGGAGCAGTGTCTGGGAGCAGGATTAGATGGTGGGGCAGAGCCAGGGTCAGGGCCAGCACCATGATTGGGATCAGAAACAAAATCACGGGGTGGTGACAGCATGGCCTTGGGGCATGGGGCAGAGCACAATCCACTCTCTGCACATCCCTATGATGGGCGCCAGTTCTGTGGGCAGGGGCATGTGGGGAGCAGATCACAACTCTGCCCTGGGCCCCAGCCCTGCACTGTCACCACCCTGCAATCTCTAGCCCACTGTCACCACCCTGCAATCTCTAGCCCACTGTCACCACCCTGTAATCTCTATATAGCCTGTCCCACTCCCAGACACTGCTCTCTGCCTGCCCACAGCCCCATCCCATCTGCCTGGCTGAGCAAGCCCTGCCCATTCAGGTCCCAGGCCAGTCTCCATGGAGTCCCCAGGATCACTGGGTAGTGACAGCATGGAGCCAGGGCCTGGGGCAGAGCCACAATCAACACGTCTCATGGCCCTACCCATGGAACAGGCACCCATTGGACAGGCTTGTTGGGAGCAGATCATCGCTCTGTCCCTGTCCCCAGCCCTGCACTGTCATTGCCCAGGGATCCTGATCCTAGCCCCAACCCCATTGGCATGTCCCATTCCTAGTTGCTGTTCCCTGCCTGTCTGTAGCCCCATCCCATCCATCAAGGCATGAACAGGGCAGAGCCCCTTAGGGAGATTTGGAGAGCGCTTGCAGCATGGTGGGGAGGGTGCTGACCCAGGCCATGACAGCTCACTAGAACTCCCTCAGTGGCCATCCAGCTCAAATAAGAGAAATCTAAGTTATATTTTGAACAATATTCAGGATGAAAGTGCATGTAGGAAGGGAATATGAGAAATGATTTTATGATTAGAAAAGGAACTGGAACTCACGAATCCAAGGTCTGCCACAAAATCCCCATTTGAGCCAAACCCCACTGAGAGCAATAGGAAAACTGACATTTACTTCAATGTGCACTGGAGCAGTCCTTAAGTCTGGACAAGCCATCCTTAGGCTCACATGGTTACATGCTTCTGAGGTTGCTGTTGGGCAGCAATTTGGGACCATGGGTAGGGTGCTTCGCTTTGGCTGTGCCTCACATGAACTCTCAGTGGGTCTGGCTGGATTCCCTTGTTGCTGAATCCAGTGGAGAGAGGAAAGACTAACAATAGCAGCATTCACCCTTTCAACTCCAGAGCCAGACCCTCCAGAGCCTGTACTGACTGGGCAGTGAGTTCAGAGTACAACACAGACAAAGTGGAGGATGGAGTGCTCCCTTTCCCTGTTACTGGACCTGCTACTGATCATATACATACCTAAATGGACAGACATAGATAGTATGTAAGATAGTCCTGCCAGCTAGGATATATTAGCTAGCCTATATTCTACTGGCTAGTTTGGGGCACAATTCTGTTTAAAATATAAAAGATAAAATCTGCTTCCTGCAATCTTTGGGAGACATAGATTACTTCTCAGCTGTATTAATGTATGGGATACTCTTGGTGACACAACTATCTATCATGACCTACATTCTGTCCAGTCATCAGGTCCACTAGTATAACCTGACCTCACTATTACACTCTAGGGCACAGCCATCAACTGGTAAATAAAACATACATAATTGAAGATAGGCTTGCCCTACGAATGCAACTTAAAAGGGAGGAAACCATAAGAAAGCAACTTCAAAGTTATAGATGAGATAAACTTATTGCAGCTGGGAGAACAAAATTGCTGGGGCCCCTACTTACCCTGATGCACTTGTAAAATTATAGGTTGGGAAATAATAGTCAGCTAGGAAGATAGAAACTGATATGCAAAAAAGTGACCTCAGAATGAGAGAAACTCATCATAGTATTTTGCTGCATTCATCCAGAGATAGTGTCCTTTAAGATCTGCTGCATGGAAGCAAATCCCTGAAAAATTATACTGTTTTACAGGGGAAGAGATTTACCACACTTCAGCTGAATTAACCAAAACCAGACAGATGAAATGCTCACAACAGACCAGCTGCTGTGTGCTTATTAGTAGTAATTTATGTTCTCTTTACAACAGAATACAAGCCCATGAAACTAGTTTAATGCTGCACAGAACAGTTCAAATGTGTACTTGGAAAATCAAGTATTATTTTGAACTGGTTCACTGTGAATCAGTTCAGTGTTGCATGTGGACCCCAAATATTCCATGACATGGGTCTGGTCAGTCCTTTAAGTATCCCACACTAAATCATTCCTCACTCCCCCAGCTGCTGCAACTGGCCATTCTGGTACACAGCCAGAACTCTACTGCCCTGCTTTGCTTGGCACTTTTTATCAATAAGCTCCCTTGCACTGCTTGGTCAATAAAGAATAATCTTTCTAAAAACCAGCTGTGCCCTCATTCCCTGCTCAATATACCCCTTCATTATGCTCCCCCAGCTGCTGGGACCCAAAAGTGTGGGTCCAAGAACTGCCAGCCCCTCCCTTCCCCCCAGTCAGTCAAACACACTGAAGACTTCAGTCAACTGCAGGCTATTCAAGTTTATTAAACTCATGTGAGGAAGGAAGGGAAAACAGAAAAGTAGAAATGGTTGTGGGTCACAGGTCACCTACCCTGGGGCCCCCAAAGGATGGATGCAAGAACTCTCCCCAACTCTCCGACTGAGAGGTATGTTTGGGTCGTGTGCTCACTCACAGCCCTGGTGCTGGAGCCAACGACTACATACAAATTTTGGAACAATACACTTGTTTTGTGTGTCCACACCTTCAGGGTATTCATCTCCACATCTGCTCAGAACCACACAAATATCAATGCAGCTCAGTGTGGGCAAAGGATTCCAGATGAGGCAACTTGCAAGAAAGAAATGTGATTGTGAAACTCAAAAGACATTTAAAAGCTCTTCTCTTTTATTTATGTTAAAGAATGAATAAATTTAAAATAGCAGAAACATTTACTACTAATCAACAGAAAACAAAACGAAATTCCCCATATGTACATCACTACCGCAGATCCGCAGTTAGGCTGAACAAAATCATTTTAAAAAAAAACAGACTTCAAATATGCAAAAACTATTTCTGCTTGGAAAGGTCAATTAAATGCCAGGAGTGTAACAAAAAGATAACTACAAATGATTTAACATTCAGTAGTTACACCACGTCAGTTGGTATACATTATACCTAATTAACGTATTTCATCAGCACAGAAAGAGAATTCATAAAACATTTACCAAACAACTATAGTACATTAGGTAGAATTTTTCTTTTTTTATATACAAGTTTCAGAAATAACATAAATTGGAACTAGGTTCTTCTTATTTAAGCATGTTTTGATGTGAATGAATAAAGCATCAGCAGATAAAATACCTGCAAAAGCTCTGGGATACACATTGAAGCTTGACAGAACATTACCATATGAATGGATCAAAAATACTGTATAGATATTAAAAGATATTTTTTATCTTTGTCTAGTAACGTCTGATACTACATGAGTTCAAAATAGTACATGAGCTCCTCTGAGATCCACTTCATAAAAATAAAATTACACATTCTGAAAGCTTTGGCGCATCTCCTGGCAGATCAACAGCAAACTCAACTGAGTTCATCACAGACCACCTGACGTTTGCTGAATAGTGGCCAATAATAAAGTCAGCATCTGATAGACAGTGTCTCTAGTGGTTTTCTGCTTGTAAATTCCCCAGGACGTCATACAAAATTAAGTATATATAGTATGGAGACACAAAGCCCTCTTTTATGTATGCATACAACAGGCAGAAGCCATTACTGTTAAAGGGTTTGATTCTGAGATCCTCGCTCATTATTGAGTTAGCCTATTGAATTAAATGGGACTCTCCATAGAATAACCATAAGGAAGGATATCAGAATATAGCTCAAAATAAATAGTTTAGCTGCAAAATAGTCCGGACATGGGATAATCTTATAGGCTAATAACAAATCTAGATACACATCATTTACAAGGATAAAATGTGCCTTCATTCATACACTTTTAGCCTCTAGATCTTTAGAATTTTGATATTTTTGCTCCTATGCTCTCCCTTCCCCTTTTGAAAAGAATTAATTCTCCTTTGTATTTTAGGCACTGGAAGCCACTGCAGGGGAACTCAACAATTTCTACCAGACCTAGGGGCTCTCAACCATCTAGCAATCATGTTGCCAACAGTCTGCCAAGTACAGCCCCTATGGGCCTCTGTTACATATTCATTTTAGGCAGCTGAAGCTCTTACCCCCTGGACTGTCCACATACTACCACCCAAAACTAGTTTTAGGCATGCTTTCGGTAACTTAAAGTTCTGCGCTCCCAGACAGGTTTATCTCTAATCTGTGCTGCCCAGCTTGTGTTCCATTAATTCGTGGCCACTCCCAAAAGATGAGCTGCCCAAGTTGCAGTCCTCCAGCTTCCCAGGATGCAGTGTCCCCTCTCACACTCACTTGTTCTGTGTGGACAGACTTTCTACCCCCTGAACTCTATTGCCGAGGGGGTGGTTCTGGCACCAACCCAACTCCGCCCCACCCCCCCACTCCTGGGGGGTATGACCTTCCTGCCCCAGGGGTGTAACCTCATGCAAGTAGCCTGCAGAGCACATACCAACTAGCCAGGTCACAGGGAATGGATGGGTCCAGGTGTGGGTGGGGCCTAGGAGGGATGGAGAGGGGACAGGGTAGGGGGCCAGATTGGGTCTCCATGACCTGTGGTTTCTCCCAAAAGTGCCTCCTCTCACTGCTCCACCTCCCAGCCACCCCAGGAAGCATAACCAACACCCCACATACCTCAATCCCAATTTATTAAAACATGAGGCTTTCTTTAATTTATTTCCTCTTTATTTCTTTTTAAATTATTTTTAAGTTCTTTGTATTATATTCTTCAGTGGGTGACTTCTCTCATTTCACCACCCTTCCCTCAGCCCCATTTTCTTTCCACTTCTCACTTCATTACCCACCCCCATCCCATTAGCTCTCTGCCTCCCAGCTTCATGTCCCCCCCACCATCTCAACCCATCTCTCATACACTCCTACCTAGAGCAGGGGTAGACACCTGACTCACCAGTCCTATCGTGGCAACTCACATCTATAGCTGTGAGTTAGGCCTCTTCTTGCCAGCCCTCTAGTGGCAAGTCACAGCTGTGCAGGTAGAGGACAGAGAGGTTTTTAGGCTTAAGGTGTGACTGCTGCAAATTGGAGCTAGCGCTGACACCAATCAATATTTCACTAGCTCAAAATGTAACATGTAACAAAGCCCTATCACAAGTTAGTTAAGTCCTTTACCTACGAAACCCCATTATATCATCAGTATCAGGAACCATCAGAAAGTATGACATCACAACTTCAGACAGCTACTACTAATGGCTGCCTGGAAAGTAATTGCCACACTAGGAACTCCCTTCTTGACTAACTCCAGCATTACAAACTGTGATAGATACCCAACCTGTTCTTTTTTCTGTTTTCTCTCACTGAACCCTTCACCTTCATCATATGGTTGACCTTAACTCATGTCTTCCCAAAACACACATCCCTTTTATATACCTCTGATTCTACCACTTTACCACCTCCATCCTCCTTTCAGCCCTTCACATCCTTATAAAACATACATCTTTGAGATCAAAAAAATCTACTTTCCAAAGAGTACCTAAACAGGCCCATATTGCAATGCTGGGCCTTCTGACTTTCCTGGAAGACTCTCTTATACAGTATCATCCAATGTCTGAGCCAAAGACCTGCTTTTCCAA
>NW_017729029.1:65387756-65398614 GCF_001723915.1 Gavialis gangeticus | reverse complement strand
CCTTCACCTTTCATTTCTACTGATGTTCTCACACAAATAGCAGTTCTTTCTCTCCTTATTCTGGTAAAAATAAAAAAAATAAACCAAAGCTCATATTTATGGAGATGAAGTAAAAAAAAAATTGCTATATACCCTTACATATCCTTGTCCTCCCTTTTGTTTTATGCCTTTCATTTCTCTTATAGTACAGCTCTGTATAGAAGGCAGAGTAGAATCATGCTATTCAGGCAGGTGCTTCTCCGTGGGCACGCCTGAACAAGTCATAAAGATAGCATAGATTGCTCCCCATAGTATGCCATCCCATCTCAAGGAAGTTATTCACTCTGGATTTTAACTGGGCAATCCATTTACGCAAAGGAAATTCCTGAGTAGCTGGCATTGGATCAGTGGAGCTGTACAAAGCAGCCAAAGCCAGAGGCAAGATTCTGGGAGATTAGAAGAAGCCTAGCTCAACAAATAGAGTCCAAACAGTAGCTTAAGTCATGCATGCCTCACACTTCTGAAGTAATCATTTTAATTACATATTCAAGAGGAGAATCTGATATACTTTTCTGTACGGTACAATCCCATCATACTCAATGGACTGAATTATATTGCAATCCTGCACACTACTGAAATCGAACTCTTGAAATCATATCTGCAGAATTCAGAGGGTGCTTTCAGCCATGAACGTCTGAAATATCATTGACATTATTCTGCCTTTCTGATTCCTGCAATAAAGAAACCATGTTTAGGTGGTTTGAGGCTCAATGAAGCCTTCACTTCTAGTTTTTTCTTAAGGATGACTTCCTCTGAGAATTCTTAAAGAATTATAAGTTTAAATGTAAGGCATAAGGAAAATAATTATTTCAGCATTGTGTAATGTCAAATAGGCAAGCTCTTTGTTAGCTGATTATGAAGTTGGGGTAAGCTTGATTTCAATTGCAGCAAAAATAAACATAAGGCATTTGACCTATGTGGAGATCAGCACCTTTATATTGGTGGGCTTCCTAGATTAACCTAAGATCATTTCATTCTTATTTTAGACTTACTGTGCCAGAACTAGCCAAGGACAAATACAGGCAGATGTAGAGGAATTATGCAAAACATTATTTCTAAGACCAACTTTGTGTTCCCCTCTGATCCCAGATTCACTCTGGGGTACATTAGGTCAGTGCCTGGGCTTCCAGTGCCAAGTGTTAAATGGAAATAACTGGGAAGAAGATTACCTTAACCTTTCTCCCAGCCAGATGCTTCATATCAGTAGTCAGGAGATGAAGAAGTTTCGAGGCAACAACAGTACCTTTATGTCACCTGTACATAGGGGAAATTCTCCACTGACCATCTGACTGAAATACTTTTGCTCTAACAACTTTAGAACTGCAAAGCTGCCCCAAAGTATGGGAAAATCAAATTCATTGATTCTGACTTCTAAAAAAACCCTATATGAGAGAAAAGCCAAACAGGAGTCAACATCATTATACTGAGGACTTTCCATTGCTGAACATTTTATGGGTGACATCTGGTAAAGTTACATCTCATTACATGCCTCTCATAGCATGACATTTAATTTCTTGAGTTATATGTAAAGAGGTCAGCATTTATAGCTGCTTCGTTCAGAAACCACGTGTAATGGAGATAAAATGTCCCTTCTATAAACTCCATGACAAAATGTCACTAGTGAGACATCGCTGGCAAAACTTCGTTATTCCTGATGTGTTTGACAAGGTGTAAGTTTTATTACCCATCCAACCATAACACATCGATGAACTTGTGTGAAGCGGTTACAGTCCAGATTCCACCGTAACAAACGTCTAGGGCCAGATTTTCAAACTTAATTGCACACTCAAGTTAAGCTTTTGCACACATCACTGAAGTACTGCTTCCTCCAACTGCAGATCTTTGTTGGTTGGAAATTATAAATAGTCCAAATGCAAAAATTAAACACTTTGCATATTCATTTACATATATAGCCCAAATCAGGAAATATGCTTCTTTGGTTTAGTAAGTGGACCCTGGGGCTGCATCCAGAGGAGCGCAGCCGTGAGGTATGTGACACCACAGACCCATCTGCAGTGCCACATATTGCACATGCAGGTGTGCCCCATGCTTCTACCCTGCAGTTGGGGGGGGGGGCTTGACCCCAGGAGATCCCAGGGTCAAAAATACCTACACCAAAAAAAAGTGGGGTGGTGCACATGGTGGCAGTGCACAGCACGCAAAACCAGAGCCTGGCTGGCTGGAGCCATACTCCAGCTGCTGGCCAGGATCCCAGCTGCAGAAGCACAATGACTGTAGCTCCCTGAGGCCCCCAGGACCCTGTGTAAGACAGTTGCTGGTATGCTGCCGCTACTTGTCCCCAGAGCAACAAACAGCAGTGCTCATCTGGACACAGCTTGGGGGCAGGGGAGTGGAGGGAAGGGGGTCTTAGGTCTTTTATTATGGGGGGGGGGGACTTTAAAAGAAGAAAGAAGATAATTTCCAAAAATCTGTACAACTTGAGAAAATTATCGTGCATATCTTGAAACTGAGAAACTAGTACAATGAATACAAGATATGAATCTTATCTTCATGAAAAAGAGAACCTGCAGGCCAACAGCTGAATTTTATCCAATGAGTCTGCTACTTAATAAAACTCCAAATGATTCCACAGTAGATACTAGCAAAGAGTCATACTGTAATATTAACAAACTGACCTAATATTTAATGTGTATAGATATGCGTGTCCTTACACTGCAACTAAACACAAGACATCTTTAAATCCATTCACTGATGCCTGACATTTTCCACTCTATGTTTCATTGAGTAGAATGACTGTTTTATAGTGGTATTCCTCAAGATAGTAATTCACCCCCAAAAAAGTTATTTTGTTTGTCACTAATTCAGATTACTCCTGAATGGGGAAGGAAAGAGAACATCTGATGATGCTTAGAAAGCAGCATGTCCCAATCAGCATAACAGCTGGAAATGAAGAGGTTGACAAAGCAAGGAAAGAATCACAATTAGATACTGAATGGCCAACAGCAAGGAATTTCTTTTAGATTAAGCTACCCAGAAGTACAAGTTGCATCTGTAAATAGAGTTTTAGGAATAAATTGCTGTATCCAGGCCAGAGGTTTTTCCAGCACAGTTATGTCAACTGGGATGGGAGGCTGAGCTTTTTGCACCTCTAGTCACTAAGCCAGTTGCTAAGCCAGCAAAACACTGAAATGTAGAACAGTCCTAAGGTGCCACAAAGTAAACAGACTTGTTCAAGGTCACAGAATAAATCAGTGAGAAAGCCAGGGTTAGAACACAGGCCATTTTACTGATTGGAGGGGCAGCGAGCTATCCGCGCTGCCCCTCCAATCTTGTGGTAACAACTAGTTTAATGTCCTCAGTCTCATTTATAAAATTGATCAATAATATGTACAATAGTTGAAATATGCAAATATACATTTAAAATGTCTGTGCTACAGACAGATATCATAAAGTAAGATTTCTTATCATCCATTTCACAGACAGAATATTTATACAGGGCTCTGATCCTTTGAGGCCCAAAGGCCCCCCAGGAAGCGTAAGTAGTCCAAAATAATAGGCCTATGGAGAGAGCCAGACAGTAAATTTCAGTAGAGGACACAAGGCACAGTCCCCAACAGCTAGGTGTTCTGTATCCATATCTTAATTTTCACAATTACTTGCAGCATGACCTTGACACAACTACTCTCCATCCCAGTTTCCTTACCTCTGCAATGGAATTATGCCATTAGGGAGAAACCAACTTCTCTACTGAATTTATGGCCCCATCATATTGTGGAGGCAGAAAAAAAATAAAGAGACATTTTTCCTAGCTGCAAATCCCAAGTAGAGAATTTCTCTGGAGATCCCCACTAGGTTTTACTGCACTGGGTTTTGAGTCGTAGAATCATAGAAAAGTAGCGTTGGAAGGGACATCCAGGGGTTATCTAGTCCACTCCTCCTCCCCAACCAGAGGCAAAATCATCCCTGTCCAAACCATTCTATACAAATCCATTGTCTAACCTATAAGGAAAACTGCATAGGCAACCCTGGCACAACTACAATACCACACCTTAATCTACCACAGATAAAGAAAGAGGACAATAGTGGCCAATGTTCTGCTGCTACAAGGGATTGTTAAAATAAGCTTGAGAGATCTGAAGAAGATGGTCATGCCTCCTGCTACAAAGGAAGACAAACCTCCCATCCTCCCCACAAAGTCTGCACTAATCTGACCATGGGATAAAATTCCTTCCTGACCCCAAATACAGGGATCAGTCTGACCCTGAGTGGGAGGGCAAGAACCTGTAGTCAGGAACCTCTACGCTCAAGTCCCAGCAGAAGAACTGACACACTCCAGTCAAAATTCCCAGCATTGGCTGAAAGCCAACTCCCAATGCTTCTGAAGAAGGTGAAAAAAATAAGCAGGGGTGGGAGGGAAATTCATTCCCTGCCCCCACATAGCAAGCAGCAAGGCCCAGAAGCATAGGAACTCAGCATACCTGTTTAAATTCGCTGATGACACCAAAATCTGGGGGGAGGTGAGCACGCTAGCAGGGAGTGAGAGATTGCAGAGGGATCTGGATAGGTTACAGGGGTGGGCTAACAGGAACAGGATGCGTTTTAACACGGACAAGTGCAGGGTGCTGCACTTGGGCAGTAGGAACCAGCAGCACACTTATACAATGGGGAACTCCTTACTCGAGAGCACGGAGGCAGAAAGGGATCTTGGAGTCATTATTGACTCCAAGATGAACATGGGCCGACAATGCGAGGTCATGGTTGGCAGGGCTAACCGGACCTTGTCGTGCATCCACAGGTGCATCTCGAGTAGAGCCAAGGAGGTGATCCTCCCCCTCTATGCGACGCTGGTCAGGCCACAGCTGGAGTATTGTGTCCAGTTCTGTGCGCCCCATTTCAAGAGGGATGTGGACAATATGGAGAGGGTCCAGAGGAGGGCCACCCGCATGATCCAGGGACAACAGGGCAGACTCTACAGTGAGAGACTGCGGGACCTGAACCTATTCAGCCTCCACAAGAGAAGGCTAAGGGGGGACCTGGTGACTGTCTATAGACTCACTAGGGGGGACCAGAAGGGTTTGGGGGAGACGCTGTTTCCCCTAGCGCCCGCTGGCATAACAAGGAGTAATGGGCACAAGCTGATGGAGAGGAGGTATAGATTGGACATCCGCAAAAACTACTTCACGGTTAGGGCGGCTAGGAGCTGGAACCAACTTCCAAGGGAAGTGGTGCTGGCCCCTACCCTGGGGGTCTTTAAGAAGAGGCTGGATGCCTACCTGGCTGGACTCGTTTGAGTCCCATTTCTCTTTTTGGGGTTTTTTGTTGTTCTCCCGCCCTGGCGGGGGGTCGGGCTAGAAGATCTACTAGGTCCCTTCCGACCCTTAATCTATGAATCTATGAATCTATGAACTACCCATTGGGTGCATCTATGTATGCAATTAATGCGACTTAGTAAGCCAGCCCTGGGAACACATCTACATGTGCAGCCTCTTGGGAGTAGATTTGCTCCTTATGGGAGAAGGCTGATCCAGGCCTCCTCCTGGCTTGCTCTAGCCCCCTGCAACAGCCATGGGGAGCTGCAGACTCCAGCCACAGCTGCCCAGATGCCAAAGGTAGTCTTTATAAGGCAGCCCTGTGCCTTGTTCCCTGACCACATGCTTGTCTGTCCTGGAGCACTCTGCAGCCTGCTGACATAGCCCTTGAGGACACTGTTCCCAGAGCCTGTACCCAGCATGCCATGGCTCCTTCACAGCCAGACCCCACAAGCCATGACCAGCACCATGGGCTTCTGCATTTGTTGCACTTCAGACCTACAGTGACCACTGCCTGGCCCAGGTTAGTCTCAACCCTATCTGCCCCCCATTCCATGTGGCCACGTGGTTCATGGCCCTACCTGTGGCCTGCCACCCCCGAGCTGTCACCTGCCAGCCCCTGGGCCACCTCCTGGGCCCCAGAAAGGCTGCTGATGAGACCCACATGGACTCCACCATGGCTGCTATTCTTGACCTCCTGGGGCTCCAGCCCTGCAGTTTGTGGGCCTACCCTGCAAGCTGGGACTGGTGGCTTTGCTGAACTTCTTCCCGATGACCTGGGCCACATTCTACCATCTCTTCCACCAGCTCAGCCCACACCTGGAGCTGCAGCCCACAACCATTCATTCACCTCTCCCCATAGAGACCCAGGTGGCCCTTACCCTCTTCAAGCTCACCATGCCTCCCAGCCTGTGGTATGTCAGTTACCTCCTTGGGGTGAGCAAGACAATCACCAGGGATGCCATTCCAGAGGTCTGCAGTGCCCTACAGGATGTGCTGAACCACACTGTGTTCTGGATCAAATACCCCATGAAGGTAGGGGTAGGCTTCCAAGCCCTGAGCTTTCCACAGTGTATCAGGGCACTGGATAGGACATACATCCCTGTCACCTGCCCACCCCAGGGGGATGGCCAATACTACAGCTGGCAGGGCTTCCACTCGGTCATCCTTCAGGCTGTGGTGGATCGCTGAGTCACCTTCCAAAATGTCAGTTCTGCTGGGCTGGCAGCACTCATGATGCCCAGGTCTTCCTGAAATCCACCCTGCCAGCCCTGGCGGACAGTGGGTGCTTTGCACCAGGTATTCCAGAACTTCAGCTGGGCAATGTCACTGTCCTACCCCTCCTCATTGGAGATCTCACCTACCTACTGCTGCCATGGCTAATGAGGCCATACACTGGTCAGTTCAACCCATGCCAGGCACATTTCAACTGGTGCCTGGGTCATAGCTGCTAGTGGAGTGTGCCTTCAGCTGCCTGAAGGGATGCTGAAGAACTCTCACCACCCAACTCAAGGTCACCAAGGTCAACACATTCCCCAAGTCATAGCCTATGTGCTGCATAACATCTGTGAGGCCTTAGGCGGAGCTCTTTCACAAGGCATGGGTAGAGGAAGCATGATGGGTAGAGGATGCCAGGCATCAGGAGCACCAGCTGCAGCACCCTGTCTCCCCTGCCCCCAAGGTCCTGGGTGAGCCACACACCTGGCAGTGAGGTACAGGGCATGTACAAGAGGCACTGGTGGACCATCTCCTTCTGCAGTAGGGCAACTGTGGGCCTGGGAGTCAGCCATGGACCCCAGGCCCACAACACACCTCAACACCATGCATACTGTGAACTGTTGTTTATTTCTTTCCCCAACAGCAGACCCCAACACGAACCCCGCTTCCCACCACCAGTAAAGCACACTCTTCCCCATGCAACTATGTACATTGTGCTATGTGGCCTCATGGGGGAGGGAGGGACAGTAGAGTGAAGGTCTTCAGGTGTCTTGGGGTGCAGAGGCATGGCAACCAGCTGCCCAGGCAGTGCCCCCCTCTGGAGAGGAGCTGGTCACAGCTGGTGCCATCTCTGCCCTGTCCTCCTCACTGGGGCTGGGTTGGGCCAGGCTCCATGGGAATTTGGCCCCTGCCCTAGCAGGGCCCTGGGCAGTGAGAGGAGCCAGCAACACTGGGCTCCCAGGTGCTACCAACCCTGCCCCTCCAACCTCTTCTTACCAGCATGGCCCCAGCTCCTGCAATGGTTGCCACATGTGCATATGCACATGAGGGTGCACACTAAACCAATAAAAATGAAAAATGTGCATACTTTTGCAATCTTTAAAATTTCAATGAATAAAAATGAAAACAAATGTTTAAAAATGAACAATTTTAGCCATCAAAATAAAAAAGGGAATTCTGCCAAGACTACCCATAATGCATCAGAGCAGGGCAAACAATTGGCAATACACACAAAGTAAATTTACCCCTTTTCTTCCTAGTAGATTTTTCCATGTTTTAGCTCACTTCTATTCCTTTATTTACTTGCAAGAAACTGCTGCCTCTGGAATGCTTACAAACTGTTGGCTGTATCTGTAATTTAAAGTAGATACTATTCAAAATGGGTCTATTCAAGCCACCTGAGTTTTCACATAGGTCACAGCACACTATTTCCATTCCATGACCAGGTGACATAATTTTTATGAATGACTCTGCTTCTACTCACCTTTACTTTTGTTTAGTAAGATAACCTGGATATGGGTCCAAATTTATTTTCTGCAAACAAAATGTTGCTTGTACAAATGGGTATGGAAAGTTAATAAAAAGACATTCATGTATGGTCAAACTAAAATTCTATGTATAAGTCACTGAAATGGTTTAATATTTTTCCCCTGCTTTTTGAAAAACTCTGACGACACATACCTGCTTCATAACTAAGAAAAGCTTGAAGATTGCCACAAATGCAAACAAAGCGTTTGGCACCACAGACTAGAATGGAACTGATGGCCCTCCTTTTTTAAAAAAAAAAAAAAAAGATCTGTTCGGAGTCAGTTAGACTGGCATGTTCCTGCTTCTTTAAAAGGTGGCTGAAAAAATATATTTGTATATATATTATTACCCTTTTCACTACAAAAAAATATATATTACACTTTTCACTACAAAAATGTTAAGTCTCATGGAAGTTCATCAAAAAGTGAAATAACAGATGAAAACCATGTTAAACAGAGACCAAGATGTTTCTTCACCCTAAATTTATCCATCAGTTTCATCCAACCTTAACTGAAGATGCCACTCTACAACTGGCTTGGTTAGCGAGTCACTTATAGATTGATTATTCATTCTTATTTCTTATTATGTAGTTCCAATAGACAGCAGTAAAGAATCAGAGTTGTGTGTGTACATAATGAACAAGTCAATGCAACTTCTCAGCTGTACTAAGTAGCCCTGGAACAGTGCCATGCTAACAGCTATATTTCTTCCAGTTCCAGAGCCAAAATGAGTAGAGCTAATTCAAGGCATCTCTGCATGGAATTGCCTTCTATGATAGAAACAAAGATGAGAGTCCCTGCCTGATGGATTATTTCTGCTGTTTGCAGCTTTACAGCAGTCTCACTGTTGAGTGTTTGATGCCTTTTGTTTTCTGAAGTAGTTGACAAAGATTTACAAGATGTCTACATTGAGGAATTTTAAAAATATTTTCATCTTTAGTTGAATAACTCATTCCCGTGGTTAACAGTCAAACAATACGTTTATAAAATAATTTTAACCATCTAAAATTGTAAAGGCATATTTTATCAGAAGCATAATTTAGACTGAAGAGTCTACACGATAAATGATAAAATTTTACGTGCTTATTTTCATTTCGCTTGTATAAAAAGAGGAGAAAAACCTGACTTTTTTAGCATCTCCATTTTAGAGGTAAGTGACACTAAACCACATATAGCAAGACACTAGGTACCCCCCATCTCTAGAATTCAGGCTACTGAATTAAGTAGCTCCCCAATTATCTACTGTAAAAGCAAATCCAAAAGGTTATTAAAGATTCTACACTCACCCTTGGGTACCTTCTCACACAGACCCCCACTTCACCATATGGACTAATGGCTCCATTGATGCTAGTGACAAAATTTCCATTGACTTCACATCCTAGTACATTCCACTGTTTGGTTGCCACTTGGCATTGGCCACTAGTACTTCTTGCCAATCTCAAGGTTTTATGGAATCACTCTTCCAACTATTAGTCGTCACCAGGGATCCCAGTTTTCCATGATAAAAAAAATAAATTCTCTGATAAAAACACATAAAAAAACATTTTTCTGCAGTGAGCCCCCCCCCCCACATACACACACACGCACGCATGCACCACCCATGCTGATTGGCCAAGAGGCATCGGGGCAGCCCCATCCCTCACCACTGATAGGCAAAGGTGGAGGGACACATGATGGGCAGCCCTCTCAGCCAATCAGCAGTGGAGAAAGGAAAGGGAAGTCACCATCTTGGCTGTTTCTCTGTGTGCTGATGGCTTCTGCTCCCCAGCAGGCTGCGACAGCAGCCATGAGAACCACTGGCTCCCACTGGAGATCCAAAATTTAATTTTCAGTAATTTTTTTTTCCTGGCAATTCTAAAGATTATCTGTAAAAATGTTTTTCCACATTTTTCTATGGAGAATGGTTTTATAGGATCCCTGGTTATCACAGCTACAGAAGAAGAAAGGATCTGTGATAAACTGAAGTTAGTGAAACAATCCCTGCTTGTTAGTCCTCTTGGGGGTCTTAGAGGAAATTGCCTCCTCTGTGATTACTGTCAGAGCTCCTTTGACTGTATTAAGATGATGTGATAGTAATGTTCATGCTGTATAGATTCTTATTCATCTCTGTCTGGAAGAGCATTTTCAGAACTCAGCCAAAGTCTTTCTTCCATTTTTCTCCAAATCAATATAATTTAGTCAAAGCTAAACGATATGCCAGTTTATAGAACAGTAAAAACAGAAGATTATGTCATTTTATAGAATACTGGATTAAGCAATCTAAAGCAGAGAGAAGGGGAATGGGAAGCTAAGAAAGCTAGATCACCCTTCCTATAGATACAAAAGGAAAAGAGGAAATTAAGAATATTTTCATAAAATACTTCAAAGACCCTGATACTATTCACCTGCTTGAAATTATGCACATGTATAAACCCTTAAATGGATGAGGCCATAAGCTCTTTGGGGAAGGCACTGTCTTCTTTTCATTGTATCTGTGGGTAAGGCTTAAGCCAATAATAGGGAGATGTAGTTAGCCATGTTAGTCTGAAGTCCAGTAGAAGCCAGGGTAGAATTGCACCTTATAGACTAACCAAGATAGATAGATAGATCTATCTACTTTGGTTAGTCTATAAGATGCAACTCTACTCTGGCTTCTACTGGACTTCAGACTAACATATATACATATACATACACACACATCTATTTTGGTAGATATATATAGCAAAAACTTGTGTGATATGAAGCTCACTTCAGTATCTTATGAAGTAAGCTTCAGCTCATGAAAGTATGTGCTATTTACTATATATATATATATATATATATATA
>NW_017729029.1:65374462-65387578 GCF_001723915.1 Gavialis gangeticus | reverse complement strand
ACGTACACACACATCTATACACACTTTGTTTAGTCTATAAGGTGCAAATCTACCCTACTTTCAATGAGACCAATAATGCCATAATCACCAATTGTTGCTTCCAAATACCACTGAAGAATAAATATTAATAGTGCAGTGAAAATAGGCCCCATGAAATCAAGGTCAATCACCACAGGCATAATGTTATATAAAAAAACAATCATTGCAAGGTAACTACAAACTACACATGAAGGTTTTGTACAAGATTGAAGGACTTTGCCATACCACCAGCCCATTGTCTGCAGAATCCGTTCTAAATTCTCTGAACATGGTAAGCATATATATTTAATTGAAAATGTGCACAGTAGGCCCTTTCAATTTCTCCAAAAATAAACATACTAATTACGTATATAGTTCTGGTCCATTCTGTGACCCAAATAAGTAACCAATTAATTAATGATTATGTCCATTTTCATTCCTGTGGCCATAATGCAAGTGTTTCAGAAACCTTCTGTATATAGTCCATGATTTTAAAAAGTATTACTTTTTTTATACCTAAATTTTTAACACCATGACCTTAATTGCTTTAGAAAATAGTCTTTTAATGAAACTTCCAAAGAATCTAATGTCCTCCAAGAGTCTTCATCATATTCTTTGAGTATTCATAGAATCAGAAAATCATAAAGAATTAGGGGTGGAAGGGACCTCACAAGGTCTGCTAGTCCAACCCCCCACTCAAAATAAGACCATCTCCAACTAGATCATCCTCACCAAGTCTTTGTCCAGCTGGTTCTTAAGAACCTCTAAGAATAGATATTCCACAATGTCCCTTGGTAAACTGCTTCAGTGCTTTACTACCTCCAAGTGAAAGTTTTTCCTAATATCTAACCTAAACTTTCCTCACTGCAACCTGAGACCATTGTTTCTTATTCTGTCATCAGTCACCACTGAGAACAATCTAGCTCCATGCTCCCTAAAGGTACTTGAAGGCTGTTATTAAATCCCCTCTGTCTTCTCTTCTCCACACTAAATAAACCCAGTTCATTCAGCAGCTCTTCATAAGCCATGTTCCCCAGCCCCCTCACCATTTTCATTTACCTCTGCCAGACTCTCATCAATTTGTCCACGCCTTTCTATAGTCGGGAGGGGGGGGGGTTGTCCAAAACTGGACACAGTACTCCAGATGTTTTCCTTTTGTATAATCACTTTTTCCATGTAGGTAAGTAACCTTTTAAGGAAATGAATCAACTAGAATATTTGTCTATAGAGAAAAACATACTACCACATACATTTTTGCAGAGTTTATAGTGTCTTAGAGATTTACTCCAAATCCACTATTAGTGAACAATGGACTTATTTATTCATTTTTGTGGTACTAAATGAAACAAATGTAAACAATCTTTAATTAGCTGTTCCTGGCTACTTTTATTTTGGCCCAAAACCTGGTCTCCATCTTCCTTTTCTTCTTTTCCTATAATGTTCACGAGCTTTGGTGTTTCTATTCTAATTTACAGCCTTGACCTCTGTTTTATACTGACATATTTCAAAAGAAGACTGAGCTGTGATGACTCCATTAGGAGCAGAGGTATAACCCAACTGTGTGAAAAGTACAGATTTCCTTTAAATTAACACAAAAAATCATATCAAAGGATGAGAAACTTTAGACATTTAAATGTTTAGTTTAAACAAGAAAGCAACAGTGCTCTTGGTCCTGTCAGTTCCTAATAAAGTGCTTTCTTATGTGATCTCTAGGAATGGGACCAGGTAGGGAACTGCTAAATTGTTACTTATTTAGCTTGACCATTTTGCTAACTTTATTCATCAGAGTTCAGACAGCTTCCTACCTCTGCCTGTCACTATCTAGTGGAGTCTTCTAGTATCTGTTCTTATCTTTCCAAAATGGTCTTGTCAGTTCATTACTTGATTTCTCCATTCCCTACCATGCTGCTCCCCAGTCTTACAGCCACTGTACAAATCTCTGATCCCAAATATTCAGTGATCCAAATATCTTATAAGGCATGTAGTACACAGTATATGGAATTTTTAGCCTCTGGCAGCAGAACTTGGTGGAAACACTTGGATTACCACTTCAGCTTTACCACTGTTAACTTTAAAGCCTAATTTTCAAAAGTACTGGGCAATTGCATGTTTATTTGATTTCAGTAGGGGATGCAGGTACTCAGGGCCTCTAAAAACTCAGGTCAATGTATGGATTTTTGCACCAAATATCAGGTACCCAAGCCAAGTTTTAAAATGTTCATTTATATTTTTAATGGTTTAAAAAAAGAAAACAAGAAATGGGGAGAATTATCCTATTTAGAAAGTAATTTAAGAAAGCTAAATGAATTGGTTTACTGCAGCATGTTCCTTTATATAACTATTTCAGCACCTTGCATCTATCTGTTGAGAAAGAAATTCAGCATCTAATGCTTATCTGAGGTAGCTATATGCTACATAGCCACACCACGTATGGCTCAATATTATTTTAAATTTACCATACTCTATTACAGAAATGGTCATGATATAAAACCAGTCTATTGATTAAAACATTACAGGAAGGAAGGTGGGGCCATTCTTATTCATTGGCAAACATGTCCTTTAAAAATAATATTCTTTATCTCTAAGGTTTTGGATAGTACAGTACGTTTTGATTCTTCAGTAACTATAGCAACTACTCATTTTTGTACTGAATAAAAGAGTGTTATAAATCCACGTAACTTTTGCTAACACATAAATTAAGGCTGCCTCCAGGACCTAGTATGCCAGAGTTCAGTTTTCCCACTTAGCTTTAAATTGACATGTTCACTGTTGATGAAGAAAGTGCCTGTCTCAGCTCAGGAAAAAAAAGATTTGTCCTGACTAGGTAGAAAAGGTCATTCAGTTCAGTGCACAAAACACAGGTGCTGATGACTAGCAACTGAGGATTGAGTCAGTCAGGCTGAAAAAGGAAAATATTGGAATTACCTTTTAAAAATGATTGCATTAATACTAGCCAAGAGGAAAAAAAAGGATTAGAAGTGAAACCAACTTGGCTGCCTTCATAGAGAACAATCAAACTCCTAGCTACAAAAACATATTTTGACATCTTAGATGCAGGCTGTTTATAGAATCATTGAAACTATACACAGAGAATACCTTATCAGTACCAGCTGACCCCCTATGGTCAGTGCAAGCATATTCCTTACAATATGTTTTCTAATGCCAACTCCCATCTAGAATGAAATCTTTGAAGAGATGGAGCTTTAGGAAACTAAACTATTCCACAGCTTAAAACATCTTATTCACAGGCTTTCTGTTATTTTTCCCTAAGGTTCAGGCTTTACACTTTCTTAATTCTATTCTATTATCCCTATTTTAGATTCAGCAAATACAAATTTCATTTCAATTTCCCTTCAGTCTGGTTTTCCTAAAACCATGCGTCATCCATGTATACTTTCAGCATGTCTTAATTGTCTCTAAATATGTCCCAGTTCTCTGGTCCTGCTTCTGTTCTCTCACCAATTTTATATTGGTATAACTCCATAGAATTCCCAGTAATGTCTTTAAACCTGTACAAGCAAATATCAGTTGGTCTTTAACTGATATAATAACCACATTATACATCTAGATAAATGACCTTATAATTCATGATTGTTTATGAAAACAAAAATAACTAAATTAAGTGAATTTTGTAGATACAGTGCAAACCACAGCTCAGCTCAAAATCTAATACCTTGTTCTACCTTAATAATTCCTTCTCTTCCTCCTATTCCAGTATCAGTGGAATTATTCATACCAAGTTAAGCATCTGTATTCTTAAGCAGTCCATGTAAGCATTGGCATGCCTTTTCATAGATACATAGATTGTAAGGCCGGAAGGGACCTTGGTAGATCATTGTGTCCAGCCCCTGCACCAAGCAGGAAAGATAACTGGGGGTCAGGTGACCCCAGCAAAGTGACTGTCTAGTCTTCTTTTCCCACTCTCAGTCATCACTTAGCCAGACTGTACCTGCTTAGATCTTCATCTCCCTTCTGAACACTTAGGGTGCAGACAGAATTTTGCCTGATCTGGACCCAGAAAGCAGTTTATAGCTCTGACCAAACACAAGTGCATGGCTGCAGACATCTTAAAAAATGGCCAATCCAGTGAAAATCTGACCCCTTGTTGCATGAGGCATTAGATAAAGATGTTTCAAAATGTAGTGTCTTTTTGTAACTTAAGTCTGCAGAGCTCTCATTCTGTCACAGTTTTCAGACTGGGAGGGGGGAAAGGGATAAGAGGGAATTCAGTCTGGGGGGTTTTCAGGCCCCCCTGGAGAGTAGGGTGGGTGTATTGGAGTCCCTCTGAGGTGGGGGTGAGGCTACAATTCACCCACCCCACACTTCAGCACCATCTGGGAAGCCCCAAAAACAAGCTCCCTCTGCTGCCTTTCCCCCCTCCAAAATCTGAAAAAAGCAAGCACTGGCAGAGATGCCAGACTCTTACTATGGGAATCTGACTGCAGGGTCCCAGCCAGCAGCTGGATTCCTCTCCCCACTGGAACCAACACTGAACTTCTGTTTGGTCTGGGGTGACATTGTAACTCAGAACACTTTGTAGAAAGTGTTCTGAGTTACAGCTGGGAGC
The DNA here is from genome assembly GCF_001723915.1 of Gavialis gangeticus. Classification (NCBI taxonomy): domain Eukaryota; kingdom Metazoa; phylum Chordata; order Crocodylia; family Gavialidae; genus Gavialis; species Gavialis gangeticus. The sequence continues at coordinate 65,382,993 of NW_017729029.1, read as the reverse complement.
TGCACTTCTGTCTGCACCCTTAGATCCTGATTCCCATCCACTCAGGATCAGAATGATTGCCATATTTGTGATCAGGAAGGAATTTTACTCCATGGTCAGATTGGTATGGACTTTAGGGGGTTTTGCCTTCCTCTGTTGCAGCAGGGGCCACAGCCCTCTTTCCTGGATTTCTTGAGAAACTTTTAAACAACCCTGCAGCAGCAGGATGATGACCATTGTGGTCCCCCTGCTTTATCTGTGACAGATTAGGGTGGGGTGGGCAAAATACAACCTCTGGGCCATGCCCAGCCCACCAAGTGATCCTATCCAGCCCATCTGCCACCACTGGGATGCTGAGGAGGGAGGGCTGCACCCTGCACTGCTCCACTTTGCCTCAACCAGGGCCAGGCCAGGCTGCACAGCAGGCAGACTCATCTGTCCCCACCCAACTTAATACCACTCCCACCTGGCTTTCTGTTGGCCCTGTGGCTGCGCAGTCCTGGCACTTCAGCCACTGGCAGCCAGGCTTGCATGGAGCAGGGTGTGATGAAGTGCACCAACTAACCATCCTGCCTACCCACCTGCTACAACGAACCGCTGCCACTGTGGTGCCACTAGAAGGTGAGTCCATGCCAGCCACAGAGGGGGCCTTAACCCTGGGCAGCTGCCTCCAATTTTCCTGGTGCGGCGGTAGTGGCTCATCGTGGCAGGTAGTCAGGACATCTACTTGGTGCACTGCATTGTGACCTACCCCATGCAGGCCCAGCTTCCAGCAGCTACAGTACCAGAAGTCTGCATTGCCAAGACTGCTCAGCACCAACAGGAATCTTGTGGGGGAGGATGGATACAGGGGGCAAAGGAATCTGCATGCTATGTGGCCAAGCCCAGCCCTGACCGCAACAGAACTGAGTGGTGAGGGTCACAGTCTTCCCTTCTCAGCCTCCCACTGGATCAGAAAGGACCAGCTGGTATCTCCCCACTACCTCCCCTCAACAGCTCACCAAAACTTATTAAGTGGCCCTCCTGCCCAAATAATTGTCTACCCCGGGCTAGGGTTTTATGTCTTATGGTTGTTGTTATGTCAAGGTTGACTGTGTTGTTTTGCTAATAAATTAAGCAATGGATTTGAATAGGATAGTTTGGGTAGTGATGATTCTGCCTCAGGCTGGGGGTCAGACTAAATGACCTCTGGACATCCCTAGGAGTCTAACAAAGGGGGTGTGTGTGTGTGTGTGTGTGTGTGTGTGTGTGTGTGTGTGTGTGTGTGTGTGTGTGTGTGTGTGTCATCAACTCCAATTAATTACAGCGTGGGTGCAGGAACAGGAGAACTGGTTCATCACTCTATTTCAACTTGTCTGTCAGTCCTTCCCAGAATAAAGCTCAAATATGCTCAAGTTTTGGTTTACTTTTTCAGATTTTCCTAAATTGGTCTGTGTCTCTGGGGTTTTGGAATAGTACCAACATTTCAATTTATTAAACAAATTATTCTGGGAGTTATCACAGGACTGGAAAGAGCACTACATCTGAAAAAAAGCAGTAACAACATTATTTACTTACTACAGATGCCACTAGCCATTCCATAACAGGTACAATATATCATCCATATATCAGAAGGAAAAAAATCCTTCTACAGAACAATTTGGCTTGTTTCCTGCTTTGTATTTTAGAATCCAATATAATTGGCCAGTGTGGGTGCATTAATAATAGGCCACAGAAAGGTGAATACGCCACAAGAGATTATTAGGAAGGCTGGTAATGGATTAAAGCCAGTTTTGACAGAGCTGCCAATCTGTGCACCATGCTCTCAGGGAACACTCTGGACTGAATAGGTTTGCTGCAGAGTCAGAGATCACCATTTCAGTGGTTCTGTCTTAAATAAGGTCAAGTTTAGTGAAGAGTGTAACTGCACAAACCAGCAATCTCTGGTCTGATTCACAGAAGATGCCAACTCAATGAAGATTTTACCTACCAGAAGTCCAAGTGATATTAAAGTGAAACCACCTGTTTTCAGAGCAGCACACAATGATGCTGCCATGTTATACGCCTTCCCTCTGCACCAGGCTGGAGAGGTGGGGTGCAAGAAATCACCTCCCTTCCTTCCTTCTTTAAGTTTCTGCACAGCGACCAGACACAACATCAACAGGGGGCCCCAGGGAGTCTCATTCAGTCCTATGATCCTAACACTATTAGGCAGCCAAAGAAAAGTATGGCTTGGAGTCAGAGTAGGGCCTTCATAGCAGAGGAAAAGAGTAGACCCCATCTCAGCCTGGGAAACAGATGACAAAGGTTCCTTGCCATCACACACTGCTCTGTATCTTCCAGCATCTAGAGTCCATCAGATTGCCTTGGGGAATTTATGCTGCTGTATGACCCATCTATGACCCTGTCACTCCACTTTAGGATTTTATTCTGTCACTTCTTACCACTGCAACTGACCAATAAATATCCTGTATGTTTAAAGCCATATTAAAGCCCTTACTATTAGTGGTTACCTTTATCTAGCAAAGTAATGTTCACTTAAACAAACAAAACAGCCCCCCAGATATTAGACTTGGAGCTGTTATCTGTGTATATACGGCACCAAGAATCTAGCAAGCTTTACATTTTGGTGATAAGACATGAAGAGAGGTAGTTAACTGTTAGTCTGAAGTCAGGCAGAAGACAGGGTGGATATACACCTTATAGACTAACTAAATAAGATATAGACGGAGCACAAGCTTTTGTGAACTTGAGTTTACTTCATCAAATGAAAGGACATCACAGAAAAAGTATATGAAGTGTAGTGAGTGATTTGAATGCAAAATGTGGGGAAAGAGAAGGGAGAGGGAGGGGGTGGGTGGAGGTATGGAGGGTTAGGAGAAGCAAACAAACAAAAACACAAACCCACAGGAGCAAAGAGGTCACCGATGTAAGAGGATAAGAATCCATAGTCTCCGTGGGTAATTTCTTGTTCCACTATTTCTCATTTAAACTTGTTTTTAAAATGTTGCTGCCTGAGAACAGCAATCCTCAGATCAGTGATGAAGTGTCCAGTGATTTTCAAATGCTCTGATGCAGGTTTTTGTGCCTTTCTGCAGCTGATGTCAAATCAGTGTACAGTACATTTATTCTTGCATGTAAAGTTTGCCATGTCTGTCCAATGTAGAGATCAAGTCAGTGAGAAAAGAGAAGAACATTATGAAAGCCATAATAATATACATGATGAGAAAAAAAGAATAAAAGGAATGACCGATTAATATCTGGTCAAGTGATTTTTCAGAGGAGGTGTCTTGGGGTGCAGTATACAGTGGGTAGTATTAAAAAAGTGTCTGGATGTTCCAGACTAAAACAGCCAGCCATACTTGTTTATCATAGACTATGCACTCCAAGATATTCATTTTTCTATTTTTATCCATTAGGGCTTTGAATTTAAATGTTTTAAACAACAAATACGCTTTTGCACATTGATTTTATATGAAAGAGCTTATATAGGACAGGAAATAAATATGCCAAGCACTCTTGGACTTTCAGGATTACTCTGATCTGAATTTACCTACAAAATTCCCATTAACATTAGCAAAACTATGAAAGAACATTAAGAAGAAAACAGAGCCCTTTACATGTTTTACATTCACAGACCCTGGCAGATGATATTGGCTCTTGAATTCTGAAGAAAAAAGCTGAAGCTACTACGATTTGATTAAAAAAAAGAAAAACCCAAACTGGAATCTATTATTGCCTCTCATCTGTGTGAAAGTGCTCAAAGATCTATTCCATTGATACATGATCTGATCAATCATTTTATTATACCGAACATGGTTAAGATCTATAGGTTAGGAATAGAAATGTTTGCCTTATATTTCCCTGAGAGCTGAAACTTCTTAACTGAATCTTACACTTAATCAGCTCCAAATCCCAGGCTATATCTGCTGATCCCTATTTTGATTTAAAATAAAATCCATTTTCTGCTTTGCTGTATGACTTTTATTTCAAACTTGACATAGAGATTTATGACAGGGATATAGTTTTCCTTGCTGTACACTTGAGCAATCTTGGTCCCAGTGGTGATTTCCACATTGCTGCAAGCAAGTGGGAAGAAACACTCTCTGATATAAAATGATGTGACATTCCTCTTCCAAAAGCCAAAACAAATGTTCTGAGGCTGAGGCAGCTCAGTTCAGTAACAGAAGTGAGAGAGAAACCCAGAAGGACCTGGTTCTTGCAGTATTCTGAGTGCCCACACCAGGCTTCCTGTCCAATGCTTCTTAATTATGAAACAGGATTTGGCTACATAACAAGGGAGTCACCGTCAACATGGAATCAAGTAAGCAGCAGGTTAATTTACTAAACTTGCAGCTTCGCCTGCAGAAACCAACAATGAAATCTGATTTCAACCACAAGTACAAATTCTGCTGAAAAGTTGTTTAGACACCATTGCACAATTTGTGAGGCACTAATTACTGTAAGTGAGCCCTCACATTTTGGAGTTACAGGTGGTTAAAACTCAGTACGTTGGCAAGGGACACTGCATTGTTACTCCTTTGAATAACAGCCAAACCCATACTTCTACTTCCCTGTTTCTTAAGCACTAGAAACACGGTTATGGCTCTCAAAGAGCCCTGGCTATCCAAGGAGCAAGTTTCAATTCCCTAACTGCTTGGCCTTGGTAAAAGTTGCAGCTACGGTATAGCAACTTTCATCTAATACTGTGACATTCAGCTGCAGATATAAAAAAGGTCTTAGGTACCTAAAGAGGGCCTTAAGTGGGGTTTAAGGCATCTGTGATCCTGAAAATGCATACTCAGATGCTGCTTAACCATGAATGGTATGTTACTTTTTGAAACCAGTTTCTGCAGTTCTTCTGTATGCGCCAAGAAGAACCTCAGTATTGACAAGGCTGAGCTGCCCACCACCTACCTCCCCTGTAAGACTAAGCAACCTTGCTCAAACTTACAGGGCTAACCAATCACTCAGAGGCACAGCAAGCAGTTCTTGGCAGAAATGGTGGGTGCCAATCTTATATCTTCTCTAAGTTGGCACCCAGAACTGCTGCCCTGTTCACTCATCGCTAGTTACACTCTTGCAATAGCTCTGTGCCTAGGGCTCTTGCTTAGGGAGGAGAAAGACCAGGGTTTAGGCTCCCCTCACCTAGATGGGGCTTGAACCTATATCTTCCACTTTCTGACTAAGGAGCCCTGATCACCAGGCCATTAGTTTGGAAAAGCTAAGAGCATCCTACTTCCTGCCTATTGAAGCTGACTCCATGGGCAGTAAAGAGGGGAAGAAGTAAAGAGGGAAAGCTGACTCAATGGGAAATAAAGAGGATCTGAAGAAAAGCATGCTAAAGGGAATGTGACTCAATGAGAGGCCAGGAGCACTGCCCTGCAGCAGAGCAGGAGCCTGGGTTCTACTATTTTATATGGTCTTTTTTTTTAATCCAATGACTATTACATGAAAAATGCAGGAACACCATTAGGGGTAGGAGTATACCCAGACCCCACATCTCCTTCCAACCCCATGTCTTCTCCACTTGGATGACTTGTGAGCCAGCTTCAACAGGAGGGTGTGGACAATGTTCTTAGAGCAGGGATTTTACATGAATTGCAATATACTTCACATTATAGTCATTAGAGAAAAAGACTAAATAAATAGTCTTTGCAGTGGAAACCACAACACAGGGCAATGCTCCAACCATGAGATAATTATATAAAAGGAGGCAACACCATTCTCATTACCTATTTTTTTAAAGAAGTATTACCCTACTGTGAAGGCTTTTTTCATCTACAGCAGCACATGTGTAGACACTGACTGGCTGGCTGGGGCACAAGGATGCTTCAGTGCCAGGGCTGCCTGCTGACTAGCTCAACCCTGAGGCACCCTCATGCCTCCATAGCACATCAAGCCCAGCTGGAGTGGCTCTAGGCTGGGAGGCTGACCCCCAGTGCCCTCTGATAGCCAGGGCTGGTCCAACCAGGCTCCATGTATTGTGCATAAATAAACTCTAGAGCTAATTGCTCTGAAGCTATTTCTCCTGGGCACACGTTCAGGAGCAAAATTTGAGTCCAAAGTTATTTTAAGCAACTTAACACCTATCCCCACTGGATGCTAACAAGACTGAGACTTCTAGAAGCGTCACAGATACTTTTGAAAACAGGACATAGGGCCAGAGGTCCCATAACTTAGGGACCTGCACACTTTTGGAAATCCCAGGAGATATCAATCTGAATCTATACCCATCTAAGTAACTTTAGACTTCTAACTGCTAAACACGTATGAAAATACAGAGGTTTAGGAAGTCCAAGAAAACTAGAGAAGGCACTAAATCAGAACTGAAGTTTAATCTGCACATATCCATCTAAGGAAGGGGAACAGTGAAATGTAGGTGAAAAGGACAAATCTTAGAGGTTTATCTCAACTTCTCCTTAATAAAACTCTCTGGAAAATTTACAAACCCAAACAAAAACAAAATAATGAAAAGATTGCTCAAACTATAAAAGAATCTGATCCACAGTAAAAAAAACAAACAAACTGCACCTGTACAGATGAGCTAGCTGATGGATAGATAATCATGGAAATATACATTATACATTTGTTTGAGGTACTGTATCTTCCATGAAAATTAAATGAGGCATTGCTGACTGATTCACTGATTAATACAGAGCACTCACATTTTAATAGACCAGCTGAAAATTTTTACCTTCTTTAGCAGATATGCTTTGGAAAGCACTTCCCAAATAATTACTTTCAAGGCAACTTACATCTTTCTATCACTGTCTTAGAGTATCTAATGCTGCTTCCATATTCAATTTCCAGAGCATTTCACATCAAAATGAGCTGAACAGCTGTGTGAGTCATGTTCACCTAGGACTGCTGAACCGTATGGCACTTCTTTAATCACAAAGTGCAATCACTGTGCCAGAGACCTCCGTTTTATTTATTTCACTTGATTCTCTTTATAGAAAAAAAATTCTAGTTCATCCTCTCTCTCACATACAACAATAATCAAAATAATGCAATAGCAAGTAGCATTTATTGAGTGTTTTACATCTTCAAAAACTTTACAGACGTTTCTCTTTACAACACTCGTAGTAAGTGGGAAGGCAAGTATTACTAAAGATAGAGAAACAGAATTACCTAAGGCTCATAGATGATCTCCACTACTTCAGTACCTCAGTTTTTAATGTAGGTGCCCTTTCAACATCCCTGCAAGGTAGACAAGTGCTATTATCCTCATTTTGCAGGTAGAGAACTAAGATGCAAAGACTAAGGCCAGGTAAAGATGTTCAAAAAGCCTGAGGTGAAAGCAATCTAAGTTACATGTTCAATGTAAGCGCTTTAGGTTAGTTTGGGAGCAAACAGAACATAAGTTCACCCTTTTGTGGTGGGGGACAGGGCATGCGCTAGCCAAAGCCAGCAGGTTGGGGGCACTCTTGCACTGCCCAGCACAGCCCAGAAGCTAGGCCACCCCTGATTAGCTGCCAGGCATACTCCCCTCTCCCCCCAAGCCACAAAAGAAGTGCATGGAACAGGATCTTGGGTGTTCCTATGCCTTAATCTAGTCCCTCCCCACAAGGTCATCCTTCCCCTCTCTATGTGGGATATCAGGTGGACTTTTCAGACACATCTAAGAAAGCTGCTCACTTAACTCCCTCAGGTTCCTTTGAAAAATCTCTCAAGAAGAGATTAAATGATTTGTCTAAGCCTAGTCATTTGGAGGTCCCTACCCCAACCTGTTGGTTATGCTTCCCATTAAAAATGAATAACGGTCACATTCCATATTAAAATTGCAGGAGTCTTTTTACATGCTTGATATTTTGTTTCTTAGGAATTCAATAATTCAATAATTTCCTCAAAGTTCCAGGTACCTTCTGCTAATGTTTCCACTGTCTCCAAAGTTTTAAAATATGGGATAGGCCATCGTATTTTGCAGCATGATATCCAATATAATATCTAGCCTGTTCAGAAAAAAAAAGTACAGATATTTAAGTTTACAATGAAAATGTCTGAGGCAGGTATTCATCAGTAGAATGAATCTCAGGAGGGTAGGGAAAGAGAACCTGAAGTAATTCCAACTTACTTTGGTTTCTGATCCATATTTGTCTAATTGAGATCAGAATCTAGCCCAAAGTAGTCAAACTTGTGTAATTTCACATTTTAATGCTGTATCCAGAGAAAACATAATTACAAGATGGTTCAGATGATATTCAGCTTTTGACTGAATCTAATTATATTATCAAAAATCTTAGCAATACCTATATACATTACACAAAAGTTCTACAGGTAGACAAATTAAACATTTTAGATGAAAGAAAATGCCAAAACTGTACCAGGAAAAGCAAAAAGAATAAAAAGCAATTTAAGAAAAAGTGCTGTCATAGAAGTAAGGTAGGATTAAAAGGGCATGAGGGTAAAAATGTTCTGACATGCCCTCTAGGGCTTTTTACTAGTCATATCATAATACGCCCTTACGTGCTAAATCATGTCCATATTACTTATTTAGCTATCTTAAACTAAGACAGGAAAATTAAACCAGGAACATTTTTAGTGACTAAATGCTGAGTATGTGTACAAGG
>NW_017729029.1:65353769-65369462 GCF_001723915.1 Gavialis gangeticus | reverse complement strand
TCATAGAAGTGGCCAGAAACTATAGAACTGTTTGTCATCCTAATTTACTGCTCTGTTTATGGCACAAGCTTATTAGAGTAGTAGTTAGGGAAGACCTAATTAGGGAATCCTGATCTGTAGTTTTCATCCAGTACTAAGTACAGCTAGGTGAAACAAAACTGAAGCTACATTTGTAAAAAGCTCACCACTTAAAGGACCACATACAAGCGCACACAGAGAAAACTCCACAAAAACTCTGTTTTCCACTGTTCATATCTTAGTTCTAGAAAGAGTCTCATTATTTTTCTCATCCATTATAATTCATCAGGCACCTTAATAGGGAAGATAGTGACTACCTTCTTGTGGTGCCTATCTTGAGTAACTGTAAAATTAAAGTAAAAGTCACTACGTAGGCAATTGGACTTCCAATTTTTATACACTATGTTTTCCAATTTTGATATATTAACCACAGGATGAGCCAAAGCAACCTCTCCTTTCTACAGGGGGAAAGCTTGATTGTTCTTCAGCTTAATGTTAAAGGTTATAACTTGTTCAGAGAATGTATCACCAGGGAGATGAAACAGCATACAATCCTTCTACAAGAAAAAAATATAGAAAAGCTGCAGAAAATGAAGCTCCCAAGCTACGGCCTTGCAGATGCTGTAGCCAGCAGGCTTTATGGCCTTGCTATGTTTATCAGAAATGGCCTGCCATACACTACCAAGGGACATAACACCTCCCAGAGTACAACAGAATGGAGCACTGTCCAGGTCAATGACATAATCATCAGCAATATATACTAGCTATCATATGCTGCGTTGTCAATCACATCCACGCCTGTTTGCAACCAGGCCACCTTATATAAGGGTGACTTTATACAACATCAAGATTGGGAATACTCTATTAAGAGTAGCAATGGAAACAATCTTTGTCTTTCGGCAAGCCTGAATGATATAACTGTCATATCTGACCCGAAGAAGCCACATTTCATGTATGTTGAAACAGAATACTGATAAGCACTTAACAAGTTTCCATCATCTCAGCACAGACCCTCATTCATAAGCATGACAATATAATTTTTTTAGCCCACACCAACCAAAACAGCTCTAAGATGGAACCAAAAGTTGACCAATGAGAGAGCAAACCAATTAAAGGATCCATCAGAAACCAACATTGATCAAAGCTACAATACACTTACAAACTACCTAACTGAAATAGTTAAACTCTATATATTCTGGATGCTACAGAATGGGCCATGCTGGGACAAACATTGGGAACAGCTTAACATCATCAAGCGATGCAGTGACCCTGCACCTGTAAAAAAAAAAAAATACAGAACAACTGGCTACCATGTTGAACAATATCAAAAAAGAGAGATGACTCACTACCATAGAAGGATTGGATATGACCCACTCAAGCAGACAAGGATGGTGCATCATTAACCACCTTACAGGCAAAGGCACCAAGGAATGACATTGCCCTGTGTCAGCAAACTCCATTTTGAAAATACTGTACAACAACAGTAACCCAAAGAAAGCAACCCACAGAAATGATTAGACACCTGACCTGTGAAAAACTTAAATCGCCCAATGTCAACCTTAATTTAACCTCTCCCATCTCTAACAAGAAGTTCGACACAGCTATTCAAGCATTCAAGACTGGCAAGGCAGCTGGACCGGATAAGATATTCCCAGAATTCATTACCAAGCTCGGAACCACAATAAAAAGATGGCTTCAAAAATTCATGTATAAAAGTCTAGAAAGTAACAGACATTCAAAAATCTGGAGAAAAACTGACATCATTGCTATCTTGCAACACAATAAACCAACAGAGGATCCAGAGAGCTACTGACCCATCTCACTACTCTGCATTACATACTAATTCATGGAGTGCATAACCCTGAATAGTATAGAGAACATTGTTGATCCCCGGCTCCCTAAAAAACAAGCTGGCTTTCTGAAAAGGTGGTGCACAACTGACAAAGTTACATTACTTACATATGACACAGAAAACAGATTTGAAATGAGGCAGAAAATAGGTGCAGTCTTTATCGACCTTACAGCCATCTGTGATACTGTATAGCACCAAGCCCTCACATATAAACTGCACTCCATGATACCTGACTTCAAGCTATGCACTTTCAACATGAACATGATCTCCAGCGGATCATTCAAACTCATTAGTAGCCAAAGAGAAAAAAGCAGCATATGAACTCTGAAGAATGGAGTCCCCCAAAAGTCACTACTCTTCAGTGTATATACCTCAGACTTCCCGTATACATCTAAGCAATACATGTACACTAACAGTGTTGCCATAGCAGCCCGAGGAACTGACATAACAGAACTGGAAAAAATACTGAGTACAGACATGGAGCTCATCACTGACTTATCTCCACAAGTGGCACTTAAAGTTGAGTATCAATAAATCAGTATCATCACTCTTTCACCTGGACAATTGTCAAGCCAAAAGCATACTGAATATCAGAGTAAGCAACTACATCCTTCCCCATGAGCATACCCCACCCTACCCAAGAGTTGCATTAGACCATTCCCTTGCCAATAAATATCATATTCAGAAAGGCAGCCATAAAGTCTCTGCATAAGGAGCTGCCTTAAGATGTTTAGCCAGCATGAAATGAGGTGCCAACTTCAAAGTGCTCCGAACCACTGCACTTGCAACAGCATATGCCCCAGCAAAATACCACACTCCTGCATGATCCAGAAGTTGTCATGCTAAAAATCTTGACAGTGTACTTTACAGTGTGCTGCGACTTATAACAGGCTGAACAACTTATACACACACCTATACTCCCTGTACTCTCAGACATTAGACCAAGTGATATAAGAAGACAAACCCTAACATTATTACTGGCACTAGAGGCACAAGATGACAAAACAAATCACCTGCTCTATCAACTTTTAATTGAAGACTCGACTAGATGGCTTAAAAGTCATAAACTGTTTTACAGGAAGCCCACAAGCTCCGGAAAAGATTGGGGACACTGAACAAAACATATGGACAGCAACAGATTGGGCTGACAGCTGAGAAAGGTCGTACCCAGTCCTACAGCTTTTTATACCAACACCAAACAAGTACCCCATTAAGCACAGCCTTGACAGAGAAGTGTGGGTCAAGCTGAACACAAAGAGATTTGGATACACATGCTTCAAAACAACACTTCACAAAATGTAAGCTGCAACCTTTACAAATGCCCAGACAAGGCAGATGGAATCCACACATTGAGTGATAATACCACACAGTTACTCATAGATTTGGAAGTTGATATCTGATACCATATGAAAGAAGCAGCGCCTAAAGATTCTTGTGTCAAAGGCCTTGTTCCTTTCCTTTAAAGGAAAAAAAAAATTCATATAAAAACATTAATTAAGCAACATGCTTTCACCATACTATGAGTACAATTTTTTTTAACTGAAGAATTAAATATTTTATGAAGCACTGATTGCAGTCCCACGCTTAAGATTGACTTGAGTTTTTGTACTTAAAACATCAAGTCAATCTCAGGAGGTCATCTAGTCCAACCGCCCACTCGAAGCAGAACCATCCCCAACAGGGTCATCCCAACCAAGGCTTTGTCTAGCTTGGTCTTGAAAACTTCAAAGGATGGAGATTCCACAACCTCTTTGGGTAGTCTGTTCCATTGCTCTCCTACCCTCCTAGAGACAAAGGATTTCCCCCTTGCTGCAACTTGAGACCATTGCTCCTTCTTCTATCATCTGCCACCACTGAGAACAACTTAGACCCAACCTCCTTGGAACCACCTTTCATTCTCTTTCCACCCCTCACTCTTCTCTTTTCCAAACTAAATAAGCCCATTTTCCTCAGCCTCTCCTCAGAAGTCATGTGCCTCAGCCTCCTAACCACTTTTGTTGTCCTCTGCTGGACTCTCTCAAATTTGCCCACAGCCTTTCTGTAGTAGGGAACCCAAAACTGGACACAGTACTCCAGGTGTGGCCTCATTAGTTCTGAATAGAGGGGAAGAATCACTTCCCTCAATCTGCTGACAACACTCCTACTAATTCAGCCCAGTATGCTGTTAGTCTTCTTGCCAACAAGGACACACTCTTGGCTCATGTTCAGCTTATTGTCCACTGTAAACCCCAGGTCATTTTCTGCAGAGTTTCTGCTTAGCCAGTTGGTCCCCAGCCTGTACCAGTGTATGAGATTGTTCCATCTTCAGTGCAGGACTTTGCACTTGTCCTTATTAAAAAGGACAGAAAATTGATAGTCCATCTCCTTTGAAGTACTTTGGTCAAACAAAGAGAAGAAGAAAAAAGCAAGCTTAATTGTTCATTACATTCTGGTAAAATGAAAAAAGAAAGATGAATAACCTCACATTTGCAGATGACACATCTATTCATAGGATCTGTAAAGTACTTGTCATAATTAATAGAGATGAGACACTACAAATACATTTTATGAAATAGACATTAATGTGAACAAAATTATAATTATGCACATGGATGTACATCATAACATGAGACATTAAGATATACAAAATACAGGAGAGCATCTTGAAAAGTGAAGTCCTATAAATGATTACAAGCCACTATCACAGAAGACTGTAGACTGTAAAAGGGAGTAGAGACAGTAACTGCAATTGTGACAGCAATCCAGCCCTGGGAAACTATCCAAGATATTAAAAGGCAGGAATATTTCTATTAAAATGATCGTCTTCTTAAATTAATGGTAATACCATGTATGTGAATACTGAACTTTGAATATAGATGTAGAAATAATGGTACAAGCATTTGAAATTATGAACTGAGATTTGATAGTACCAGCTGAGATTGTAGCTGCTGTTGGAAAATGCAAATACTTCATTGACTTTGTTAGGAAGAAAAAAACTATTTGGTTTGCTCACATTATGGATACATACAGAAGTTTGGGGAGATTAGATTGTGCTGAAAATGGCCACCTGGTATTAGTTCACCCTGGCATGGACACACAGACACACACCCCAACAAAACCAAATACTATTTATATTTTACTGGGTTTTCCCAATATATCCTTTCTTCTGTGTCCCTTCTTTTCCTCTAGACTGAGAAGCTAAGCAAGTTTTATCATGTATATATATGGTAAAAATAATCTGTAACCATGGAGAAATGATTATAAATGGCCCCAGAAGCCTTCTTCCCCATTCTTCTTTGTCGCTAAAAACCCTTCCATTTCTTTAACAAACTCTTACTGACCTCTTAGTGATTCAAAGTAAGTCAACACAAGACAATTTCAACCTAGAAATGTATTTGAGATTTGTAGGCCCTGGAAGAGCAGAGTTTGCACACATCACTGAGTCTCCGGGGCACTGCTTGTCCTGCTGACTGATCCATAAAGTTTGCATTAGTCGACATTTCTCCAGCTGCATTATTGGCACCAAGTAGCACTGAAGGAGGTGTGGGAGCTATTCTAGAATGCAGGAAAATGCTAACAGCTGAGCTTCCATCTGGGATTCACATATGAGGCCCTAATCCATAACAGGCTGCTGGTTTCAAATGCTCCTTACTGACATGCTAACTAGTCTATGCATCACTAGTAAAGGGTGAAATTCCTTCAATGAAATACAGAAACAAGCAAAGGACAGGAGGAAAAAAAATGAAATGTTTCATTTTAAAATATTTTCATCATAGAAATGTTGGCTTCTAATTAAAATATATTCTCTCTGGGGGAACATATTAAATGCTTTGAAACAATAGCTCATGATTGGAAATAGAAAAAGGGTAAAGGAAGAAACACAAGGCTTTCCCTTGAAAACTTAGGCACCATTATCTAACCTCATTTATATCAAGCACATCTGGTCAGTTAATTGCAGCTAAATGAGAAAGCCATGTAACACAGCCCTCCTATTTAACTTACAAATCTTGAGCTGCTTGCAAGTTATACACACAGGGGAAGGAGTAAGAATCATCTAGCTCTGCAAGTAGGGTCCATGTAGAAAAGAAAAGAGAACAAAACAAAAATAGAAAGAAAGAGGTGCCAAAGACATTCAGAAGATTTAGAAAGTTTTAAAAAATGAACAGTGTTAAATAAGAACAGTAGTATGCTTTTAAATCTGTAAATGAAAAATGGTAAATTCAGTGCAAATCAGCTTAATACACATTTGCAATCCTGAGGCTCAAACAGGTGAATCAACATTGTATAAATATTCTTACACATTGTTCTATATTCAGGGAAATGATACAATGAGAAAGTTAAGTTAGTTACGATTAAATTTTTCCACAGATCATGACTTTGCCACCCAACACTAGGGTACACTTTATTCTACATGTAGCCTCAGTAAAATCACATGGTTTATTTGGCCTAAAATGATTCATCTTGGGAGGCTAGAATGGTATTGCTGCTTAAAGGGTTAATTTTTCACCCTTTAAGCATATATGAGAATGTTCTCATTCCACGTGCTGAATTCTAGGACTGAAAGCCATAAAACTATTACATGATGCCTTAGGCATGCTCAAATCAGCTTAAGTCTTCACAAGAGCCTTCAAATCCTCAAAACAGCAGGATTTAAATATAAAGTTTTTTAAAAAGCTGGTTGAATTTTTAATAAACCTATTTAGATGCAAGTCCAGAAATATATAGATTGGGATGATTAACAACCCGTACTTACATCCTATATTTTCAATATTAAATAGATTCTTTTGTGTTTGGCCAAACTTTTATTTTCTGAATACTTTTTTGCTCAGATTCCAAAAATGGTGACCAGATGTCATAATAGTTGTGAAAATGTTTAGAAGCAGTCTCTATGGTGCGGTGTTTTACTCTACTAAAAGTCATACTGAACAACACACTTTAAAAAACACCAGCCAAGATGATTAAGCCCATCGCTGTTGAACTGTGTCAATTCTGTCTGCCTCTGTCTTCTGATGTATGGAAAGCAAATATTTAAAATTTGATGACAAGATGGAATTAAGAATATAGTACACGATGCTTTTGTGATTATGACATATTTTTTTAAAAAGAGATTAAAACTTTGAGAGGGTGAGAATTCATCATACCACCACTGCTGCGTCTGCACTTGGAAACTAAGCAAGCTGACTAAATAAAATAGACTTGCAAGAATCTATTTGAAGGAAAAGCCTGCATTTCAGTCCCTTTAAAAGGAATAACCCAAGAGAACACTTGGGCTGAGTTCTACTATGCAGGAGGAAAATAAATAAGAAAAAAGCCAGTCAGTTTATCAAAATTGTGAAAATGACAGCATATAAGACTGGACTTAGGAAACTAAGTGGAAAGGATAGTCAACGTTTTAACACACTATATGTGCTTTAAATACACAACATGCTTTATATGCACTGTGGGAAAGGAGCAATTAATTTGACTCTATGAATAGGAAAAATAGAAAATAACTGAAAATCATCTCAGAATATTCCAAGCAGTATAAAGAGCTAAAAAGAAATATGCTCATATGTAAAGATCATGCTAGGCCCATGACTTATTTAAACAAAAATACAAGAAAAGGTAATATAACTTTTAACAACAGTGAAAAAAATGACAGTGCCTTCTTACTTCGATAATTTCTAAAGAATGTTTTGTTAAATAGGTGTGTAGGTATATGAAACACACAGGAAGTTGTTGTATTTGCACAAGTAAACCTCACATTGAAAGACTATGGGCATACCTGTCAGCTATGAGACTGCAGAGAAACACAAAATTGTCAGCCAGGGACTGCAGAGAATTATTTATTTTGTTCAATAAACCATTTTATATGCACAGTAACACACTACAGGGTATGCATTCATCAGCCAGCATGCACACAACTTGCACACAGCCTTTTTCTTAGACCCTTCTAGCTTGAAATACTGTGAATCTCTTTAAAATAATTTAAAAGTAGTTTCAAGTGCTATTTGCTTCTGCCAATTGTTTTGTTTGTTTTGCCAACTTTTAAAAAAAGTTTCTGTTGCTGTTTAAAAAGAAATCTACTGAGTTGACTGCTGTTGAGTGCACAAAATAAACTGGAAAAAAAAAAGATTTGTTTCTTTCTGTAGTAACTTTCAGTTGTAACCATCTCGGACATTATTTGGGGCCAGAGAGAGAAAAGCAGATGAGAAGTGTAATTTTTTTTAAACATGAAAAAATACCCTAAAAACTGTCTTATATGTAGACCCATATACAGAGGTTCAAGAATACAATGAATCATAAGGGATTAGATTAGATAACCCTCTGGAGGTTATCTAATTCAGTCCCCTACTCAAAAGTCAATCATCCGTAACTAAACCAGGCTAGATAAGTGCTTCTCTAACCTACTCTTAAAAAGGTCCTAGAACATCACTGTGTAACCTGTTCCCATGGTTGATCACCCTCATAGTGAGAAAGTTCATCCCGATATCCAACCCAAGTTTCCCTTGATGCAATTTCAGGTCCTTGTTCAGTCCCCTGTGGTCCATGACTCTTCTCTATAAAGATCATTTCCCTCCTCTTTATAAAAACCCTAGTATTCAAAAACTCATTAAATCTGCCTCAGTCTCCTCTTCTCCAAACTAAATAATCCCAGTCATTCAACCTTTTCCTCGTAGCTCATGTTTCCCAGACCTCTTATCATTTTGCCCTCTCCTGATCTCCATGAAATAGCCAGCAATATCTCTATAGCTCTCATGGGATATTTAGCATTAATAGTTATTGCAGGTTTTTTTTTCCATTATATACATGTCTCCTGTCCTAATATCTGGGTTTCTAAGTCCACTTCTTTTTATATTTGCTTGAGTTCCTGTAGTTGTTGGCCTATCAGCTTGTCATCAAATAATATTTTTAAATGATGCTCTCGAAAATCAGATTTGTTGGACTCTTTGGAGTCTTTCTTACTGTACTCAAATGGGCAGTATTATTGATATTTATAATTATTAATGCTAAACATGCCATTGGAGCTGTAGGCTATTTCATGGAGAAATTTGCTCTGCCTCAGAGGGATCCTATCAGACCTATCAGCACTCCTCACCAGGTGCATTTAGTAAGTTTTGTTACCTTTTCCTTTCCCCTATTGGTTCTGTTTCCCTGGCAAGAGAAGACGTTGAAGACTTTCTAAGCCCTTTTCCCAACCTTGAAGAATTTGGCCCAATATACAAGAGAGCAAAATAATAATAATAATTATAATAATAATAATAAAGAAGAAGAAGAAGAAGAAATGGGGGAAGTAATTTTATTTAACAGAACTCATGTACACATGCACAGAAATTCAGGTCCCTATTGAAGGTTCTTTCAATGAATGTTGGCTTCTTCCTGATAGTATCTGGGAGATAAATTAGGACAGTATTTAGAACACCATAACATTTGCATTTTGATTCCATTAGTCTATCAGTGGCAATAGGTTAAATAAATTTCAGAGGGTAAATCTGAACATCTAATTTCTTTATATCACATTAAAATGTCTCTGGAATTACACCATGACTGACTCAAAACTCATGGTAGAAGTGATATCTTTTATTATATATCTTTTATCTTTCATTTTATGCAGATTAGGCTCAGAATAGTCTGTTGGAATAGTCTGTTTACCTCCAACTTGTTTGGTGGCATGCGGGATGTAGAGTCATATTTTCTTCTGGTTATGATGCTTTATAGTTCACAGAAAAGTAAAAAGATTAAATGCTGCTCTGGGCAGGAATTTCATATGTGGTGAGGTATCTCTGGGCTCTGTAATAATGCAAATTACCTTGAACAAAGGCAGGAGCAGGGTCTGAGGTTTCAGGTGGTAAAACTTGTTTCCTCCTTGTAAAATTATGAAGTTGCAATCTTAAAAATCAGCTAAAATTTGTTATCTTCCATGTGTCAGGTATCCTAATATGCATAAAATGAACTGTTCCAAACAGCAGATTTTACCACATCTTCAATTCTCCTATGAAATATGAACTTGCATTTCTACCTGGGAGAACTTTTACAAACCTTTCTCCTATGCGTGAAAAAGGGTGCCTGTGCCTGAAAGCTTGCAAGTAAAGACATTTTTTTGCAAAAATCTAGTTGGTCTAACAAAAGATATCACCTCTATCATGAGTTCTGATTCCTTTTGCCTCTAGACCAATATGGCTACAACCTGGGTACCATCACTGTGAGGTATAGCACTTGAAAACTATGTACTGAATAGTACAGTATGGATTTTGCAGGACTTCCCTTTCAATTTAAACAGTGCCTTTTCAAAACATTTTGTTATTTTCCCCCTCTGTTATATTTTTTTGGTTATATTTTATTCTAGTCTTCAAAACCCAAGTCAAGTCAAGAAAATATTGTACATCTGGCTAAGCTGAAACATCCCTTGCAACCTGCAAGTATGAGCAACAGTCAGGTAATACATTGCATACAACAGGTAGTCTCAAGCTTTTCCACTGACAGCATCCTTAATAGTTTATTCTATTAACCACCTCCTTTCTAATTCTCAGTTCTGCAGATCACCTTTCCACCCTTCCCTTTCCATGGAAATACATGGCATGCCCATGACAACTATGTGCTAAAGATTTCCTATATTACAGGAAAATATTTTATTTTCTGTTATAAATTAATGCAATTTAAGCACTAGCAACTACTAAGAGAGCAAGACCCTTATGAACAGCCAGCGCTCCACAGATAGCCAGACAAGGCAGAGAACTTACTGAAGATTTCATCTGGACCAGAATTTTACCAATTATGTGTCATTTTAGCTCAATGAAACACTGCAATCATTTTAAAATACCACCAAGATAGTAAACCTAATGAAGTGAATATGTAAATTTTGTTCCCACAGCCTCAAAACTAGTCTCCATTGAGAAATGTCAGTCCTATGTATACCAGTTTGCCATTAGACAGAACAAGTATAGGACCATCTTTCTCTAAAGTAACCTAAAAATACATCAGACTACAGAAGATGCCTGGACATGTAAGCCCTAATCATCTTTAAGATCTTTAATAGGAAAGGCATCTTTATAGTTATCTTAGTTTATTAACAGAGCTGTAACTTAAAAGCATAATGTATTTTTAATATAATGACTCTAGCTGGAAAATGCATGTGGTTAAGTTTATCAAAGCATAATTTCAATGGCAAATTTGAATTTACAGGTAGCAAATATTTTAAGTTCATAAAAAAATGGCAGAATAGTTAACTTTGGTTACTAGATTGTTGCCAAATCTGTCTCCCTAACATTTTTTATCAACCATTTAGAAAATCACAGTGTGCCAAGCTCTCACATTTAATAGCTAAATGGGTTCTTTATTGTTTTGCATGCATAATCAATCATTTAAAAAAAGTCACCACACTGAAGTTTCTCAGGTGAAACAAGGAGAAAGAAAATGTATGTGCCGGAGTTGTGTTATAGGTTGTATCAAGTAACTCTAGCCTCTAACTTTTTGATGTGCCCTATTAGGATAAAAAATGAAAACCCTGCTTGAAAAGAGACATCTTCAATTTCTGATTATGGTAGTCAAGTGAATGAGTTAATCATAGGTGATATGACAAAGTAGCAGCAATTACTGAATTACTTTATGCACCATCTGCTCCTTTCCTTCCTCAGAGTTTCTTTACTGATCTTTACCCATTTCCCTTAGAATCTTCCCAAATGCATCTTGCCTCCAACTGCCATCTCCCTATTGCCTGAGGGAACAGAGATATTCATTACACCAATCAATCTTATCTCCACTCAGCAGAAAAAGATTATTCAACATAGATCTGTGCTGAATTTTACTCGTGCTCTTCTGTTGCTTTGCTTTCTGATAAATTTCTTGGTTGCTAGGCCTGTGTCAGATAGCCTGTATTTATAGCAGCTAGGGCCATCAATTCTAACCTACTTCTAAGGTAAATTCAGAAGCAAGTTTATGTTTGACATTTATTTATACATAATACCACCATTTATGCCAGCTCATTACTTTGTCCTTTTTTGGCAACTTTCTGTTAAATCAACACTATGAAGAACTAATTTGTTCTAGGTGTTCTTTCCCCAAGTTGACAATCTGTTGTCATAGATTGTTTCTGAGAAAGCATGTACAGATTATACAGTATAATTTATCTTTTGGCGGCGAGTACTAAAAACTTCAGATAAACTAACACCTTGTATTTAGATTTGTAAAAACAATATATCATTTTTGAGGTACATTATGTCAACATCACCATGCTATTTGCTCGGCAGCTATGTTATCATTTTAACCAAATCTATTTTAGAAGAAAATCTTTAGATCAGATTATTTTATTCCCAACATACAGAAATGTATTAATAACACCCCCACCCCCCGCCGCCACTGTCCCTCGATAAATTACGGTTGCATAACATATTTCAAAGAAGAAAAAAAGACCACCCTGAAACATTAGATTTATATGTGTTTGCTGGGGAAGGGTGAACATTAAATTTATTCCTCACTCTATTGACCAAAACATTGAGGGCCAGCTTCTTTACACTTACCAGCATCTAATACCGTGAAGAGTCCCATTGACTTCAGACAGACTATTAAAATTCTTTGCTGATCGAGGGTATCAGGATCAGGCTGGAATTTGCAAAGGAGCACATGGAGTGAGGCACCCAACTCCCATAGAAAATGGGGAACATAACCTCATATCTTGTCTTGAAAAATCATAATAAGCAATGGACATGGCAGAAATGTAATGTAGGTAATTTAAGAGTCTAACCACACTGTCTTCTAACCACGCTTTGTATAAACGATGATAAAATGAAGATAATAAGCAATGCATAATAGACTAGGGGCTTGTCTACAATATAGAATAGAGATACACAAGTTAGTTTGAATTTAGTGTACCTAACCACAACAGGGTAGAACTCAGCATGGGCTAATTTATCCTGTTTCTCAGCTCTGTGACTTCATAATGAGTCGGGTCCCTGGGTACCCACAAGGATTTATACCATGCTCCTATTCTAGGGCAGTCTGCCCTCCCTGTTCTGCCACGCCTTGGTATTAATGGATATAAAAATGTGGGAGGCTGCCCTAATTATGGCCGTGGTGTACGGGCCAATTACGTGGCTCCAACCACCTCTCCACTGTGTTCATCTGTCACTCATTGATCTTAATGATGTTAGCCATTTGGTGGAGTTTCAAGGTCCATCGCTCTCTGCTTCATCGACCCGGTGTGTCCCAATCCAAACTGGATTGCAATTATTGTGAACTCATTAGCCCGTCACCCGAAATTCAAATAAACTGAGAAAATAAAGAGCAATGACTTGGGATGGGCAAGTTGGCACCTGTAGTCTTTTTCTCCTTTTTGGAGAAAAACCCCTCATTACACAGTTTGCGGGGTCACCTGGCCTAATATTCACAAAATTAAGGTGTGATAAACCGAAAATCATAGGTGCAACTTGGCCAGCCCTTGGCCAGTTCCAGTGTCCTCTCATAGGCACTACCAATGTAGGACCACAGGGCTCAGATCTTTGTTCCTTCCCAAAATGTTTCAGCCTTTCTAGGTCAGAGTCTTCTCGGCTGATGGGTCACAGCTAAGTCCATGCACAGTCAGAATTAGTGCTGCTTCTTGCCTATACCCAGCTTCAAGCCAGGAACTCTAATCCCCTAACTGCTCTCCACTTGTGCTTCTTCCTTGCATCCAGAGCACCACGCCTTACTCACAATTTGCTGACATCTGAAGGCTTTCCGCCTTCTGTCTCTTACAGCTCACAGGATCCTCCAAGCCTATAGGTCCTGGTAGTGACAACAGGATTTCCTCCTTTCGCTGTCATTCTCCTGCAGTGTGCTCTTCTGACTGCTTACCTGAACCTCTGCATCAGCACCAGGTAAACTTCCCCTGGCTCTTGTCCCTTTCCACTGGCTATAAGGCTGACCCTTGTTTTGGGTAGTCTGGGCTTCCTTTTTCCAGCCCAGAACACCAAAGTCCATTTAAGTTCTGCTTGTTTTCCCTTCCCCAGCTTGGCAAACCTGCTGATCTTAAAAGGGCCATACCTGTAGGCAGGGAATCTTGCCACAGTATTGCTGGCTCAGGCTCGTCAAGGAGGATGAGTTCTTGACTCCCTGGTACAGACTTCAATGAAGATGCACTGAAACAGAGTTATAAATATTTTTTACATTTATGACCAGGGATCTGGGTTTTTTGTTTCCCATGGAAAAACGGAGTAAAACATGGATTTCCCAACTAACTGGAGTAAAATGAGGATTTCTCAGTTTAGCAGAGAAACCTGTGGATTTCGCAGTTTTGCAGTCAGACCTCTGCATGCTGGCAGAGTTCCAGCCTGCAAGGGGCTGGGGGGAACAGGAGGAGGGTGGTCAGGCAGGCATGCATATATGCATGTATATGCACATGGCCCCTGGCAGCCTGGAGAGCAGCTCCCACAGGTAATCTGAAGGGGGCGGGGATTGAGGCCATCATAAGGAGGGAGGGAGGGAATTGGGCAGGGCTGGGGCTGGGGCTGCTGCTCAGCTGGGCAGTGCATGGAGCTTGGGGCTGCAATGTACAGCTGCAGAGCCCCAGTGGAGAGCAGGATGGGGTCACAGGCAGCTCATCCATGGGGGAGAGGGTGGGGCCAGTTCCTCACCTCTGCATGCACTGGGATGGCAAAGGAGACCATGCCTCCCAGATGTGTACTTGTGGCGGAGGTGAAGCAGGTTGCCTACTGAAGGTTTGGGCTCCCACCCTGCTGCCCTCCTCCAGGGTGACCCAGCACTGCAGAACAGAGTGGAGCTGCACAGGAAAGCTGCTTGCCACTGCAAGCTTTCTGCTGTCCTGGCAATGCATCCCATCCCCTGCATGCACCCCTGCGCTGCCACCCCTGCTACCCCCGCTTGCACAGGAGATGCATCCCCAGGGCAGCAGGAGCAAGCAGCTTTCCTGCATGGCTCCAGTCTGCCCTGCAGCACCAGGTCACACCCACCTGTCTGCAGAGGCCCCAGGGGAGGGTAGCAGGGCAGGAGCCCAAGCCTGCAGCATGCAGCCTGTGACTGACCCTACACAGATCTGGGCAGCAAGGGTCCCCCCTGCCCCCTGGGATTGTGTGCAGCAGTGAGGAGCAGCCCTCCCCCCACTTGCCCTCAACAGACAGTGGCAGGGGGAACCTGGGCTCCACTCCACTACAGCAGCCACCACCTCCTGCTGAGGGAGGGGGATGTGGACCCAAGTCCCTGACCCCATACATCTGGCAGCTACGGGCCCCCTCCAGCAGGGCTGGGGGAACAGAGGGCTGTTAGTGTGGGGAGAGGGGCACCAGCAGGGCTGTGGAGTCTCTGGGTGGAGTGAGAGGCATGAACAGGGCCAAGGGAAACTGTGGAGGGGAGTAAGGGGCACCAACAGGACTGTGGGGGCTATGGAGGGGGAGTGAGGGGCACCAGCAGGGCCAGGGAGGGCTGTGGGGGCCTTTAATTTTAATCATGGATTTGGGGGTGTTATTAGAGAATTTGAGTTTATCAGAGAATTTGAGATTTATCCAGGAAAACCAGGATCCCTGTTTATGACTATAACATTTTACATGGTTCATACTTGTAGGAAAACCCCATTTTCCTTTTTTTTTTTTTTTTTGAATGCATTCCCTCCCCTTCCCCAACCATTTCAAACTTTGTCTCTCCCTCTCTATTCCCTGTAGATAAATATAAGTGAGCTAAGACATAGGATAAGCTTCAGCATTTTATTTTGGTAGCAAGTTGTATTTGTTTTGTTTTTTCTCCTTCTTTATGTTGTATAATTATTATGTTTATATTGATTTTTACTGTTCTATATTACTGTTTTACTGGTACTATATGATTTAGGCCTACATATGTAAGTTGGCATAAGTCATGTCAAGTTTCCATTTTGTTTGTCA
>NW_017729029.1:65352372-65353567 GCF_001723915.1 Gavialis gangeticus | reverse complement strand
GGAACCACCCTCAGCATTCAAGAAACAAAAGATGAGGCAACCCACCATTGTGCCAAGGCTCCACATGCTCAGTAAGAACACTGGGAGCCCTCTGGAACAGGACTGACCTTGACTGGACAGGCACTCCCCATAGGAGATCAGAGGTAGTCTGCCCCATAAAAAGGGGTAGTGAAGACTGACTCCTTGGAACGCCCTCTCCATCTGGACCAGCATCATGCCACACCACCTATCCACCCAGAGGCCCTGCCAGCGACCCCCCTCTGGACAACACCTACTGGACAAGGACCCCTTTCCAGCCTGGATAGGTAGCTATCACCTCACATCCCCTCTTCAACCAAGGACTTGGACTCTACTTCTCTTCCCCACCTGGACTCCAACCTTTCCACTGAGTCTTTTTCTCCTGCTGCCATTGTGCATGTGTGCGTGCAGGAACCAATAACTTCATGGGGCTGTGTAGTGTGTTGTCTGTTTAATAAACCTGTTATTTTGAAACCCCGAGTGGATTTTTTGTCTATTTCCTCACTATTTCCTCCTTGCCACCACTTATCTGCCCCCCAGTTTCTAAGCTGTCAGCCTGTTTCTAGCCCCAAGCTCCCAGTTTTCTGCCTCTCATTCTCTTTCCTGGCTGTCTTCTCCTTGCCACCACTTATCTGCCCCCACCCCCATATCTCAGCTGTCTGCCTCAGTTTCCAGCCCCAATCTACCTTAAGTAACCGCAAGCCTCAGTTCCTCAACCAGCTTCTCTCTAGTCCACCCATTCTAATCTGAGTTTTGGCAACTTTCACTCCCTACACTTTAACACTCTCTCTCTCACCTTAACCTTCCCCCAAGTATCCCAGGTACCCCAAGCACACACATATATACCATGCCATCCAAGTTAGGAACTTACCTATGTGTAAGTGGGTTGAATGTGTATGAACTGGTGAGTGTGTGTGTGTGTATATATGTCATTGTGCGTATGATATATGAATTAGTGATCTGTGTATGTGTACTGAGTGTGTGGGTATGGACAACTGATTTTTGTCTAACTTTTGGGGTGTATAGTGTATGTGCTTGAATTGGTGATAGGTATGCATGTGCCTAGGCTAGTTTGGATGTGTATGTGCCTGAGTTGGTAGTGTGTGTGTGTGTGTGCACCTAGTTGATTTGTGTGTTTGTATATGTTCAATTGTGTCACACCCTCCTGTCTAACAGC
>NW_017729029.1:65324721-65352294 GCF_001723915.1 Gavialis gangeticus | reverse complement strand
GTCTAACAGTGTAATATTGAGATCCTGAGTGTTGGCCTGACCCCACAGGGCAACATACTTTGAAAGTAAGGTAAAGGGACAGATAGGAATTCTAAACCATCTTACTATGAGAGCATATCTGCATCGGCCAGAATCCTAAAACCTAAACTTACTAGAGAACATGCAATAAAATTCAGGGGCAGGAGAAAATGTAACACATAGGGGGTGAGGAGGGAAGCTTTAATAGGTAGTCTCTTTGTTTTGATTAATTTTAAGATGCTCACTGGTATTTAAGCATTGTAAGTTTTTTAACAGACTCCTGGGCCGCATCCAGATGAATATCATCATGAGGTATGTGGCACCGCAGACATGGCTGTAGTGCCACATACCGCATATTCAGCTATTCTCTGCACTGCAAGGGAGCAGCATGGGAGATTTTTCTGACCCCTGGATATACAGGGGTCAAAAAACCTGCCCAAAAAAAAGCGGAGCAGCACATACAGGGGCAACCTGCACTGCTCAAAACCAGAGCCTGGCCAGCTGGAACCACACTCCAGCTGCCAGCCTGGCTCCAAGTGGCAGGATTGCCACTGCTGCAGCCCCCAGAGGCACAGTGCTAGCCCCAGACTCCCCTACCCCACCCAAGGTAACCTGCCACATGCCAGAGGGTGCATGGCACTGGTAGTCCCTGGGGGACAATGAGCGGCAATACAAATTATACCACTGCTAGTTGTCTCCAGGGAACCAAACGTCCACACTTGTGTGGATGTGGCCTAGAACTTCAATGGGCTTTGTACAGCCACACTGTCCATTTCATTTATTGAAACTGAGAGAAAAAAGTACTTCAGTTCAACTTCATAGTCTCTCATCCTAATATTTAAAAATTACATAACTTTTTTTTTTAACTCAGCATAGTATAAAACCAATAAAGCAAGGATGTCAATAACAGTTTTAAAAAATTGTGACTTTTCATTTTTCCCCCAAAGCTTATCTCAGATATCTACTTTACCATGAAGTGATAACAGAACTGAATGCAAAGGGAAACAGTTACAAATTTAATACACTTAGGGTGCTTGCAGTCATTAAAAAAAAACCCTGCGCTTTATTTTAAACTCAGTAAATTCCTGCACCAAACCCCATGCATAGCCAGAAAAGGCAGCAAGTTACTTCAGCCCGGCTTGCCTGACATCTGTAATGATGGAGTGCTTTAGTGGGGCTTTTTTGGCACTTTTATCTAATAGATGATTGAGTCTAATAGCACCCGATCTTTACAGACACTGCAGAGCCAGATTGAAGTAATGTGCTGCTGGTTCTGATAAAACATGTTTTTGGGTTGGGTTTTTTGGGGGGGTTTTAATGTCTTCAAGCATCCTTAGTTTTAAACAACAAATACTAAAAATTCAACACTGACAAAATCCATGTGTGAACAGTATCCACATAAAACTAGTTTCAAGGAACGTCTGCTTTCATAGCCAGTGGAAGCCTCTTTTAGCCTAGTTGATAAAGACAGTTACTCCCATAAGTCCAGGAGGGACCCATATGTGTCTCAGTCATAGTACAAGGTAGGAAGCATTAACAGTGAGGCAAGTCACCAGATGGAAAGCTGTAAATTGGTTGTCTGCGGTAGTATCTGGCCATCAGTTAACAGACACAGCACAGAGTACAGTTCAAATAATTTTGAAATTATAACATTATTTGCTTAACACTTAGAATGCATTAATTATTTTCTCAGGACACTAGACATAATACAAGGATAGCTGACATACATAATAAATATTAGAATATAAATTTTACCACTAGTGCAGTTAGTTTGTTGTAATCACAGATAGGCTGGAAAAAAAAGCCTTTGGATGAAGATTAGGCTTGGATATTTGGGACTAATTTAGATCAAGCACCAAGTTTGGAATTAATGGCTAAAATCTTGTGAGTTACACAGTTCTCAAAAGATTTCAACTATTCTGGGATGAAAACATTCATGAATAGTAGCAACAGCTTTCAGCTACACCTAATCTGAATGCTGAATAGAGATTCTTCCTCATTGTCTCTCTGACTTGGAAAGGGAAAACATCAGATCAGAAAAATCTTATGCTAACACTCTCTTCACTACCCAGAAATTCAGAGATTTTTATCCGATCAGATCAGACCATCTCTATTAATAACAAAATGTGTTATTTCTTGCTATTTCTATTTTGTGTCACCAGAAATGCTAGTGAAAAAAAGAGAGAGAAATACTTCAATCCTTGTGAGAAACCCACTCTCTCCGTACACATAGTTCTCCTGTGAAAGACGACAATAACAGAGGAGCTATTACAGAATTAAATACAAAAAAAAAGACTTTTTCATTCAAAACTGAACTAGAAAGCTTAACTTAGCCCCAGTTATCATTTGTTGCTGATGTTGCATCTGAGAAAAAAAACCCAATGGTGCATCTATTAAAATATCTATCCTGTGCCTACATAAATGTCAAGATGCAGTATCTTATCAGTTCTGAGACAGACATCAAAAGGTAATTGGAATGTGAAAACTCTTTCATTACAACTTTTGAGATTTCAAAACTTATTTTTCTTCTGCACTGAAAATAAAAGAACATTGCTGTGAAATAAATCTATGTCAAAATAACAATTTTCTGACCAAATGTGTCAAGATTTTGTTTCAGGTGCCTCTTTCTCTGGTTAGAAGTAATCAAAGAACCTTATACCTCAGCAACTTTCCCATTCAAAACTTCATCAAAATGGATACGTCTTCATAAAACAGCATATTTTGATG
This sequence comes from Gavialis gangeticus, assembly GCF_001723915.1. Lineage (NCBI taxonomy): Eukaryota > Metazoa > Chordata > Crocodylia > Gavialidae > Gavialis > Gavialis gangeticus. The sequence goes on along the minus strand of NW_017729029.1, from coordinate 65,349,549 downwards.
AAAATATATTTAGAGGAAAATGCTTCATCCAACTCTACTGATATCCTAATTTTTCACTACTTACCACCTGTGGTTGGTGTTAAGTGCTACAAGAGAAGATCAAAAAACTAAAAGAGCTACTGATCTCCCAAATTAAAGCAGCAATCAACAGCACTTCTTTGAGGGTCAGTTTGCAATTCCATTGTTAACCTGCAACTGAAATTCTCATTTTCATGTAAAGCTTTTCAAATAAATAGCTTAAACATGTGTGGGAACATTGAATGCATTTAAATCAGTTCACCTACATTTTAAAAATGGAGAAGTAATAGTATTGGTAGCATTAGATTCTTTTTTTATTTATATGCCATTAAATAAACCATAGTTTAGAGCCCCAGTTGTTCTCCTGAGGTCTACATACAGGGCTTCTCTGAGCATTGATCTCACCTTTTCCACATGGAAGGAAGCTAACCATCTCTGCCACCCTTAGGCCCCCTCTACACATTACAGGTATCACACAATTAACTGATTAATTGCAAAATTACCTTAAGACCAGCTATATGTGCAAAATAGCTAACTTAATAAAAAGCTTCAAGAGCTATAAAGTTAGACCTCAAAAATGCGTACTAACTTCATAGTTGTTTGCTATCGAGCTTTAATTTTCACAGGCTCTCCTGGTTCAGGGGTTTCACGTACCTCTGAGACTAGATTGCAGCTGTCATGATCCCCCAGTCCCAGGGGGGCCTCCCAGCTGTGGGAGCTTGCTTCTTGCCAGTGCAGGGGGAGCCCAGGATCATCAATAAGGTGTGATCGGATCTAATGCATAATTCAATAATCATGCCTTCTGACATACACATGTGGCAAAGCAGGAGGTGTGATTGTGTGGCTCATACATTAGATCCCATCATGCCTTTACCTGCTCATGTAGAGGGAGGCCTTCGTTTTCTTTGTCCCTAAATTCCACGAAGAGTATTTTCTGTACAGAAGAAATAGCCTAAAGGATTGCAGTGGGGCCCCATGGAAAATACTTAGGCAAGATAACACAACCTAAAATATTTTTTGCAGAGATCCCCTGGGCTAATTACAGCGGGTCTAGGGCTAACTACAGTGGGCAGAATCCTTGATAGTGCTGATCCAAATGCCCCCTGCTGTCAAATACCCAGCACACATGGTCCCAGCTTTCGCTATTATGTAGAAGATTTGGGGTGGGGTAGCTTTTTCCTCAAAGAAGTAAACCCATCTTCTCAGTGGGACAACACTGGAAAATCTCTGATGGGATCCAGACAGACTTCTCTCCCAGAATAGCCTACCCATAGCCAAACATGCAAAAGGAGATGATTTTATTCATAATTTTTAGATAAAAGGTTAGCCTTCAGAGAAAAGGTCAATAGAATTTAATAATGATAAAATCAAGGGAGTTTTACTGAACCATCATAATTTGGCAGAAATATATCTAGGAACTGAAAGAATTGAACAAAGAATCATCTCTCAACTATAGAACCCAATGAGGTAGCTTACAAAATTAAATCTGAGACAGGAGTTTTGTAATGGGACCTGGGGCACTGCCTGAACTGTTCAGAGACTATTGATCCAATGGCAACAATGACAGCCTTACCAGTACCTCTCCATTTTTGAGAAAGAGGAGGAGGTGACTACCTATGGAGCTGTCACATAATTCTATAATGTATAGGGCTTAGTTCAGATACCAGTGAGCCAAGGACCTCCTCCCCCCCCCACACACCCGATTGCACACTGCATGCACGGACACCTTCCCACACTGCACCACACACAGGTGCCCTTGCCCCCAACTACACTGTGTACATGGGCACCCTGGCCTCACTCTCAGCTTCCCAGTCACAGGCTTACCTGCTACATTGTGTCATGTAGGGACCTTGGGCCACAGGCATACTTGGCCCCTGGCCCATGTTCCATGCTGTACCATTTTGTCCCCTGGGGCTGGAATGCCAAGAATTAGAAGCTGAAGGAAGGAGGGGGAGCCCAGAGACCTCAGCCGCTGCTGCGTCAGCTGGAGCAATGGGGGGAGCAGTAGCCAGGTGGAAGCCTAAGGACCACAATTTAACTCTTTTGTGCAGTGCATGCAGCCAGCAGGCCACCAATTGCTCAGCCCTCGCTGAGTTCATATGTTCTTTATTTAAAAAGAAGCCATTTTTATGCCTTTGTAAGAACATTTGCTTATGAAATGTTATGAATTGTTCTTCCAAGAATCAACCATAAAAAAATAGTCAATTAGAGCTATGCTAAAAATCAGCCATATAATGGGGATTATTCTCAGTTATGGTGAACTTGTGTTTTCATAATAAAGTTTTTTTGTAAAAAAGACTCAAAGACTGTTTTCCTTATCAAGGAAAGTGCACACAAACACCATCTCACATGTGTTCTTTAGGTACCAATATTACATGTCAGCTCCATTTTTCTGTCAGGAATATTTATCATAATGGTTTTCAAATAATGGAAGTTTATAATCATTTTATAAAGTCTGCCTTTAAAAACAGCTTCTCTCACAAGCCAACATCACGTCTGCCAACATTTCAAATTTTGTAACATAACCTGATATCAACGATAAAAGAAACAGAATTTGTTTCCAACTTCTACTTTTAAGTGCGTGGCTATGTAATTTATCACAGTGATTTATCACTCTTTCATTAATGCAGCAGCCCCAGTGGTGGCACATCAGTTTGTAAGGTATATTCATTCAGATCCTTCAATCTTAAAATGTCTTTTATTGCCATAATGTTTCCTAAAGGAGATGTATTCAGAGTAATTTTAATCTTTAATGCAAATGTATTGAACAGAAAACTTCTATCAGCTACACCAGTAGTTATCTGTCAACCCATGTCATTCATCTTTTTATGACCATTATACACTTTAATACCCTGAAAAAGACACTACCATAAGCAAATCCAGCTGAGGGCTTTTTGGACCTACTATGATTCCACTGAGACTATTGCTTATTATTTGTTGCTGACATTTGTGGATTACTGTTTGTGCAGAACAGACCCTTAACAAGTTTTCTATATTTTAAAATTTCCTTTACCTTTTTAATGCTAAATGGAAAATTATGTGTATTCAGAATTATATTCATCTCCCCTAGCGACAGCTACTTTTAGTCCTGTAGTATCAATACAGTCAAAAGATTGTCTTCCTCCTTCCCAACAGTCAACAGTAGAACTATTAGTACAAGTCACAATTCAGAAAAATACTTAAGCACATTTTTAAGTTTGAGTACATACTTAAGCTCTTTGTGGGATGGACTTAAGCATATGCGTACAACCCATTAGGATGTAAGAGGTATTAAATGCATTGCTGAGAGTTGGCAAAGTTAGCAAATGCTTAAAGTTGTGTGTCTAATTGTTGTGCTCATAATTAGGACCAATATTTCAACCGTAGGGCTAAATTCTGTCTTCTGAACATGCTAACTTACAATTGCACCCATGCAAACCCAGCAAATACAATTAGTTACAACTGCACAAACACATTCGTACAGCAAGAATGCATAATTTAAGACAGAACAATTTGAAGACAGTGGTTAGTCGAGAGTTGGAAGATTTAATTTGGACCAAGATAACGTATTTTACTAGAGGTTATGTACAAGGCCACAAACCTGGGAAAAGCCAGTGTTAAAGGATAAAGGAAGTAACTAAGATGGTCTCAAAGCTGAGCCAAGCTTGTGCTGTAACTAAGAAAGGCAATATTCAGTGACAGTGAAGTAAACTGTTTAATGTGGATGGACAGAAGATACAATAACTATCTGCCACCTAGAGGTTACTAAGATAATAGTTCCATTTTTAAAGTCCTTTACATTTCATTTGAATACAGTGAACACATAACTTGCTTAACATTTGAGAAAGAAATAGATTCACCTTATGTTTGTTAATTGGGTAAGTCATTCTTTTCTTAAAAAGGAAAATCAAGTAAATGAGTGAACAAACATGCAAGAGAGTCATAAAAAGACAGTGATGAGCTAAGAGGCTTTAATTCTTAAGCTCAAATGAGAGTGCTCCTGAAATCCAGATTATCTGTTTTATCCATGTATCTGCCCTATACTTAACACACACCGCAACTATCTCACTAAATATCTACAATAAAAAGTTGAAGGCAGAATTAGAAGACACTAACAACACAGCATCTTCTTGGATAAATTAGTACTGTACATAATGTGGGTGTTAGGAGAAAAACAATAGCCCATACAGCTCCCCATCTTTGTATTTGTCACTACAAACAGTAAAAACAAAGTCAAAGTATTTCAGCCAGGTGTCCAGGGTATGATGAGTAACTAATGTTCTGCTTCTTTCTATGTGTTAGAAAGTAGGACTGAAGAGGTGATTTAACCTGATAATATCCAGGTAGCTATAGGGCCAGTTAATTTTTACTTCAGTTACTTCTATTAATTCTCATTGCAATAGATATTTTCCCACATTCTTTCTGAAGCCGATACAAAATGCATAAAATTTGCTTTTCATCGGTGATCTATGAATTGTCCCTGGGAGAATGACTTAAAGAGTCAGGGTTACCTTTAGAAATGTTAAAGCATTTTTTATCAGTAAATTTCCTCAGTAAGAGTTAAAATAATAGAAAGCAGGGCAGAATATTTGGATTCAAATAACCCTCTAACTCTCTGTCACTTGTAGGAAGTGAGTCTAAAAATTACTTTAACAGTTCATGTAGATGAAGAGCACAATATTCATCTTGGAGAAGATCATCTCTTGTTTAACATTTTTCTTAACTCTTCTTTTTTAAAAGAAAAAATTGTTGTTGGCAAGGAGAGGATAACTAAAATTGCTAGGAGTTGTGAAAGGCTGCACAGTCTTCAGCCATAACTCTACTTGCTCTCTGTATGTCAAGCTCATGTTTATTACTATAGTATGTGCTGGTTATAGTTAAGGTAAGAGAGAATGCAATCTTTTGAGCAGGGACTTGTCAGGGACTTGTCATGGTGTGGCTTTTGACATCTTTATTTAAATTCAACCTTGGGCAAGTTATAAACCTCTGGAAAAAGTCACAGTTTGTACATGCTGAGCAGAGACTTACTAAGTAGATTTTGACAGTTACATTTTCAAAAGATTCTGTCTACAATTAGATTGTCCCGCCGAACTTCTGCACACTGAAAAGACGGCACGTCTCGTGTCTATGAAGCAAAAGGCTACTGCATTAATGAAAGTGATATTATAATTGTGATAAATGAGATAGGCATATACTTAAAAGTAGATGTTGGGAACTCAAAGCCATAGGGGCTGAGCAGAACTTTCCCTGTAATTGCTCTTTGCAACTTGCCCAAGGCCACTGAAGCGACAGGCACCAGAACTAAACAGATGCAAGAGAGATTATGTTTCTTGTGCTCTTGCTGCTCCAGTTTATGGTGGTTAGACAGTATGGAGAGGAGGACAAGATGCTGCCAGATTCAAATGTTTGGCTTCCAGAAAGGGAGACAACAGTGGCATGCATCCTTTCCTCCTTGTGCTCCATCCCCAGATCTGGAGCCAAGTAGAGACACTACATACCTGGCTTGCTGACCTATCTGCCCAAAAGTTGTGGAAGAGGCAAGAATACCTCAGTTCTAGGTGTTCCACCTTTTAGCAGCTGTGCTCAAAAGCCTCTGTCAATTTTACTTTCTAGTTCTGGAGAAAATGAAATTCAAAAGAACCATAAAGGCTGGTAGCCAGGAAGCTGAGATCTTCTTTTCCACAAAAATACAGGATACAAAAAGTAAAACAACAGTTCGGTCAGGAAAAGGGATCAGAGTGACACTCAGGGAGGGTGTGGGGCCAGTTTGTGGCGCACCAGCCAAAAAGATTGACCCCAAGCTGGATGCAGGGGAGATGCAGTGGCAGGGGTGGACTCCCCTTTTAGTTGACCATGCTACAGGAACAGCAGCGGGAGACTTTTTAAGTGCCCAGAGCAAGTAAGAATTCCCCCATTCTCTTCCCATTTGCACTCAGTAGCACATTCCCTCCCCTCCTTTTCCCTCTCACTCTCCCCTGCCTATTGCTGCCACTATCTCCAGCTACCAAAGAGGCAAGAGCCAAGGGGAAGCTCCAGACCTGCTCTTGCCTGTTCTAGCCAGGTTCACAGAGCCAGGGATGGCAGCAGCAGTGCACAGGTCCCTGCCCACTGTTCTCAGTGTCACCTACCAACCCTAGGAGCAGGCACAGAGAAAGGAACCCACCTGCTGCTGCTGCTGTGTCTGGCTGAGCCTCACTCCATGGCAGTGCAGGAGCAGCTCTGGAGCCACCCTCTCTCCCACATCAGCAGGGAACAGCAGCAGCAGTGGGCAGGGTAGGGGAGAAAACTTGCTTCTGAGCCTAGAGATGTAGAGAGGGGCGAAGGAAGAATCTTGCGTCTTTGAGAGTCTTAAAAAATGCCCCTGCTGCTGTTCCTGCAGTGTGATCTTCCCTCCCAGGTGGGCGAGGATGGGGAGAGCTAGTTTGTGAGCTAGGGTGTAGTCAGGCCTTCAGCAGAGGTCATTGTTCCTGAACTCCCTGATCTTGAAATCCTGATCTGCCCATGGTTTGCCCCTCTGCATTAAGCAATAAAACCATTCTAAAGTCCCTTCCCTAATCTACTACCAGCCTTTCAGTTTAGGGAACAAGTGTGGCATGGATACACAGATAACAGAATGCTTTATTACACAACCCTGATTCATTCACAAAAGCATACTCCATGCTGAGAACTGAATGAACCAGGCTTTCTGTGGAGAAAAAAAGCAGTATGTAGTTGAAAACTGCATATATACGTGGGGTCCAACTGTATGAACGGTTGTTGTCACTGTCCTCGTCCGCTGTTATTGATGTGTTGTCAGTGGTTAAATCTCAGGGACTGCAGTACCAGCAAAAACTTGCAACCTGGAGATCCCAACATCAGTCTTGTCTTAAAGAATGACCATAGACTCAGTTCAACTGCAAAAGCTTAGCCAGGTTTATTGTCTATAAGGCATGGTCCTAACACACTTGTGATCTGACAACCAAGGTGTTTACACATGTAATGCTCATGACAAGGTATTGGCACAATACCGTGTAGGCTCCCCTAGGCCAATACAACATTCCAATATTTCTAATTCTCCTTTATACAGTGGTCAAACCAAACTACATATTACATTCCACCAATATTTTGAAGATCTTAAATGATCCTGTACCACAGGCTTGTTCCACATTCTGATCTGGATGTTCCCATTCCAACCTTATCATCTTGGATAGTGGACTATACTACATTTTGTAAAGCCATCTACCCTTCCCACCTCCTGGCAGGAGTCCACATCTGGCCCACATACCAAGTTTTGCTTATATAAGGAGTTCACACATTAGTCAGGTTCGCTGATCATGTATGCTCTGCCAGTGCTTTAGTAAAGCCTTTGAGTCACCAGTATATACATATCGATCAATGTTCCCATGAGGCCTACATGAACACTTCATGTATGGGGCACTCTATAACTTTTAAATATTATTTTTGAAAACTTAACATTCTTGTAACATAAAACTTCATAATTTTATCCAAAGACTAAGTGTTGTTATTCTTGTTGTGTCTGGGTATAGATAAGCTCATTATATCATTGAAGCTCTTAGTAATGACAGCTGCTTTCCATTCAAACTAAAAGATGGGAACATCAGAAGGCAACAATCTAGTGAGAGACAGAAGTTCTGGGCTAAGTGCTAACTGCAAAGGCGCTTAAACTGGGAGCTTGCTGCTCGATTCCTGCTCTGTTCTGAAAAAAAAACAAAAGCCCCCATGAATTTATGTACATTCCTTTAAAAAAAAAACAGGATTCTATGAAAGAAATACTTGATTCCATCATTAGTTTTCCCTATTATACAGTGATGATGCAACTCAACTGTAACATTGTCTGCCATGCAAATCAATATGGTCAAGAATGTATTTGGTAGCTGTGTTGTTCTGAGACAAAAATAAACGCAAAACCCTAGAAACTCTTGGTTCAGAGATGATACTTCTTATTAAACCAACTAATAAATCGCAAAAAAAAATGATCTTTTTCTGCAAGCTTTAGAGTTCTAGAGTTTTGCATTTCTTTTTGTCTCAGACCTACATAGCTACCAAATACATTCTTGACAATAGCAATTGGCATGGAAGATGCCAAATTTTAGCCGATTGTGGATTTAACTTAATTGCTGAACAACAAAAAAGATTTAAAAACAAGAAAAATGTCTACACCTCCCTGCCTTCCTGCCATCTGACACCACCAGGGAGGGAATCCTACTTTATCTGCACATCAAAGAGCAACTCACAAAGACACTTTCATGGACCTAGAGGAACAGACTCCACCTTCCGCTTCCTCTATGCAAAAATTAAGTTTATTTTCTATCTATGCAGATTTTTTTATACCATCTTTAATTTTCCCTGAGCTTGAAAAGGGGCATGTGCCAAAAACCTTGCAGAACAACATAATTGGTATTGTCATACACTTTTCCTTTTAAGAGTCACCCAAGGTTTTCTATCAACTTAACCATGGGTATGCTACCTCTGTAAAATTAATGTTTTATAGTAGCTTGAATCCAATAGATACTGCCTTTCCTGTAGTCCCAAGATAGACCTACACAACCATAGCCATAGAAAAGCTGTTTTAATACCTTATACCCCAATACAGCAAAGCACTTCAGAGTTACAAATGTGTTTTTAAAGTCAATCATGTGCTTAAATATATTTCTGGATAGGTCCTGGAGTCTGTTGGTTCACTGTGTTTTATATGCTCCCTCTCCTTTAAAAATGACCCACCCTAGTTCAGTAGTAATTAGAGCGATATGTCCATACCTGTAGCTTCTGACAAGGTGTAATATTGACATAGAAGTTTATACTGGCACTCAGTCTGCAAATGTGCTAGTGTATCCAAGAGCAATATCTCCTACATGTCTCAGCACTTTTCAGGGAAATAGGAAGATATGGCAAATTGAGTCTGATTATCTGTATGAATCATATGATTGGCCTAATTTCTAAAGCTATTGAAAAATCAATCAAGCTAACCTTGACCTACATTCAATGAAGCTACTGGGTCAAAGAAAAATCACCTTTGATATTTTACAGACGTGTACACTACTTAGTACAACCACAATTGTATCTCTAAATGCACACTGTCTCTGACAGTTATCAAAAAACTGCAGATTTCATAGACAGGAATACCCAATTACCTGTGGGGGCACATTTCTCACAAGAAAACCACTCTCTCTCCAATCTCTCAGTCCTGATCCTCAAAGGGAACTTACAAAACACTTCCCAGAGACAAGCCTATGAACTCCACTTCATCAGCCTCTTGGACATTAAAAATCATGGACTAAATATAGACATTGGATTTATGATGCATTATAACCTGCCTGACATCTGACTCCCTATGTATCTCTCCACTATTCATCCCCCTTCTTTCTCTCCCCCACCCCCCGACCAGTCTCTCACCCATTGACTCCTCAATCTACATTTTCACTGACTGCCTGTGTTGCATGCACACCAGCCCAGCCTCTGGCTTCTTTACTATTCATTTCATCCAGGAAGAGCACACACCAACTGCTGAAACTTCCTTAGCCTGATGAAGGGTTTTCGAACCCGAAAGCTTGCTTAATAATTGTTTTCCAACTATTTAAGTTGGTCTAATAAAAGATATCAGATTCACACAAAGAACCTTGTCTGCAGATTTCATAGAGCATTTGAATGAGTGAAAACTGAAACTGGCATTGAAATGTGATTGCTTTTCACTGTAACATGCTTTTTATGGTACATTGGGTCATTTTTTGGTTGGTTTAGACCAAAAGTAATCTTCTACATGGACACAATCCTGCACTCCTTACACAGATCACCCACTGGCTCCTATGAGTTTTAAGGGGATTTGACAAAAAAAAGAAATGCAAGGCACATAATTGCTTTGAAAGGAAAAAGAAGCTTCTTTATGGAGGTTGTGTGGTGGAACTGAGGAAGCCATGAATGTGTTGTTGGAACTTATACACAACCATAACTAGTAATTAGACAGTAACAAACTACTGAGATAAACAGTGGTTGTATTTATTTTTTCTTTGGAGGATTTTCTCTGCGACAGGGCACAGCTGTCAAAGCTTCAGCAAGACTTAGTTCCCTTGGCAGAGAAAACAATGGCAATCTTACGTTTGCTGAACGTTTTCCAGTTATAGCTCCCAACTGGCAGGAAGGTAGTAGCCATGCTGGAGAGCCAAGAAACAAGCAGTCTTCAGAAAAGCAAAAAGTTATTTTGATGCTGTCAAATGCCCTGGGAGGATCCCAGGGTGAATTAAAGAAATGCTGCTTCAGAGGTTTTACAAATCCTCTGTAGAGCTCTTCCAAAGCTTCCAAAACACCTGGTAAGAACTTGGAAACAGGGACTTGATAACTTCAAAGCAATGCATATATAAGGACAATGGTTGGCTGGAATGGCCAGCTACTTTGCAAGGACTTCAAATGCAGGAAAGCATTGCACACTGCTGTACACTCCAACTAGAGCTCCAGAATAACTCATTACAAATTCAGCATTTTCTTCCTGCCTGTAGAGTAACTGCAACACCTTTCATTTCATCACTTGCAGTAATTCAGTACACATCCCTGAAAATATTTTAATCTTGTTGTTGAATTAATATATTCAAAATACAAACTATGTTTAGCAGCAATTGGTCAAAGCCAACACAGGACGCTGTCCTCTAATTGGATGAGAACCTCACAAGCACATAACCCATGGACAGTTGTGTTTGATTTTTAAACTCAATTTTGTCCCATACTCTCCCTTGAAGTTTCTGTCAACATTTTTGATTATTGAAATATTTAGTAGGAAAAATACAAAAAATAGTGAGCTGAAAGTCTGCTTGAAACAAAGTCCAATGACTTTGTTAAAAATTCAAGACTCCTTGCATTAGTTTTTATCCGGTACTGACTATTACTCATTTGAATGAACCAGAGCAGGTGAACGGAACAAAAATCTAATCTTTAATACTGGTGAAAAGTGGCAAAGGAGGAACTGTCATTTCCACCACTCCCCTTAATATATATGGAGCCAATACAAGTTTCCCTATTCCTGGGCCCTATAATCAATCAATATTGGAAACCAAAATGTCTGCTCTAGGCCAGCCAGCCTACTTATTGCAGTTCTAGGGTCCTGGCTATTTATGTTATGAGGAATGGTGCCCCTCAGCTAAAGAATTAAACCTCTTGCTTATCTCTCCCCCTCCCTCCCACCCATTCACTAATTTAGCATCTGAGGGGACACTGCCCTGTTTTTACCCCCTGCTTCTTTCTTCAAAATATTTAAGCACCAGGGCCTGGGAGCCCAAGAGTCTATCACTGCCTGGCTCCTAGTCCCATTCAACAGAGCCCAAGCCTAAAGTTGCTGAACAAGTGATACAATAGCGTGCACTCCAGCATCCCTTTAATCAGTCAGTACTCAGGGCTCATGCCCCCCTTTATCCACCCTAGCTATGCTACTATCCTAAATCACTTAGGATCCTTTAAAAATCCCACTCGACAGGTTTAAATGTTAAATCTCTTACTTTTTATTGCAGAGAACAAACTGTTAATGTTATATCCAAAAGACTATTTTAAAATAAGCTTCCTTTCCAAGATTCAAGTATTGACACTGAATCACAAGTCCCTAAAAGATATTTTTACACATTTACCAAAGTTTTTGACATAAAGGGCAACTCCAACTGGCAGTCACAGTCAAGAAGGAAAGACGACAGTCTCTTGATCGTATAACACAGGACTGGAGTCAGGTAATCCAAGTTCTGCTGTTGGCTCTGCCAAGGATTTCCTGTTTAACCATTAGCAAGTTATTTGATTTCTTGGTACTTTGTTTCCTACCTATAAAAGAGGAATACTACTACTCTCCCTCACAGGGATGTTGTAAGATTAAATTCATTAATCTCTTAAAAGCTTTGACATTATTAAATGGAAAGAGCTTTATAAAGTATGAAGCATTATCACTTTATATTAGCACATGTACTCTGGTGCAATCCAAGACTGGAGTAGCAGCACTGTAGGCTAGGATGAAGATCTATAGGGCAAGATGTGCAGTAGTTTGTTTTAGTTCTACCTAATGCCCTTAATCCTTCACTTTCACCATCAAATCGCCTCAAAAATGTACTTTATTAAATACACCTTTAAAATATTTTCTAAGGACTCCCTAACACACTAGAGGTCCCATACGTGCATGAAAAGATAACGATGTATAGAACCATTATCTGACAGGCAGTTTTGAAAGTGAATCTTTGCCCTGCATTTGAATTATACAACAGATAAAAATGGCAGGTCATAAAGAGAGAGCCTAACGCTCTGAATCAGCAAAAGCACATTCTTAATTTAAAGCATGTAAGTTGTAGTATCAAAAGTCAATCACTTGACTGGGGCATCAGTGGGAAACTATACTTAAATGAATAGAATTTATAACATATTGAAGATGTTCACATTCAGTTCATAGGCAATTCTGAATTTCCTGAGTTTTCCAAGGCAGATACTACTAGCACGCAAGTTTTTATGTATGTTTGAAAATCAATATACGTTTTGTGCACAGCAAAATAAAAATGTGTTTTTCAGCCAGTTCTGCTGGCTGTTTTTTAAGGAGATGAGGTGATCTGGCTGTCCTTGGAGGCAGTTGTTATGTACAACAGAGAAAATTTCTGAGAAGGAGGGAAAAGGTGCCATGTAGCACTGAAGTAACAGATTATATGCAGAGAAAATAACCAGCAAAAGAGGCCATTCTGTCTGCTCAGCTTTTCATACTTGGATGCTGGCAATAATTGCTGACCAGTGTACTGAGAGTTATTGCAGTCCTGGTTGATGGCTCAGCAGCAATGTACTTCTCATAATCCTTATAAAGTGCAACGAGTAAAATTCTCTCCCTTGCTTGTAGAGAAGAGAAGTAATATTTATTCTAAACCCAGCTCCATCATTAAGAGTGTTTAAAAATGTCTGCATTAATTAGTTTCAGCTGCTTGATGTTTTTTAGTCATTATTATTTACTAACCTTATTTAACTTTGTCATCATTTCCTGAACTTTGAAAGTACATCTGACATAGAGGTAACTTTGAAACATTTTTTGAGTTCTTGCCATTCCTCCCAAAAACTGATGTATTTGGACTCATGACAGAAATACTGACTCATCTCTCAGACTTTAAATAGTGAAGACCTTCCATACTGCAAAATAGGTAAAGGGCTACCCCCAAAAGAAAGTGTGTGCTAGAGTTGACAGAGAAAGCTTTCTGTCCTGACCACACCCCTCAACCTTGATCTAATTCCCCAACATGTGCAAAATTTAAATGGAAATGATTTTTTTTTTATTTTAAGGCAAATGCAGAGGAAAGCAAATCCCAAAAAACATCGAAAAATCAGGGCTTAGCCCTTTATTTATTTATTTATTTATTTTGCATTCTTCAAGCTATTCAAATTTCTTACGGAAAGTATTGTTTCAGAAAAGAAGCCATAGTCCTCTGAAATGCATTTTAAAAAGAACATTCAATCAGTTTTAGCCAGCCTAGCATCTTGTGACACACAGAGATAAATTTATGCCTGGATGAGAAATTACTTACCAAACAATAGGTTCCCACTTCACATTCACCTACAGTAATATGTAAAACAATGCTTCTTAATCAGGGTATCATGGCACCCTGGAGTGGCATGAGATCCTTTCAAGGATGTCAAGGGTGCCATGGCATGCCACACAATGCTAACACTGTTAGGTGTACAAATATGATCAACATGCTAAGCCCAGAGATTACAAATAGGAATCCACAGTATTAAAACATTCCGACTTGTTCCTATCTTTCTGAATTCTTTGTAACAGAAGAGTCGCTCAATTTTGACTATTTTTCTATAGTCAAAAAACGAGTAAAAATGAAAAGCTGGGATTTTCCAACGGATGCTTGAGTCTAAAAAGGTTCCTAACCCCTTATGTAAGATGTCCATGCGTCAAGCCAATCCTCATCTGGGCACCACTTGAAAGCAGATGTGGGGCTCATGAGAGAAAATCCCAGAGGTGAGAAATAAAAGGGCTATTGTACTGTAAAGGTGCTCTGAAGGACTACTTCTGTTTGGCAGAGAATTTCCAACTACAGAAACAAATGAAGACCTTTCTCTTTTCACAAGCCCTGCTACTGGAAATCAGAAAAGCTGTATCAACCTTCACAAACTTGGAGGGAAAGTGGAAGGTGGAGAAGGAAAGAACTGGGGGGAACCATTACAAATTCAGTTTATGTGCACACAGCTAAAAACCTAGCTTCAAAATTGAAGTGCTTTTCATTAAGACAAATATTGACAGATAATTCTATAACTGCACCTAGTACTCCTGCCATATTCATACAGGTTCAATTCCTGGTGCCTCTTTGCAACACTTTCTCTCTTGTAAAACTGTTTCTTCCTCCAGATTTCATGCAGGTTGCTACAAAGATGTCCTAGAATAAAGCTATAGAATCCAGCTCCATAAATATTTTGAGTAGCACTTCTGTTATAATTTAGACAACCTTGGGGATGGTTTAAGAGATGCTCAGAGAACCCCAAAATTTGGAAAGCACAAAGGGGACATAAAGCAACCCTTGTCCCTATTTCTCTTGGGCTATTTGTTCTATACCACACATCTTAAGAGCACAGCACAGAATCATACCCTTTGATGTTTTATTTCAAATCAGATTGAAATCCTATGTCAGCAATGTTAAGCTATTCACTCTTGAATTCTTTTCATGGGTTGGTTGGGTCAGTTTTTGTTCTGCCTTTATTTCAAAGAGACTCTGTTCTGAGTAGTGGAAATTACACGACAGGGTAGCAAGAAGATCTGTGTATCCTCCATGATATATAAACATGCCACGATGGTACAAACTCAAACCTAGACCAGTTATAGGGTGCAGGCAAGGAGTGACAGGACAGTACCAATAATTAATGACTCATTTCAGTTTCTACTTTGTACAGTATTCAAACAGAACAGTGATGGACTAATATTAATACCCACATAAAGTACCATAGAATGACTGCTCCAAAATGACCTGAGGAGAGAGAAGATAGAGAAACTGCACCTTAAGGCAGGTGAAGGCTGAAATGATTAAAAACTGAATATATCTCTGGGTTTGAGCTTTTCTTTTCTTTTCCATTCAGTCACATATATATGATAATGGAAAGCTGAAATTTAGTTTCCCACCAAAAATTTTCATATACTCTAACTTCATGTAAATTGGGAAAGTAAATAGTAATACTTTACAGCAGCATTACTATCAGAACCCTAGTGGCATACTGAAGTAAAACAGATAATGGTGATTTGACATGCTGAACAATAGACTCTCACCTCTTGGGCATTTGAATTAATTGCATAGTCTCTGTTATCTCTCTCCACAGAGCAAAATCTGGTTTATTCAGGTTTCATTGAATCCATCCTAAAACCTCTTGTCACCCAAAGACTGAGTTTTATCTGAGACACAAAAGACTTTCTGCAAAAACTCAGAAACATACACTACCTTGCCAGCAATACCCTCCTAGCCACCATGGATATCACCAGCTTATATATCAACATCCCATGCCAGGATGGCATCCAAGCCTGCCTCACATATCTACAAGAGCAAGATTACAACTCAGAGTTCAGACCTCAAGATATTACTAAACTTAAACACTTCATCCTTGCATACAACAACAGTTTCAACAACCAACACTTCCTCCAGGCCATGGACATAGCTATGGGCACCAAAATGGCCCCACTATATACCAAACTTTTTATGACCCACCTAAAAGAAGAATTCTTCAAGAACTGCAGCATCAAACCCATGCTATACATGACATATATGGATGACATCTTCATTATTTGGACCAAAAACCTGCAGTCTCTGATTGATTTCCATCACAAATTCAATAATCATCACCTTCCATCACACTCTCTCTTGAATACTCCAACACCAACATTTCCTTTTTAGACACCATGATCAATATCCAAAATGGTAACATACAAACCACCATATAAAAGAAACTCATAGACCAACATACATATCTACACAGAACCAGCAATCACACTAAACGCACCAAAAAAGCTGTAATTTACAGCCAAGCTCTCCGATACCACCAAATTTGCACTGAGGAGAATATCTATGATTATCACCTCACAAATCTCAAAAGGACTTGCACCCAACAAGGACACTCCTCCAGAGAGACAGAATGAATTTTTGACAGAGCCATCTGGATACCACATGAAGAACTGCTGCAGTACAAAAAGAAAATACCCACAAATCACACACCATTAGTAATGACATACCACCCTTCCCTGGAACCTATACAGAAAATCCTCAAACAGTTGCAACCCATACTAGAAGAAGACTTAGTTTTTAAAGATATCTTCCCAGAACCACCCATCCTAGCCTTTGAACAAGCAGTGAACCTTGCTAACCTCATCACCAGAAGCGAACTTCCTATGACCCAAATGACACCAAATGGATCCAGACCATGCCAGAACAAGAAATGTAAAACCTGCCAATACATCTCCACCACCCCCACAATAACTACACCCCACAACAAAACCATTGCCATTCCTGTATCTTACACCTGCACCTCCTGAAATGTAATATATCTCATCCAGTGCACCAAATGCCCTGATAGAAAATACGTAGGAAAAACCAACTAACAACTGCATACCAGAATGAACGCATACCAAAAACCCATCAAAGACAAAAATATCTAATTACATGTTGGTGCACAATTCTCACAAGACAATCACTCCCTCTCCAATCTTGCAGTTCTAATCCTCAAAGGGAATTTATAAAATATCTTTCATAGACGAGCCCACAAATTTCACTTCAAAAATCTAGTGGATACAAAAAGTCATGAACTTAATATAGACATTGGATTTATGACATATTACAACCTGCCTAACACAAGGTAACCTGTGCCTTTAGCTGACCGCCTGCATAAGCACAACTTATTTTTCTACCTGAAGGTACAAACAAAAGTATCATGCATGCATATTACATTGCGCAAACCAAACCTGTCTCATCCACAGCTGTGAATGGGCAGTCTGATTCCTCGAGGTTGCCAGGAAGACCTTGCACCACTTACAGAATGCTTCCTCTATCTCTGCAAGGATAACTCCAGTCCATCAGACTCTCTTAGATCATTAAAATGTCTCCTTTTTTTCCCCTCAGCCTTTGAGGTTTTAGGTCCCTTGTGAGCCCATGATTCATTTTGGAGAGTGAGCTCTATTCTAGCCTGGATAGAGCCAACCATTTTTATCTCAACTCTTTCAAAGCTCTGTACCTGAGGCAGACCCATCTCTGGCATCATTCTACTTTTCCTTCTTGCTTCTTTAACAAACTTTTTTCTACAGCCTCCTTTGATTCAACTCTATGCATTTTTGAGACAAGTCTGAAACGAGGCAGAAGGCAGGGTACAGAAGTACCTTATAGACTTACTGAATCAGAGTAGCATCAGCTTTTTGTGAGCAAGAGCACTTTGCATCAGATGCTATCAGGTGAAGTGAGCTCTTGCTTAGGAAAGCTTATACATCTCTAATTCAATTAGTCTATAATGACTGTCCAGCTTCAGAGCCACTGAAAGGCATATGCTGTACAGACTCCAGGCCTCATGCTGAACACTTTAGGAGTCATGCAGGCTCTCTGGGAGCCTTGCCATATGCATCTTCCCACCATACAAACAGTGAAAGCCCCCTACCATTATTGCTATTCAACCTCACTTGCTACCACCACCCCATGAGCAATCTCCCTGCCACTGCTGCAACATGAGCAGTTTGAGACCCCTTTTCTCCCTGCTACCATCACCACACAGGTGATTTCCCCCTCACTAGCACTGCTGCATGATCAGCAGGCTCACTGGACCTCCTGCCATGCTGTCTTGCCCCAGAGACCCCAGCTGGCATCAACATAACAACCAGATCAATGGGTCAGTGACAGCTAGGAGGGAGCCTGGGGGGCACATGGCAACTCCTCATGGGCTAGATGCAGCCCACAAGCTACCAGTTGGACAACCGTGGTCTATAAGGTGTACCTCTATGCTTCCTTCTTTGCATTTAGTCAAGATAGCAATACAAAACTGAACAGAAAAACAAGGTCAACATAATAGCCATAAAAATACTATAAACAAATTCCCATTTGCTACACCTTGCAACTCACCAAATACCCTACTTAATATCAGATGTCAAAGAGTCATCCATATAGATCTACCAGATTCTCTTTCAGGTGTACAGAAACACTACAGAGAGCTAGACCATGTCTGGTCTGAAATAGCTCAGGTACTTCAAATCATAATTCAAGTGCACTGGTACTTTCTGACAGAACTATGAGGCAGACAGGAACTTGTACAGCATTGTAGCAACCTACACACATTATACCTGTGCCCTTCCCATGGTTTTAAATCCCAAATCTTTTCTCTTTCCTTATATGTTTTGAGGATTAAATACTTTGCTTGTTAAATGTGCTATTGTCTTCTATTAATTAAACTGAACATTGAAATTCACAGTTGATCAATGCATGTTACAGCAAACTGGAAGGAATAAATTTGAACATTTTGCCAAGTTACTAAAAAGCTGAAACTGGTTAAGAAAAGACCTGTGTGTTCCTGTCAACTTCTCAGTGAAAATCTCTCTTTACCTACAAGGGTGTCAAAAGCAATCAAGATATTAAACTGCTTAGGGCATGGGACACAAATGAACACTGGCTATTTTACACAGACAAGGTTCTTTAGGCAAATATGATATATTTTATTAGACAAAATAAATAGCTGGAAAAATTGTTCTTTGCAAGCTTACAAACACTCTTCTTCAGGCACAGGGATGGAGGTTATTTTATACAGCTAGTATATACATTGAGAATACAGCCATCACTTTAGAAGTTACTCAGTTCTGGCCCCACCATCTCACAAAAAAATTATTGCAGAACAGAAAAAAGCCAGAAATGTGTGGCACAAGTTATTAGAAGTAGTCCATTAACAGCTGTCTGTTATGAAGCTTGCCTTCCTCTAATACATGATTATCCAGCTTATTAATAACTGGTGTCTGAATGAAGGGATAGTAATTTATTCAGAGACTGGATGATCTGTAAGGTCCCTTCCAGCCCCTTATCAACTATGAAACTATTGATAGGAAATAAACCTCATAATATTATATGATGAAACAAGTCTACGGTGTTTTTTCACATATAATTTAAGTCTATAATTAGCTATTGTCATGAATTAATTACTATGGTAACATTTGAAAGAGTCATTTATAATCATTCTGAACAATCATGCAAAAGCAAAACATACATATGGATAATTTATGATTGATTAAAATGTAAACATACCATTTTAATTACAGCATTATGGGGCAATATTTCTTATACAAGCTAAGTATTAGCAGTGGTGATCCCTTTGGCAGCAAGGCAAAGCAAAAGTAAGAGTGATGAATTAGTGAACAACATGTCAGAACATCCTGGTGGAGAGGATGGTTTCACAGATGTTACCAAGGACTGAAGTCAGTCATAATCCAACATCTTATATTTGGGTACATGTTTAGGAAAATAAATTTGAAAAAGCCTTCACCTGTTGCTTTTGTTGCTTACAAGGCTGGGTTAATTTCTCTCTCAGTTTCTCAGATTGGTTTCCAATTCAGGTGAGTCATTGAAGAGAAAGAGACTCCTCTGTCTTGTCAAAATCCATAAAACAGGATTTGATGTCTATTTTAAGATCTTCTACAAGGCAATAAAAGACAATAGTGAAAACTCAGCCCCTTTGCAGTACTTTACTTCATTTACTTGCTGAAATAAATCTCTGAACAGTCTTGCTCTGGAGCTGCATGTGCAGGACACTGAGTCTAAGATAATCAGCACTCATTTACTACTACATACTGCTTTTGGTTCTAGAGGTAGTCTGTACAAGGCAGCTTGGATATCTCCACCTAGTTCTGTCTTACACCATTAAGACATACAGATATTATGGAACTTAATTACAGGCCAGATTTGATCCATGATCTGCCAGTTGTGCCAGAAATACTTTAAGGAGGTTTGTACACAACAGGGGTTTAATTCTCCAAAGTAAACCCCCATGTCATTTACACCTGTGTCTGAGCCCGATCCTTACTTGACTCTCCAGTGGCAGGAGGGGAGAGTGAGCTGCTTGTAGGCAGAGTGGTCACTGAGCCACAGGGTAGGGGGGGCTGGTGCCCCCCTGCTTCAGGCACCCAACTCAACCAGTCCGGAAGGGCACCACAGCCATGGAGGGAAGCACTGGGCCCCATGCACCTCAGGCAGGCAGGTAGGCAGGCTCTGGGGGAAAAAAATATCTATCTATATCAGGCTTCCTTCTGTGGAGCCTGCCTTCCTGGGCTGCTGCTGGGTTGCCTGCATGGTCTGCCTGCACAGCCCCTGAGCTGCATAGAGCCCAGAGCTTCCCTCCATGGCTATAGAGTAGGAAACTAAAACTCCTCAGAGACGTTTTACTTTGCAGCACCCCAAACTCATTTGCTGTGTCCCAAAGTCATTTAAAGCTCATTACACTGCCAAATGTGCTACAGCAGCTCAAATTAACACACAATACAGTGCTGAATGTGCAAACAGCAATGCCATTAAAGCTGTGCAAAAGGCATTTAACCCACTTTAACCCTGTTTTAAACTGCCATCTACACACACCCTAAAGCTCCAACTATTTGCTATTACTCTGAGTGACAGGAAACAAGTATAGGAGATTTTTTTTTGTATAGAAACAATCAAGATATTTAGTAGTTCTCTAGCTTGAGAGATGGAGTAAACTAGCACAGGAATATGCTTTTCCATTTGTCATGCATGCACACAGTGATAAATACAGAAACATGTACAGCAATATTCCTGCCTACTCCTGCTGTTCTTACTGCTTAGGTCAATGCACGAGAATATGAAAGATCCATTAAAGGACACATTTTTAAGTGGTGTAAGTGGGCTAATTTTAAGTGGAATATTAAGAATACACCATGCACAGTGCCTTTTGCTTTCTTCAGCATATGCCTTTTCATTCACAAGTCTAGTGACCATAAATATTTACTTAAACTAGCCAAAACATTTACAACTGCTAGAGAAGGGTAAGATCTTTCTATAGCTCCTTTTAACCTAAGTGGAAAGCCAACAATGTAGGTCTTGAAAGCTGTTCCACTCAGAAAGAGAAACTAATGATTAGAGCCAGGTATTTCCTTGATGCAATCCTTATGTACAAAGAATATACAAAGTTCTGCATGCCTGACAACAGAAGGACTTGAAAGAAATGGTTTCTGTGTTCAAAACACCAAGCCTCTTTCAGCTAGTATATCCAAAAGCTCTCTTGAGACATTTCTCAAGGTTGCAGCGCAAGCTGTTTGTTCTAGCTCTCTCACTCTCTTTCTCTCCAGCAGCACCACTACCTCACACAAAAGGTATTGAACTTGTTCTAGTATCTCAAATGAATTGTGACAGTTATACCTACCAGATTCTGCAAGGATTAACTTTACTCATAATGTAATATTTATACCCTGTTGGAATTAGGATTCTGTGTATTACTCAAATATTGCAATATAGTTTACTTTTTCCCCCCAAAGCACAAAGTCTCTTTGTAGCACATAACACCTCAGGCTTTTTACTTGTCCACCTGTCATTTCACTTTTGCATGTCTGGGCTCCCCACATGGAAGACATTTTGTGCAAAATCAGGAAATAAGGGGCTTATTACTGTCCCCTCCCTTTTCTCCCAAGAAAATGTCTCCACCTTCTGCCCAGGTTACTGCTACCCACTGTCTAGAAGACTCCCCTTCCACTGAAGCCCCACCAGAATGAAACAACTTTGCTACAAAAGAAAGAAATACGCATTTGCTTTATGTTCACTTTGTGGTACATTTCTAATGCTGCTTCAGTGAGCTTTTGAATTATCAGATGATTCTGTAATTGTTTAATTCCACAGAATAATTCCTCTTTTGCTGCAGAGCTTATTCAGCAGTGCAGTATATGGAGTAGTCTCTGTGCACAATTTAAGATCTAAAATATGGCATAGTACACATTGGATATAAAACATAAGCACTTCTGAAATGAATGCTTAGATGTGTTTATTACTGAAAGAAGGATTTTAACAAATGCAATCTATCTACATTTAACAGATGTTCAATTAAACATTACCATGGATGCTTGCCAAGATACTGCTTAAGACTCAATATCAATCACTGTAGAAAAATAGGGTAACCTGTGATGGGAGTGACTAAGAAGAAAGCAGCATTTTCTCATAAAGAAATTGCAGATGTGCTTTATTTGATGAAGGTGATGTGTAACCTGCTGTTTGGCTCTGCATGGGAGATAAGCGAGGTCCCCACCTGCAGACTATAAACAGGGCAGTGTGCAAGCTGGTCACTCATAAAATCTTTAAAATCTCTCAGTTATGCTGTTAAATTGTTGTTTCTTTACAATACAAGTCAGTCTTCTTTAAATAAAAGTTTAGGGAAGAAGTGCATATATAGTGACTTCTTATATAATATATATATATTTAGAGAGCAAATAAGAATTTCTTGACCTTTTAAAATGAGACAAAAAGAAGTTGGCAGATGTTAGCACTACATTTAAAGGAGCATGAGTAAATCAAGCCCCCTTCTTGAAATTAATATCTAATGGTGACAGCCTCATGCGGACTGTCCTTCAGATTCCAAAACTGCTTCTTCACATTCAGAATTTGCTGGCAAAATAAGATTTCACTTTATGTAGGATCATATATTGTATGCATTAAACTGAAAAACCTTATTCCAAGAGTACTGTTGTCATTTCTAGTAAAAATAAGAAACTCAAGAAAATCAATGCTACATCAAACACGGAATATCTCACTATAGAAATGGCTAAATTGTCCCTTAGGTTTTCATCCTTCCTGTTGCAAAGACATATCAGGAACCATGGTATTTCTTGTCTTATATTTAGATCGTAAGATTTTAGGGATAGGGATATCGTCATTCTGTGTTTGTACTGTACCTAGCCCATGGAAAACTGTTCCACAACTAGCACTCCTAGGTACTTTGCCAATACACATAAAATAATCAACAACAATGTTTATTCATGTGAAATAATCATATCAAATAATCACAATTCATTCTATATAGATCATAGAATCACTGAAAATAAACTGGGAAAATACTGTTCTTACAAATCCATTACCCTGTACAATTAATGAACTTCCTCTACGCTAGCCCCATAAAGTATTATCTAGTCTACTTCTCAGTTTTACTCTTCATAAATCCTTCAAGGGGCAGGTAGTTTTGTTAACTATACTTGTCACAGAGAATCAGAGTTAGTGTGTTACACTGGGTGATCCAATTTACATTTTTGTTTTATGTTATCTATCCACAGTTCTACTAAATATGCATTTTCTCAATATATTTGTTAACTCCTACAGCAGTGATTCTCAACTTTTTTAGGCTATAGCCATCCTTCAGAAAATACTACCTCTTAGCTTTCACTCCCCCCACCCCTTGGCCTGCAGGAGTTGCCCAGCAAGGCCTGGGGGGGCAGGGATTGGGGACCCCCACACCTGTCCTGCAGGCGCCCGCCTTAGGGCCCTGGAGGCGCAGGTGAGGGAGCTCCAGGAGGAAGTTAGCAGGCTGAGGGGATTCAGGGGGGCAGAGAAAGAAATTGACAGCTATTTCCTTTCCCTGCAGGGTCTCACAGCCAACAAAGAAGTACCCCAGGAGGTGCCCTCCACTGCAGAGTGGCAGACGGTCACCTCCAGAACCAGGGCTGCTCGTAACACAGCAGTACCAGTTCCTCCAGTCCAGCTGGAGAACAGGTATGAGGCCCTGGCAACTCTGGAGGAGAAGGAAGGAGAGGAGGCAACCAGAGAGAAGACAATTCCATACTCTCAACATTCCGAGCAGGCCAAAGGAGCTAAGCAGGCCAGGAGAAAAAAGCATTGAGTGATCGTCATAGGTGACTCCATCCTGAGAGGTACAGAGGGCCCCATCTGTCACCAGGACCCCTCAACATGCGAGGTCTACTGCCTACCTGGAGCAAAGATTCAGGACGTGAAGGGGATGATCCAGGCCGTGATCCTGGATTCCTCCTACATTAAGGAGGAATACACATCCTCATCAATTAGCAAAGCATCAGAGAAAGGGCACTCTGCCTACAAGGCAGTCGCAGGGAAAGAGACTTAACGATGGGGGACTACTACAGACCACCCAACCAAGGGGAAGAGCTAGACCAGAAATTCTTAAGTCAGCTCATGGAGGTAGTCAGGTCAAAGGACGTGGTCATCATGGGGGACCTGAACTTTTCAGACATCTGCTGGGAAGAGAAGTCAGCCAGGTCTGACTGCTCACGTAGGTTCCTATCCAGAATGCAGGACCTCCATCTAACCCAGGAGGTGCACAGCCCCACCAGGGGAGATGACTTGTTGGACCTGGTGCTGGCCATGGGTGACGACCTGGTGAGGGGGCTGCAGGTGCTTGACCACCTGGGTGACAGTGATCATCACCTGCTGGAATTCACCATCCAGCGCAAGGTGGCAAAGGCCTACAGCAAGGCAGCAGCCCTAGATTTCAGGACGGTGGACTTCAGTGAGCTAAGGAGAATAGTCGGAGAAGCACTGAGGTCCCGGAGGGGAGGGGAGCCAGGTGTCTAAGAAGAGTGGTTGCTCCTTAAGGAGATGATCCTCCAAGCCCAAAGGGAGGTAATCCCAACACGGACCAAAGGGGGCAGGAAGGCACAAAAGCCCCCATGGCTCACCAAAAGCATCCAGGAATGTCTCCTAGCTAAAAGGGAGGCACACGCCCAATGGAAGGGAGGGGCCATCACCAGGAAGGATTATATTACGGTTGCTAGGGGATGCAGGGGGGCAGTCAGGAAGGCCAAGATAGAGATGGAACTGGGACCAGCTTCCCAGATCAAGGACAACAAGAAGTCCTTTTTTAAATACATAGGGG
>NW_017729029.1:65315215-65324289 GCF_001723915.1 Gavialis gangeticus | reverse complement strand
GGGTAGATTTAGGCTAGATATCAGGAGGCGCTACTTCACGGTCAGGGCAGCTAGGATCTGGAACCAACTTCCAAGAGAAGTGGTGCTGGCTCCTACCCTGGGGGTCTTTAAAAGGAGGCTAGATGTACACCTTGCTGGGGTCGTTTGACCCCAGTACTCTTTCCTGCCATGGCAGGGGGTCAGACTTGATGTGCTCAGGTCCCTTCCGACCCTAGAAACTATGAAACTCTGCAGTCATTTTTTGACTGCAGAAAAATAATAGAACAATTTTTCTGTTGCAAAGACTTCAGAAAGACCACAATAGGTCATCATGTTTTTGATACTGTGGATGCCTACCTGAAATCTGTGGATTTAACTTGTGAATCATGCATAGACGTTTGCATCTCGCAGTACTAATATTGTGTAGCACCTTACACCACCCTTAAAAGGATCTCACAGCAACCTGGTTGAGAATTAAAGCATTATTCCTCATTTCTGGTCTGCAACAATATGATCTCAACTGCTTCAAAATACTACTAATAATGCAACACTCAAAAAACTGAGAGGTTGGGTGAAACTATGTCTTAAAAAGTTCACATTTTTCAAAAAATTTCAAAAACTTTTCAAGTCTCATTCCCTTAACTCCACCAGCCATACTTCATTTTCTCTTGGAGGACAAATAAACTGTTGTTGCTTGCTTTATCCACAATTTTCTCTCTCAAATTTCCAACAGATCCCTGCCTCTAATGGTCAGAAGTAGCCAACCTACAACACATGTGCCTAAATCAACACAGGCAGTCTCTGTGTGGTCCATTGCAGACTACAGACAGAACAGGCAGCAAAGCATTAGACAGGGCAGGAAATAGGAAACAGAGCAGCAGATCAGGCAGGGAGCACAAGGGAGAAAACAGACAGCACAGGGGAAGGTGTGGAACTAATTTGTGGCACACCTGCCAAAAAGGTTGGCCCCCACTGCTATAGATCATCATAAGCCACTCCTTCCTTTTCCTCCAGTGGTCCAAATCTATGAATGGCTTAGGCACCAGATGCCTAAATCCAAGATTTTGAACCTCAACCCCACCCCACACCTCACTTCACCCCCTCTCCACCCCACCCCCAAATCACCCTGACAGACCTAAAGTTTTGCCAGAAAAGTTATTCTTTTTACCAAACTTCAAGTTCTGCTTCTTTACATATCAAGAAACATCTCAAGTTTCTCAGGACTTTGCAGCTTAATGCCTACCTCATGCATAAGCCTAATCAGGATTCAGAAACTAAACATTATATATATGCCTGTATTACCCCAGGAGTGCATATGTGTGAACAGTGTCTCAAACCAGTTTGAGACGATGCAAGAGGCACACTGGGAACAGAAAAATGTTCCCTGTGCTGCATGTTTGCAGCACAGGTTCTAACTTTGATACCTGAAAACCCAGGTATCAAAAAAAATCCCTCAGAAAGAAAGTGCAGAGCACAGTCCTGCCATGTGCCCTGAGGAACCAGAGGCTGGGTTGTCCAGAGAGATGCTCTGGCATTTGGCCCGAGTATCTCTATGGTGCTCCTGCTGCCCCAGCATGCTGCCTTAGCATGATGAGGCAAACAAGAATGGGGCAAGGCAAGTAGGCAGCCATGCAGACATGGGGCTGTAGGTCCAAGGGTGCAGATGCTGTCACAGGTGGCAGCAGGTCACAGCCAGGCAGCCGCCCCTGCTGCCAGACTGCTGCATTGGTAAAGAGTGCAGGGCCTGCTCTAGGTCAGGGCTGCTGCAGCAGTCCAGCTGGCACAGCAGGCTAGTGTCCCCATATGTCAACTGGCTGGACCTCAGACACTCCTGTTTATTTGTAACACTCATACCATAGGCCCTAAGACAAACCTGGCTAACTAGTAACCCCTTCTGGGTCTAATAAGTGAGTGGTACAACTAAATTCTTGAAACTAATGAAAAAAATGGGATAGGAGTGTTGTGTGGGTCAAAGGGTCAAAACATGAAAATAAGTGCACCTGAGGGGGACACCAAACAGAACTCCTTGGGCCAGTCCTCAAAGGCATCCAAGGAGACAGTGGATGCCACCCACTCATGCTCTGCCCAGAAACATGCATGGACAAGGGAGGGGAAAGTGGCAGGGAGAAGCCCTGCAGGCTGAGGAGCTGCCAGTCATATTGGAGCCTCCAGAAGTGACAGAGGAAAGCACGCCCCAAATGGCCCCATGCTGCGTGGCTACTGACACTGTATAGCAGTTGCTGCAGGGCCTGAAGGTGGAAAGCCAAGACCTGGCTGTGCAGGCAAGCCAGGACGTGGCCATCCTCCCACAAGGGGAGGCTCAGGACCTCTGCAGCAACCCAGTGCCATCCCGACCAGAAAAACTCCAGCACCCATCTCTAGAGTTGCGCCAGGACCTCAGGGGATACAGACAGGGTATGTAAGCAGTGACAGAGCATGGACAAGACCAGCTGGGTCAACACCAGCACTTTCCCATGCAAAGGGAGACATCTCAGGAGCCCTGCCCATGCCCAGAGCTGCTCCACCACTCTTGCCTCCATCTGGTGCCAGTTTTCTGGTGGGAAGGGGTCTGTGGGGGATAGGTAGACCCCCAAGTAGTGAGTCTGCACTCCAGGAGATCCTGTGGAGCAGGGGTGGGAGTGAGCCCACCTGCCACCCATCACCCGCTGCCAGGCCACAGCTCTTGACGCAGTTGACCCAGGCAGAGGATGCCACCAAGTACAATGCCTGGCAGGCCTCCACCTGCACCAGGTCACCTGAGTCCTGGCCCATGAGGAGTACATTGTCAGCATATGCTGACAGGACCAGGTGCCCCGCCGGCTCCCAGAGCATCAACCCCACCACCTGCCTCCATAGGAGAACAAGGAAGGGCTCCAAGGCCTAGGTGTACAGCTGGCACGACAGTGGGCAGCCTTAATGGGCACATTTCCTGAAGGGGATGGACTCCATCAGGATCCAGTTGAGCTTTACCAAACACTCTGCTGAGGTGTACAGCACCTGGAGAGCCCGCATGAAGCAGGGCCCAAAGCCAAAGGGCTGCAGTGTGCCTGTGAGGTACCCGTGACCCACTCTGTCAAATGCCTTCTCCTGGTCCAGGGATAGGAGAGCAAAAGACAAGCCCTGCCAGTGCACTGCCTCCAGAAGGTCCCAAACCAGGTACAGGTTGCCAAAGATGGAACGTCCAGGCACCATGTACATCTGGTTGAGATGGATTATGTCCATCAGCATGGACCACAGGTGCAGTGAGATGGCCTTCACTGCCACCTTGTAGTCCATGCAGAGGAGGGACACGGGACTCCAGTTTCTCAGGTCATGGGCATCCCCCTTCTTTGGCAGGAGGATCAGCACAGCCCTCCAGCATGACAGGGGTTGCTCCCTACTTCCCTTGGATTCAGCCCAGACCGTGGCAATGTCTGGGCTGAAGATGTCTCAGAAAGCCCGGTAGAACTCTATGGTCAGCCTGTCAATGCCTGGCACCTTGTTGCCAGGCATCAGGTGGAGGGTGGCCAAAAACTCAGCCAGAGTGAAAGGAGCTTCCAGCCATTCCCAGTCACCGACACTGACCTGCAGGAGTCCCTCCCACAGGGTCTGAGAGGCTTCAGCAGGATCCAGGGAGAAGAGCACTTCATAGAAGGCCTGTGCACGCTGGTGCATCTCATCTGGATCTGTGAGGGGGGTGCCGTCACCCTCCAGAAGGCAGGTGATGTACTTCTTGGCCCACCGCCTCCTCTCCAGGGCATAGAAGAAGCAGGAGCTTCTCTATTAGTCAAGTGGACTAATGTACCTCAGGTGCGGTGGTCATCCAGAGCACGAAGTACTTCCCATCTCTTCTGACACTCTCCACAGAGGGATGGGTTGGTTGGGTTGGTGGCCAGGCACCTCTCCAGCTCTAGTACTTCCCACTCAAGCTGCTCCCAGACCACCTCCCTCTGCTGGGTGTGCCCCCGAGTGTAGCTGCAGCAAAAAAGCTGGATGCATAACTTCCCCACATCCCACGATCTCCAAGCCAAGGGGAAAGCTGCCTGTTGCTCCTACCAGCCCAGCCAGAATTCCCATAAGGCCTCCGTGAAGCCCACATCCTACAACAGACTGGCACTGAAATGCCAGTAGGCTGACCCTGGATGCCCAGGTTCCAGCGTGACCTGGGCCCAGACAAGGTGGTGATCACTGAAAGGGGTCAGCCAGATGCCAGAGGAGTGGGCCCAGGCAATGTGCATCAAAGAGAGATAAACCCAGTCCAACCAGGAGTGGCATGCCTGCTTCTCCCCCACCCTCACATAAGTGAAGGCAGGGGGGTTGATAGGGTGACAGGCACACCAGGTGTCAACCAGGGAATAGTCCATGAGGATCTCCCTGAGGATGCCACAGCAGCTTAGTTCCGCTCCCTGCCCGATCAGTCTCGCGCATCTAGGGTGACGTTAAAGTCCCCACCAAGGACCAGGCACTCCCAAGGGTTGAGGGTGCCAATGTATGTGGCTGCCTGGCAGAAGAAATCCACCAACCCTGGGTCTCTTGCAGGGGCATACACGTTCAGAAGGTTCAGGACCAGCCCCTGCACCTGGACCTGCAGGTGCAGCAAGCGGCCCAGCACTACCTCAATGTCCTGGAGAACCTCTGGCTGCAGGCCTGGGGAGAAGAGGGTAGCCACCCCAAAAGAGGTGGCTGAGAGGTGACTAAAAAAGACCCTGCCTCCCCACTCCAGCTGCCAATTAGGCTCATTAACTGAAGTCATCAGGGTCACCTGAAGGAAGGAGAACACCCAGCATCTCTGGAGACCCTGGATGTTGAGGGTCATGATCTTAAATGACCTCATGGCTGACAGGGTGAAGTAGACAGTTCAGCAGGGGCCTCGCACATCTCAACACCTGGTGAGGGGCCTGCCAGCTTGCATAATACCCTCCCATACGTATAGAGTGCATCCATGAAACTGCAGGCCCACCTACAGATCCGGACATTGCAGCTTTTAGGCCCCTTGTCTTCCTCCACCAGTGCCCTTGCCATGGCGAGGATGCTGTCAAAATCTCCCAAGCAGTCCAAGGCAAGCTGTACCTTGCTGGTGGACGAGCGGGTGTAGTCACAGTCAAGAAATGCAAGTAGTTCACCCTTGGGGACCACCGGGGCCAAGAGTTCTGCAGGCTCCATGGAGCCTGCTCTTTCTCAGGCATCCTACTCCTCATCTGCAGGCTCAGCGGGCTCCTCAGGCACCATCTGAACCCCCCAATCCACTAAGATCCCAGACTCTGGTTGGAACTGGGAGAGCCCTGCAGCCCCTTGGGACAGGGGTGGGGGTAAGGGTGGGGGTGGGACTCCTTCACACAATGGTATGGTAGAGCTGGAGCCCCACGGGGTCTCTTCAGGGTCCCCAACAAAATCAGCCTGTTGATTAGGGAATCCCACCATGACCCCCTCTGGTGTGGGACTATGGGGCAGGCTGGAGGTGAGGTTTTTCTGGGAGGGGGAGGGAAGAGACCCATCAGGCACTGGGGTGGCCTCAGCATCTGGCTTGGAGCCCTGGGAAAGGGAACCTCCTCCCCCAGGACTCATAGGGTGAGCCCCAGGGCCTCTGTATCCCCCGATTATCAGAGGGAAGAGGCTCCACTGCCAGGCCTTCTTTTGGGTAAGCCAAGGCCTCAGCCTGGGCACCTGTGGTCTCAGGGGTAGGCCCTGGTCAGCAGAAAGAGGGGCTTCCTCCATAGGCTCCTGTTCAGGGCTGCCTCAAAACCTTCAGCAGCCTCAAAACCTCCTCCATAGGGATTACCCATTTGATCTTTCCCAGGGGTGGGATGTCAGGTGCACCTGGGGACCCGTTGCAGAGGCTGAGTCACTCCTTCTCCCCATGTGGTGGTCTTGGGAGGGGGAGAGGAGTCCTCCACTTCAGTGGGCTCCAGCTGCGTCCGGGCCTTTTTCTTGCCTTTGCGCCCAGAGGGGACCTGCACCCACTTAGCCATGGGATGGTCCTCAGGTGGACAGGGTCCAGTAGGTGAGGGTTGGGGGAGTGGGGCAGCCATGACAGGGGCATGACTAGGGGCAGGGGAGCTCTGCTCCCTCTCTCCCCTTGGTTGCCGGTGCCTTCCCTGGGACTCCGCCAAACTTGGTTGGGGGCGAGGTCCCTTGAGCTCATGGGGGCACTCGTAGTTGTGGCCATGGTGCCAGGGGGACTTGAGAGGGGAGGAGTGCTGGTGGTAGGGGCACCTCTCTTGCCAGTGGGACCCACACATGCCCTCCCCACCTGACCCATGGGGCACTCATGATGCAAGCGCCCTGGGGTACAGCACTGGAAGTACCACAAGTCCCCCTTTGTTTAGAAAATCCCCACCAGTTCCCCCTGATAAGGAATTGCCAGGCACCCCTCAGCCTCCAGGTAATGGAAAGAGTGCACGTGGTGGAGGCCAGGGTCTTGGCACCCCAGAGTGAGGGCCACCACTGGGGAGATAACTCTCCCCAGGTTTTGGAGCTGGTGGAAAAGGGCCCAATTTTTTGATATAGGGAGGGATGGAGCTGAGGACCACCCAGGTCCCCAGCTCTTCTAGAGGCTCAACAGGAACATTCCAGTTTTCCTTACTTGCATGCTAGAAGAAGCTGGGGTGTGGTGCTGGCGTGCAGTGTAGTGGGCCCCTCCCCAATGAGGGAAGCAGTGTGCAGCAGAGGACCCCACTGTGGGGGGGCAGCAACAGCAGCAGCAGCAGCCCAAAGCAGCAAGGAGTGCAGCCAACTCACTCCCAAAAGCTCTGAGACAAAGCCAGCAGCTAGCAATAGCCAGAGGCAGGAAAGGGCCTGGCCATCTTCTCCCAAGAAGCTCCTGAGACCAAGCTTGCAACAACCAGCAACAGCAACAGCAGCAGCAGCAGCCTGGGACAGGAAGGGGCGTGACCAACTTCCTCCCAGAGGCTTCTCCCCCAGAAGCTTCTGAGGGCAAGTAGCCCAGAGCTGCTTGCCAAGGCAGCTTTTTATACTGTTTGGGCCAGCACAGGCACTGGCCCTAGCCTTCAACTCCCCCCGGCTGAAGATCCGGGAGGAGCTGGGCAGGATCAGTTTGCCCCAACTGGCACAACCTGCCCCACACAAAAGTGCATGTTCAGGCACATGTGCTGAGGCACAAATCCCTAGCACAAAATTGTGCCATTCCTATTTGAGCTGCTACAAGTGCAAGCACCTGCATGTGTGGATGCACCCATAGGGCACATCCAGACAAGCACAGTTGTGCAGTATGTGGTGCCGCAAACATGTTTGCGGCACTACATACCACACAGTCTGGTGTTCTCCGCACTGCAAGGGAGCACTGCCTGAGCATGCACTGCTCTGTTTTGTTTTGTTTTTTTACTTCTGCAGGTGCTTGTGAAAAGTGGAGCTGGGCCTCTCTGAGCTTTGCTGCAGCTGTCAGCCAGGCTTCACATGGCAGAATCGCCACAGCTGTGGCCCTGGAAGGCCTCCAAAATCCCAGGTAAGGCTGCTGGGGCCAGCCTCCCCTACCCCACCCAGGGCAACTTGCCATGCACCCAAGTGCATATGACATGTGCTTTCCCCAAGGACAGGTAGCTGTGGTGCAAGGTGTGCCGATGCTGCTTTTCCCTGGGGAACCAAATGTCCATGCACATCTGGGCATGCCATAGAGTCCAATCTAGTAGGCAGGCTAGGAGCACGCCTAACACATAGCGCAAGATCACATTCTGTACAAAAAGAGGAAGCCACCATTTTCAATCAAAAGCACAGTCAGAAGATAGAGATGTGGAAGTGCCCTCTCCCATAACATCAGCCTTGTGCAAACATTCTATAGGTCTACACATTTGTCATTGTGCATATATATGACAAATTGCTGTGCATGTTCCAGTTTTCCTTACTTGCATGCTAGAAGAATTTCTAAATGCCTTGATTTATTTCTCTAAACATTAATCTAGACTGGTATCCTGTCTCTGTCAATAACAGTCAATTCTTCACAGAGTAGTGCTGCCCAGGCAGCCCACTGACTGAATCCAACCCACATTTAAGAACTAGATATTTTATATTAAACAGTCATTAGCTGCAATAAATAACCTTTGAGGCAGGTGCTGAAATCTAAGAATTCCCCACTCAAGGGAGTGCCCTAAACACTAAGCTTGAGGGTCATTCTCTCTTTCCAGTTCAGTAGATATTTAATTCTTTTCTGCAAAAAAAGTTAAAAAATCCAGGACAGGGTTCATGCCTGTGAAAACTCAGTGGAAGCCCCTAAAGCACCTAGCACTCTTTTCAGCATGACCTATTGGCTGCCTTAATAAACTCATTATTTAACATGCTGACAGGTCTGAGGCCCATTCTGAAGCACCTACTTCAACCCAGGCATGATAGAGGTGCCTAACCCAGGCTTGTAAACTTCACTTCAGGGACAGACATTCAAATCCTGCTCTTGCAGGATGTCCTGGATCACAAATACACAAGACTGGATTTTGCTTCTCTCCCACTTACACTTCTGAATTCTAGAGCTTTCTTGAAGGCTAAAGGCAGACATATAGAAATTGCTATTCTTGCTGAGACCACAATATGGATTTCAGCCAAAGTAGGAGTCAGGTTCAGGGACAGTGAAATCAATCACAAAAAAAGAGGGTTTGAAATAATTTCAGTTTTTTTTATTTAATCTCCTTCTGTGCTGAATTTTTGGAATTTCCCCCTTCCCCCCAAACAGGTGCACTCAGTGATTTTTTTTAAATGTACCATTGACATTTTTAGCTATTTTAAACTGCAAATGGTACTTTTTTAAATATCTAACAAGTGCATCAGCATTTAACAATATCTGAATACTCTGTTTTCTCTACCATAGAAGAGAATAGACAAGCTGATAAAGAATTACATTTTCATCACCAAATTCTGATTTTCTTTGTGGGGGGAGGGGAGGGACAGAGTCTACCTTGGTCTCCCTCTGAACTCACCTGCCACGACTTGGATTGAACAAAAAAAGATGTTCAGTTTGTCACGGGATAGGGTCCCCAGGGATGGCCATGATACCCCTAGGGCTCCTTGACTGTGCCAATCCTGCCCAGTGGGCACCCTCTCTCTCTTTCCTGCCACGTCTTGTTGTAACTATAATAAATAGGGAGGCTGCCCTCAAGTTTGTATTTTGGGCA
>NW_017729029.1:65303996-65310215 GCF_001723915.1 Gavialis gangeticus | reverse complement strand
GAATATCATCAGAGGGGGCAACTGTGGCTCCAAAATCAAGAGGGAGGAGTGCCAGGGAAGTCAGCTGATCCCAGGGAAGGGGCACTGCAATTTCAGTTCATGCACAGAGATGCAGAGATGTGGGACTGAGCTGGATGACACAGCAAACGTTACAGGAAAAGGACTGATCCGGAGAATAGCTGGATGCTATTATTGAGAACAGTGGTTCTTGCTGGGTGATGATTCTTGCCATCCTAACTGGGGTTGGTTCTATTCGGTGGTAAGGAGCTTGTCTCATAGTTTCATAGTTTCATAGTTTCTAGGGTCGGAAGGGACCTGAGTAGATCATCTCGTCCGACCCCCTGCCATGGCAGGAAATAGTACTGGGGTCAAATGACCCCAGCAAGGTGTTCATGTAACCTCCTCTTAAAAACCCCCAGGGTAGGAGCCAGCACCACTTCACTTCTCTTGGAAGTTGGTTCCAGACCCTAGCCGCCCTGACCGTGAAGTAGCGCCTCCTGATATCTAGCCTAAACCTACCCTTTGCCAGCTTGCGACCATTATTCCTGGTCACTCCTGGTGGTGCTCGGGGGAACAGTGACTCCCCCAATGCCTGCTGGTCCCCTCTGACTAGTTTATAACAGGCCACAAGATCCCCCCTCAGCCTTCTCTTTTGGAGGCTCGGACCCCTGTTGGGTCCTGCTCCAAAATGGGTGCCTCTTGGGACACCTTCAGCCTTATGGACTAGATGCTCCAAACCACCCCTTTACCACACCCCAAGCCTTGCAGATGGCATTCACATGTTGTCCTTCCAAGGCCATAGTTTAACTTGGCCTTTGGTCATCACTGGGCTCTCTGCAGCTTTGTCTCTCTCTCGGTGCCCCTTGGCACTGTAATCCACTCACTCCCTTTGTCATTGTGCCCCCAGCACTGGGGTCCGCTCATCCCTGAAAACTTCACCCACTCTGGTGCTGGTGTCTATTCACCCCGAATACTGTGCCCATGATGGCAGTGGGGTCTGTTCACCCCAAATACTGTCCCACTCTGGCGCTGGGGTCTATTCACCTGAATACTGAGCCCATGCTGACAGTGGGGTCTGTTCACCCCGAATACTGTGCCCACACTGGCACTGGTTTCCCCACACTGTAGTGGGCCCCGCAATAAGGCCTCCTCTTTCCCCAATAGCCTCAGCCCAATTCACTATTATAAAGCAGCAACCAAAAATATGAGCCCCTGGGCTATAACATAACACCAAAAGGTTCAGCGTGTGCTCTGTCCCTTTAAAAGAGTCAAACTTCTTCCCCAGCCCTAAGTGCCTTGTAGGCAAGGGTCCCTGGTGACCTCCTGGAGCCCCATTAGCCTTAAGTGCAGCGGATCTGGCAGCCGCAGTGCCTCTAGGAAATTCCTCCCTGAAAGCTTCTTCCTCTTCGGCTACCAGCAGGGAACTGCCTCTCTAGTCCCAGCCCTGGGGTTTATATGTGCCCAGGGCCCTGCCTCTTCTGGTCAGCTGACCGGCTGCAGGTGCAAGCTAATTCCCTCCTTAGGCCTGCTATTACAGTAACCTGCACCTGTGGGTTCCTGCCTGACTGCTAGGGCCCTCTCTCTAGGCAGTTTCTGCTCTTAAAGGAGCAGGCACCTTAGTGCCCTGTGACACGGTGTTATTCTTAGGGGTGAGGAAACACCACAGACCACCCAGGTGATGAACTCACACAGTGCATTTTATTCCTAGCAGTGGATTACAAAGTTGCTTTCACCTTGCTAATTACCTCATTAGTGAGGGAAGCCAATATACCTGAGAAGGGAACTCTGGAAGCCTGAAAGTGCCCCAGATGCCTTAGGTTATTTCTGTACTGGGCTGGGTCCTCTCCACTAATTGACTCATCAGTGGACTGCCTTCTCCACACCTCTGTGGGCCCCGAACCAGGAGATGCCTCTGTTGCTCCCTCCCTACCTAATAGCAGACCCAGCTCTGCTCCTAGACATCCCAGTGGCACGGATGACTTTGTGCCACTTCTACTGCCCGTGCACCAACCTGGAGCACTCTCCCTCAGAGTTCCCCTTGGCACAGCAATCTCCCAGAGCCCCAGTTCTTCCCGGACTCACCGGACCGGCTGTGGGTCTCAGGTGAGTATCCCACCTTCTTATCAGCTAAGCAGGGTCATCCTAGGGTCTACAGTCCTGGAACTCCCCTGGGTTGCAGATCGGGCATCTCTCTCTCTCTCGCTCTCTTCTTCTTCTGCAGTCCTCCCTCTGTCTTCCAGTGCCCAAAGGCAAAGTGTGCTCGCTCGCTGTCCAGTGTATACCAGCCGCAGCAGGATAATTACCCTAACTTTCCCTCAGTGTATCATTCCCCTCACCTGTGCAAGGTGCTCTCTATCATTACCTGCTCCTGTGGCTATCCTAATAATGGAGCTCCTGCCTGAGCCCCTGTTACAGTCTTATCTGTGGGTCTGAATATGGTTGACAAGGCTGATCCAGGATCAACAGACTGTTGCAACTCAGGAACATATTTCCATGCAGGGTGGGTGGCTCTTTTCAATCTCCTGTTGTCATCATAAGGTTTCAAAGTACCTAGGCAATAGTATCCTGTGAGTTGATATTGATGATGCATGTTTCCAGTTGATCTTGAGGACATCCATGAAGCACCTTCTTTGCCCTCCTCTTGAGTATACAACTTGACTGACCTGGGAGAATGAAATTTTCTTCAGGAGCCTGGAGTCAGACACCTAGACGTCAGCTAGCCCAGTGAAGTTGATGTTGAATGATCATCACTTCAATGCTCACGGTGTTTACATGCAAAAAGATGATAATGTTGGTGCACCTGTCTTCCCAGTGGATTCAAAATAGCTTCTGGAGGCAGCATTGATCGTACTTCTCCAATGACTTGAGGTGTCATCTGTACATTGTCCATGACTCGGTTCATGATCTTTCAAAACCCATTTCCTCAGGTGTCTGAAGGCTGCACTTGCACATTTGAGACAATGTGGGATTTCTTTATCAATGTTAGCCTTCTGCAAGAGATGGCTTCTGAGGTACAGGAAATACTCAATGTTCTCCAGAGTATCACTGTGAACTTGAATTACTGGAGCTGTAGACCATTCATTAAGAGCTTTATTAAGAGTTCATTAAGAACTTGTTGATGGAAGACCTTAGCCTTCTGAATGTTAAGCAGCAGACCCATTTTCTTGCATGTCTTGGCAAAGATGTTGATGACTGCTGATTCATCACCATATTACCTAATTTTAAAATAATTAAGATTCTGAGTGTAAACAAGTATAGAATTAGGCCCAGTATTGAGAGTACCATTTTAAATTCAAGGACTGTGTCACTTGACAATTACACATCAGTAACTTGTCTTCAGAAGCAGCGGTCAAAAAGAAATGTTTTCAAGACTGAAGAAAGCTCTACATTTCCTGTCTATTATTTTCTGTGACCCTGAATGAGTCTTTAAGTACCTGTTTGACTCTCAGCAAAGTCAACAGGACATAAGCACAAGTTAACCACAGACTTAAGTGCTTAGATGAATCAGATCTTAAATTTTCCAGTACAGAGTATGTAAGCTGATTGGCGGTGGTGTGCTTCGTGCTCCAGTGTCATCCTATTAGCATTATAGAAATTGAGGTGACAACCTTGATCTGATTAGATGTCAGTGCACTGAACTTCATGTACCAGAAGGTAAAAATGCCAAAGAGTCTAGTTTTTATAAGTGCCCACCAGCAGCAGTATGCTGGGGGTAGAATTTATGATTGTGAAACATGTATTCAAACATGCAAAACTCAATTGAAGAAGGACATTCTGCAGGAATTGCTTGTACTGACAAGCTCTTTTAGTTTTATGTTCTGCACTAGCTAAAAGGACAAAGGAAGCCATGATCTGTATATTTTCTACTAAAAGTGACATTTGGACCTTGTGGCTATCTATAAGGCCAAGACATATAAAACTTGTGTATGCATCTTCTGCATGCACCTTTACTATTCAGACAAGGGATGTGATTCATCAGAATCTTTGACTCATCCCACTTTTGTAAGAGAATGAAAAATGGTGCGTGTGCATGTGATGAATCCTAAGAGAAGAGCATAGAATTCTATTTGCAGCTACTGCACTTGATCAGGATCTTGCTTTATTATTTCCAATTAACAACAGGAAAAACTAATCTACATTGCCACCAGATGCTGTTTTCAGTGATCTTTGCATTCTGTTATATTTACATTTACAAAGCAGTGTTGTTAGTCAAGAAGGTCTGTGCACAGTCCAAACAAAGTGGGCAAGTGACAGAGGGCACAAACAGAAGTGCAGCGCTCTGCTGTAATGGAGAAGGCTTTGCAGCAAGCAATCCAAGTTGCAACAATCCTGCAGACCAAACAGAAGTTCACTGTTGGTTCCAGGGGGAAAGGGAATCTAGCTGCTGGCTGCCAGCCTACAGCTAGTTTCCTCTTAGCAACGGCCCCTCCTTACAAGCCTCTGCAGTTTTCAGAATGGAAGGGGAAAAGCAGCATAGGGAGCTCCTTCTAGGGGTTCCCCACCTGGTACTGGAGGGTGGGGTGGATGAACAGGGGTGAAAATACCCCAAACTGAACCCCCTCCACTCCCTTTCTCCCCTCCCATTCTGAAAACAGCAACAGGCTGGCAGTGCAGACACACGTTACAGACGACACTATGTTTTGAAACATCTTCATCTGAACCCTCATCAAATGAGGGTTCAGATTTTTACATAATTGGCCCTCTTTAAAGGGGTCTCCAGCTATGCACTTGTGTTTGGTCATGGCTATAGACTGCTTTCTATGGCCAGATCAAGCAAAAATTGTCACTTTTGTCTGTGCCCAGAATGATACACCTCACCCATTCTATTGTTTCTCTATTGCCTAGCTCTTTTGGTGTAATCAAAGCATAAACTGCCACACTTCATCCAAATACAAGGATGGATTTTACTGCTATATAGCATTTCTCAGCAATATTCACAAGCATGATACAAATTATCATTTCATAGTGGTTTACCACTAGTGCATCTCTATTATCAACAATCTAGTTGCTCCTGACTTAACACTGGTTAAGTGAGAAGACAATCCATCTTTGTGTCCAAAACAAATTTGGATTATCAAGACTTTCAGTAAAATAAATGAGACACACTCCAGTCCATGACCTATAACTCTAAACTCAAATGCAAACCACTTTAGAAGTGTGAAAGCATATAATACTTTTAAAAATTTTATTTGTGTTCCACTGTATTTCCCAGTTCAAGACTGTTCTTTGACAGATATCCAGTCATATTTTTGTGATATAGGGTATGTACAGCGTTACATTTAAATCAGCCTAACCAGGCTAAGATTGATCTAAATGCCAAATCATGCAGGAATTCAGTCTAAATCTGTCAAAAAATGGTAAATCCAATCTAAGATAGTACACATCCCAAGCACCTGCACATCTTTTCAGCACAGTCGTGGGGCTGGGGAAGACCAGCCACTTGCCCCAGTCCTAAGAGTATGTTATTCCCAGCTTCCCCCACAACCATGACAAGCCCCTCCCACACAGATCCAACCCCACCCCTGCACTGCCTGCTCCCCACCCCCATCCCACCAGACCTCACCTCCAGACCTACCAAACCCTTCCTCTCAACCCATGGACACATTGGACCCTCCTGGTCCAACACAACCTGAATTATTTACATTGGGTTCCCTGCCTGGATCCCAGGAGTGGCAAACAGTTACACATGCCACTCCCAGCCTATGTTTAGGTGGCATAAAGTAACCCCCATGACCATAGACCAAGTGCAGCAAACAATTAAACATACCTATAATTGTACAAACTATTAAAGTATATTTTGATCGTCTTAATAAATGCCTCAGATTTTTAGATCCTCATCTGTACAGATTCTGCTCAATACTTTCTGAGACTGTACTGCAAATAAATTATTAATTATATCCTTTTCACTTCACAAAGTATTAAGGACATCCTTTACCTGCAATGAAAGTTCTGCCTTCTTGTATTCAATTACAAGCATTAGCATTTGAACAAACATTTATCAACTTCCACGATAAAGTGATCCGTGCTAGTCAGGGTAGGGAGGGAAACAAAATAGCAAATCACCTGAAATTTCATAACCAGAAACCCCCCCTTTAATTTACACAAAATGGCTCTTGTGCTCTTGGTACAGTTTACAATCGTGGTAAGAACAATTGCTACTGTCATTATGCCAGTCATGCATGACACTGTTTTTTTAAAAAACTACTTGCTGTTGGTGCC
>NW_017729029.1:65287745-65298996 GCF_001723915.1 Gavialis gangeticus | reverse complement strand
GACATCCTTTACCTGCAATGAAAGTTCTGCCTTCTTGTATTCAATTACAAGCATTAGCATTTGAACAAACATTTATCAACTTCCACGATAAAGTGATCCGTGCTAGTCAGGGTAGGGAGGGAAACAAAATAGCAAATCACCTGAAATTTCATAACCAGAAACCCCCCCTTTAATTTACACAAAATGGCTCTTGTGCTCTTGGTACAGTTTACAATCGTGGTAAGAACAATTGCTACTGTCATTATGCCAGTCATGCATGACACTGTTTTTTTAAAAAACTACTTGCTGTTGGTGCCTAGGCAGAAAGTTATTTCCTGTAAGTTTACTCTGGCTTGGCAGGCCTCTTCTATAGCGGCTCAAATATTTGCCAATGACACCTATACCCTAAGTTCCCAGTAACAGATCCCCTAGTGGGCAGACAGTACATTTGCCTGACTTACAACTGCCCTCCAGAGTATCATTGGCAGCAGTCCAACAAATTAAGACTTCCTGGTCTCTCTCCTGGTTTCACTTTTCCATAAAATCCACCACGTAAAAATTCTGTAATCTAATTGAGATTTCCAACTGTTGTAAATATTTCACTGTAATAACGCAGGTCACAATTCATTAGCCTCATTTCATTAGTTACAGCACTTAATATTAGAGAACCTCATTTTTCATTTTAAAAACTGAACACCATTCTCAACCCCTGAAATACTTGAAGTGTAGCAGTGACCTCCAAACTACACTTATTGAGACCTAAATTCCTCTTAGCCATTTTATGTGCCCTTGGATGTGTTGCATGTGTGTGTCAACCAAATATACCACAGACATCTACAGTACTATGGAAGGAGGAGTGAAAATTACACTGCTGTAAATTGAACTTGCAAACCCATTAAACAAAACCTTCCTGGAATATTATTTTCTAATTATGATCTCGGTCTAAGTTTTAGGACTTTTTGAGAAAAAGCCTTTTGGCAACTCTAAAATATAAACTAGTTAAAATCCCCATAGTCACTTTTCCTAGTTAAAAAAAAAATTCTACCTAAAAGTCATCTGTACCAAACTACAGAGGGTAGAATTTGAAAATGGAAAAATTAGCAATTACATTATATAACATTTTTCCACCAGTGAATGACACAAGGACTTCAAAAGGTATTATTAAATAAAATTGTTCCTATTTTAAAATTTGAAAAATAGGAGCATAGAAAATTTTACTTATTTGACCATAATCATGTAGTGTGCAGCCAAAAAAGAAAGAGTCATGAAACTCACCTGTTGCCTCCTTCCCTCAATTTACACTACCTTTCTCTGGGAACTGAGAGCACTCTATGCCTTGAAAGACAAAGTACCAAATATCAACAAAATTAGAAGAAAACTGTTATGCTTTAGTGTCTGGTGCAGCTTTAAGTTCCAGTCACCTCAGTAATCCTATGACGTGTGTCTCAGGGAAGAAGTCAGTGCTCTAATAAACAGGCTGTTTCCCAGCAAACTGAAGGTGGTAGAGGAGCAGATAAGCCTCCATCCATTCTCTTTCACCTTCTGCTTACTTTAGACTGAGGCAGCAGAAATTGATACTTGAATGGCCCAGCTGATCAGTTGTGGAGTGATGTTTACTCTAATTAGAATTTAAAGTAGATTATCTGTAGCTTCCACATTGAACCACACTATAAAGAAGAGGGATGCGGTGAGGGATGGGAAAGGGGGAGTATGTCATTGTTTATATACCATATTTCCTTGCATACAACATGGATTCCCCCTCCCCCCACAAAAACAAAAACAAAAAAACACCTGCTGGCAATTGTAGTGCACATTATTTGTAAGAAATATGGTAAGAACAGTTTCTGATCCAAAAGCAAAAGATCTGAATTCAACTCACAGGGAGCAGACGAATGAGCAGGCACTGCTTCCTAGCTGCTGCTACTCAGTTATTTACTACAAGAAAAGATTTTTTTCTTTATTCTGCCTTTAAAAAACAGGCTATATATTGTATTGCAGGGAGTGTTGTATACAAGGAAATGTGGTACATTAGAGTTAATCTGCTAGTCAAACCTTCTCTTAGCAAACTAATCTTGTGACTCACCAGCCAGATTCACCATATTTCTTTTCCACATGTAAGTAAACACATTTTGAGAATCTGAAATCCTAAACATGACCCTTGCCTAGAAAGGAAAGCAGAGTCCTGTACACACTTTCCTAGATGTTGGTAGAACTACCTTCTTCATATGTTGGCTGTAGAGCATATTAACACCAAACACATTTTTGTGTGAAGCAGATGAATGGCAGATTGGCTCAAAGGTGCTTAAATACCTGGAGACACCTGTCTCCATCATGGATGGCTCTTCTGCCTTGTCCTTTACACCATTGGGATTAGCAGGCGACTCCCTGTGCCAATGCCTGAAGACAAGTAATTCTCCTAAGACAAGTAATAGTGTGTTAACAAGAGCTGTGCTGGAGAAGTTATGCCCAAATTGATATAGCCCTGTCAGATGTAATTTTTTTTTGTCAGAATGTCATTTACAAGTATGATCAAATTATTTTGAGGGTTGAATCAATGCCTAGAGTACATATGTTTTCCTCCAGAGGGACTGGAAAATATACTAAAATATACTTATTTAACACTTCAGTGCTCTGATGGGTTCTTTTAAAGGAAGACTGCCTATTTTAGTGTTCCAATGCACAAGAGTCTGAAAAGGTTTCATGGTCTTGGTAGCAATTTTCTACAAACAAATTTGGATCACTAATTTCTTTGGGAATTGGATAAATCAACATGCTATGCAGGACTCAGCTGGAGAGTTTGACTTTAGTTTTATTAGGGAAAAATGATACAATATCAATTTGTTCTCAAACTGTATTTCATACTTAAGTATTAAGCAAGCAAATACATGAGCCTAAACTGAATTCACTTTTAGTTTTGACACGGAATACACTAGTTTTACATTATTCTAATAAATAGTCATTCACAGAAGTGGCAAATTTGCTCACACTTTAAGTACAATATTTTTCTTTGTGCTTTTGTAAGTATTCTTTTCTTGCTCAGAGATGTAACTAAGTATTGCATTCAGCATAGTTAAAATCCTGGCCCCATTGAAGTCAATAGGAGTGGAGCCAAGGACTCAGTTTCACGCACTACAGTTAAGTGGGTGAATTAGTTCACCGTGTGTGTGTGTGTGTGTGTGTGTGTGTGTGTGTGTGTTTTCACAAATAATGTGCATGCACACAAATAATGTGCACTGCAAATTTCTACCAGCTGTTTTTTTGGGGAAAGTATACACACACACACACTTTTCACCTGATTGTGCTTGCTTTTCTTCTATCCTTCCAGTGGATTCCTTATACTAGTGGCCTGGACAACTGCTGCCCAAGAGTCACTAAAATGACTGTCTACAGGAGTATTCTCTTATAGCCAACTTATTCAATGCCAGGGCCACTTTCAGCCAAATTAGGCCCCAAGCCTCTCATAGTCTTAATATTGCCTAATGGGAAGACAATAAATGTTTTGACCACCCTCCCCCCCACATCACACAGTACTGTCCTGGAAACTTCAGCACCTTCAGGGTTGTGAGGGACAGTTATGGAATGGAGCCGTATTGTGAGAAGATTCATTCCTTTCTTCCCTTAATTGTGCATATCGCTGCTACGGTTTAGGTTTAATAGAGTGAAAACCTCGTAAGCTGAATAGCAAGACTATGCAGCAGCTCAAGGTGCAAAGCATAGCATTACTCAATCGGAACTTCAGAAAGAATCTTAAAATGAGGGTAAAAACTGTAAAATCATCATTGAAGAGTTGTGTCTTTTACCCTTTCCTGGGTGAACAAAGAGCAGGGGTAAAAAAAAACAAAACAACCCAGCTACAGCAGGCAAAAATCTGGGAATTCTCTTTATTTCCCAGTCAAAAATTTGTGAAACAGATGAAGAGTGTGCTTGGGAACAAGCCAACTCACACAGAGAAACTATAGTCCACAACATTTACTAAACAAAAAATGATGTTTCTGAGAAATCTCAACTGTTAGAAAGTCTTAAAATAAACAGCTTAAGGTTCCAGACACTTCCTAACAGCATTATGAATTGTCATTGTTCTATCCAGTTTAAACCATACATACAAACCTATTTTTGCTGCCATGTTTTGATCTGTAATCAATATCTGACTATGAGTATAAGCTGGTAATTTTATATATGTCGTTTAGTAAATGTGTAAGCAAAGATTTTGTAAAGGTTATGGTCCCACGGTAAAGTCTGTCAAGAATTCTTTCAGTACTTCAATGAAATGCAGAGCGGGGAATAGCGCTCCCATTAAAATAACTGTAACAGCTCTCATAGACCATAAGAGTCACTATTTCAAATGTAGTCAACTGTTTCCTTTCATAGAACTTAGTAGTGACTTTTGCAAACCCTTCCAAGGAAATCTGTTAAAACCTATATAACAACATTTGCTGTTATATTCCCCATTACATGAAATGCAACTATATAATAAACTGTGGGCACTGCAG
The DNA here is from genome assembly GCF_001723915.1 of Gavialis gangeticus. Classification (NCBI taxonomy): domain Eukaryota; kingdom Metazoa; phylum Chordata; order Crocodylia; family Gavialidae; genus Gavialis; species Gavialis gangeticus. The sequence goes on along the minus strand of NW_017729029.1, from coordinate 65,294,527 downwards.
CTTAAAATCATCTAAATATTTCCTTCAATTCCCTCTGGGCTCTACTGAAGGTATCTTCTCAGGCTATTTACAGAGAAAAATCCAGCATTGAGCTTCTTTAAATAACTTCCAGTTCATTTTTATAGTCAAGATTCCTCGTGTTGCAGGGACCATCCACAAAAGTGATAACAGGGCTAAGTACAGATGTTTAGGGATGCTAGGGGGAGATTAGATCACATTAAAATAGCCACCTGACCTAACTTAGTTCACCCAGGTGCAGATTTCATGCTTAGGTCCCTAGTTAGGTGGATCTAAGTGCAAACTATATAGAAGTTTGGCACACATGGACTGGTCTAAAAATGGCAAAACCTGATCTAAGATAGACCTCAGCTGATGTGCACTCAAATCCGATCAATTTAGGTTAGACCGGTGAATCAAACTTCTGTACAGCTCCAAGCGCAGACCCAAGGCTGGGAAAACCCAGCTGCTGGCCGTAGTCCCAGGGCTGCACTTTTCCTACCCACTTCCCTGGCACCAGGCTATTTTTAGCCTCCCAGCCCCTATCCCCCAACCCGCCAGGACCAGCCCATCCCTCCCCATCCCCCCAAGTCCCTGTACCACAAGCCACTCACAGTGCCAGTTTTATCAGCATTTGCCAACACTGGGAGCTGAGGACCTGAGTCACAGTCAGGGGAGAGGCAGGAGGGAGGGAGGTGTAGGTTCACTGAAGGAAGGGTCAGGGGGCTAAAAATATCCCCAAGCCCCATGAGCCCCTTTGATCCTGCCAACCCCCCCACAGACCCCAGTAACCCCCACTGAACCCGCCTGCCTCCGATCATCCCACAGATCCTGCTTGCCCCCAGTCACCCCACAGATGCCTTCTGTACCCCCAAACCCCTCAGTTCCTCCTGCAGAGCCCACCTTCCCCCAATCCCTCCCATAGATCCTGACTGCCCCCACAATCTTCCTGTCAATTCCTAAATCCCCCCAGAGGCAGCTCCTTCCAATTCCCCCAACTCTCCCCACTAGCCTCACCCATCCTGACTTACCCTAGATAGAGTGACTATTTTTAACCTGATCAAGGATCTAGCCTCCTCGAATATTCGTGTTCAGCCTAGGTGTTGCAGAATGGAATTGCTTATCAGAGGCGCTCCCAAAAGTAATTACACATCAGTTTGGAAGGGATTTGTTTACTTTCAAACCTTGTAAATATGAATCAGCTCGCAAATGCTATTTTTGTTGGGACAAGCTCATAAAGGTTACATGAAGTGCCATGATTCTGGTTACACAAAGACAAAATTTTAATTAATTTCCCAATTGCTAGGTGCAGTAAGTTTGACGTATTGTTTTCACTGGAAAGGCACGGAGGCCTACGTACTGACACATTTATTTCACTTTGAGTAGCACCTTGTATTTCAAGCTATGGCACTGAAATCAAGTGAGTTGTACCTGGAGGACTTGACTTGTTTATGTCCCAAAATCTAGCCCATAAGAAATGCACACGTGCATGAATTAAGAAGTGGTTTCCTCCATCTTTTCCATGCATCATTCTCATACATGTGGAGACTAAGAGCATTTCTGACAGCTGTATTCTTTATCAGATTGTGTCTCCAATCTGAACTGATCCTAATTATTGTGATCTGGGTTTTAGTGAAAGTGACATCAATATTTTGTGGAAAATTTTCCATTCCAGTTGTATCATACTTTTGGGTTTGGGGGGGTTTCTTACGCTAAAGGAAAAATAGACAAAAAAATTCCATTTTCTGTGAAAATACTCCTAATGTAAGTACTGCTGAAGTTTGTTAGGTGTTTTACTATAGACTGGGGTAGGCCCATTAATATATCTCCGGTTTAATGTAATTATAATTTAAAATAATAACAATAAGCTTCTCTTGCACAAAAGATACATTCCAAAGCTGTGGAAAAAGTCCTATCATGGCCATATTCAGTCCTGCCATACACAGTAAAACTCTATTGACTTCTGCATCTTATTTCTGTAATTGAAGTATGAATTAAATGAATGTATTACATTGATCATAAGCTACTTGCAAAACTGCATCATTTAAAGATCAGCAGGACTTATTTTCATTTAAGATGTCACAGGCGAACTAGTGGATGTGAACTTAAACTGAACTTGAGGAATAAAAGGCAGCTTGCTTGTACCCTTTTCATCTGTCAGTAACATTCTCAGCTAAGTCAGTTTTGCCTTATTAAAGTTAAATTGGTTTTATTCATCAGAGTGAATGCAAGTGCTTAGATACTGATCTGTTTTGCCATCCTGCAGCATAAAAGTAGCTATTCCAATCCAAAAGTAGGGCCCAGGCTCTGGGTCTGAATACATAATTGCAAGGTTGCATGCATCTTGCAACCACATTTGGAAATCATCGAAGGAAGTTAATTTTGATGCAAATTAGAAACCCCCTGAATTTTGCCCTAACCCATATCAGACAAAAGACAGTTTCTCAAAATGGGTGCAGTGCTTGTCTTAGTGTAGTAAAATGTTATTGCTTATATCCTTCTGGATATATACAGCAACAGAAAGGATACAGTTGAGAAACCATGCGTTTTATCATCTTTTAATTATAAAACAAAGGAAAAAAACCCGTGATATATCTAAAGCAGCTTTCACTTAGCATAGCTCCTCTTAGCTCTGTCAGTTGGAGTATACCTCTATCATATCTACCTGTACAGAACAAGTTAGAATACTATGTATTCTAACTTATTCTGTTGTATATAAAGGTTACGTATTTTTTTTAGTATTAAATTGAATGAAATGCCAATACCCTACCAGCACTCTGGCTGGAGCTGTGCTGAAGTGGCTAGAGAAATGCCACTCTGTGGATCAGGGTATGGCCACAGAAGTTTAGAGTGCTTTCAGAAGACCATCCCAACACGGAAGTTTGTGCAAGTCTGTCAGATTATGACAAAGGTTTTAATTTAAAAAATTCATTTTAAGGTAACACCATGCTGGGAACGTAGCACCTGCAGTCATGTTGTCTTTCTCCCCTACTGTGTCCTACCTACAGAGGTTGGCACATTCTTCAAGCAAAATCAGGCTCTCCAAAGCCCACTCAGTGAAATGCCTGGTCACCAAATACAAGAGATTTGCATACCCTGTTTGCATATTGCATATAGCACAAATTAATCACTTAGCATTAAATTAAGTAAAAGCCCTGAATGTCACAATTTTTTTTTTTTTTGCCTTCAATAAAGGTTAGCATTTTGCTAACTACAACTAAATTATACCAGTGTGGCTACCAGTAGCACAATGAAGTGGGAAACCAGACCACCAGCCTCGGGCACCAGCCACAGCCTCAGTCTTGCAGCCAGCAGCAGAGCCACTGGCATGCTGCTGCCCAAGGCACTCCAGCACCCAGTTACACCATGGGGTACACCTGGGTGCTTGGCTAGTTGGCTACTAGGGTTCTTTCACATTTTCTACCTCACATTTATTTTGAAAGCTATGCAAATAAGTTACCTCTAACACAACATACTGCTGACAATGTTCAAGGACACCATGTGCTATTAATGCTACAAATACTTCTAACCCATTCAGTTACAACCATATCATTATTTGATCCCTTGTGTTGACAAGGCCTTAAAAAGGTAAGGAATCTATTTTTCAAACCTAGAATACCTGAAATACTTTGAAGTCTTTATTCATTTATGCCCAAAGAGATCAATTTCTAGGTGAAAATGAGAGAAAGGAGAGAAACAGCAGCTCAGTTAATAGAGTGTAAAGGACAAAGTTTGAAATTAAATGTTATGATTTAAAAAGCTCTGTAATTCAAGACCCAACTCCTTCATTAGGGAAATAAAACAAAATTCCTTGCAAAGGAAAGGAAGACGATCTCTCTTTAATAGTACCAAATTTTCTCTGCACCATGAATTTGAGATATAGCATTTGATTTCTATGGAGATAAAGAGGCAGAAGTTAGAGCAATCTGGAAGAAGAACGTAAATGTGGTGTTAAAGACCAAGGAGGAAAACTCCAAGTGTGCTGGCTCATTAGAACCTGCAGTATTTTATCCTGTTTCACTGATAGAGTAGAGGAGACTTGGGAAACCTTTTTTTTGTTTAATTCTGGGGGCAATTAAAGAAAGGAAACATAGCCCAGATGACTGCAGGCTGCTCATTACCGTCTGCTGTGCAGGAGGAGAGGGCATATTTTAAATGTTAAAATCAGATAATTTATAAGTTTAACTTTGAATTTCAGTGGCACAGAGGGAATGGCAACTAGATTAATGGAGGAAACACCTTCTGTACACAGCTAGCTTCCATATTTTAATAGGTCAATATCTGAAGGAAGTATTGTACTGGCCTTTACTGAAAAACAAAATAAATCAGGTGTGAGAGGATTTAAAAAGTAATACTTTCTTCAAGTGTCCCTTAAAACTGTTGATGTACCAGCCCCAAAAACTAATACTCTCAACAGGGGCTCTGCTGCTCAGATAACTGGCAGAGTTTATTTTCAAATACATCTATAGAGACTCCCCAAGGAAAAGGTGGACATCCCATGACTCAGCTCATCCAAATGCTAGGCTGAATTAAGTTCTAGAGAATACACTGCAGAAGAGAACGAAGTCACCGTTGGCAAGGGAAGGACAAGATTTTCAAAGAGCAAGGATTTTCCTCTCTGGGGCCCAGATTGAATAAAACACTTCAGCCCTAAACTGTCAAGGCACTTAAATGTGTATTTAAATCCAATCCTACTCAGCCAGTCACTTGACCATGTATTTAATTTTAAGCCTGTGTGTAGTCTTATTAAAGTCAGCAACTCTTCTCACAAGCTTCAGTGCTTTGTAGGACTGTGACCTAATTTCTGTCATTGAAAATTCTTTTGCTTGAAGTACAGGGGCATCCTAAAAGTCTAGGGATTTTGACACCCAACAAGGACTCTCCTCCAGAGAGATAGATCGCACATTTGAAAGAACCACCTGGATACCACGTGAAGAATTGCTTCAATACAGAAGAAATCCACGCCCCCCCACCCAAATCACACACCGCTGGTTATGACATATCACCCCTCCCTTGAACCCATGTGGAAAATCCTCAAACAGTTGCAACCCATACTAGAAAGAGATCCTATTCTTAAAGAGATCTTCCCAGAGCCACCCATCCTATCCTTCAAACAAACACCAAACCTCACTAAGCTCATCACCAGAAGCAAATTTCCTCAGGCCCAGAATGCACCGAATAGATCCAGACCATGCCATAACACGAAATGCAAAACCTGCCAACTCATCTCCACCACCTCCACAATTACTACACCCCACAACAGAGCCATCAGCATTTCTGGACCTTACAGCTGCACCTCCAGAAATGTAATCTCTCTCATCCAATGCACCAAATGCCCTGATGGAAAATACGTAGAAGAAACCAAACAACAACTGCGCACCAGAATGAACGCACACTGGAAATCTATCCAAGACAAGAATAGCCAATGACCTGTGGGGGCACATTTCTCACAAGAAAACCACTCTCTCTCCAATCTCTCAGTCCTGATCCTCAAAGGAAACCTACAAAACACTTCTCAGAGACGAGCCTATGAACTTCACCTCATCAACCTCCTGGATACAAAAAATCATGGACTAAATATAGACATTGGATTTATGACACATAATAACCTGCCTGACATCTGACTCCCCAGGTACCTCTCCACTATTTAACTGCTACATTCATCCTCTTTCTCCCCCAGCCCCCACCCAGCATGTCTCTCACCCACTGACTCCTCAATTTACATCTTCACTGACTGCCTGTGTTGCCTCAGTTAATTGTAAACGCATACAGTACAACCTCTTAATAATAAACTGAAGAGAGCTGAAGGAGGAGGCCTGGTGCTTATCTAAGTCTATCCAAACCAGGCAGATGATCCAATAAAAAGATCACCCACAAAATTCCTTGTGTCTTGCATATTTCTTGAACTATTACAGTGACAGCATCACTCTAATACTTCGCAACAGGCCCTGTTTTAACAATCCAAAAAGTAAGTACCAAATTTTTTCATTGGTATTATGCTGCAGTAAATTGACTAACACTACTTTAGTAAACACCATTTTAAATTAAATTCTCTCCCATTCCAGTGGGGTTTATTATAATGAGGTTGCTTTGTAATAAGCATATACTGAGATGACCTACTCCATGTTATCTGCTTACTAGAGGCTACTTATCGTTTCATAATGAATAATTTATCCAACTAGTTGCTTTTCTTATTCAGAATATTTGCAAACAGCTTGCAATCGCCTACAATTTGTCATCTGAAAAGTGTTTGTTGGTTTTGTTTGAAGAGTGTTTCAATTCTCTCAATTATTCTAAAAAAAAAATCACTGGTTATAGCCAATATGCACACTTTTTAAGGTGAACATGACTAGACATGGAAGAACCAAGACCATTATGGTTGTTTCCTGATTGGATGAATGTAAAAATGCTTGTGATGTAATTACTTACACATGCAATTTTAATGTCATTTTTTTGAGTCCTCACATATGCAACTTTGCAATTTGCTTCCTATGAACAATCATGTCATGTCAGTAAAACTCAATAACATGAATGTCCATGGAAAGCAAACCCAAAAGAGGTACATGCAGAGCAAAAGTGATACTATTTAAAACTAGGAATGAATAGCCATTCAGCTCTGCTGCTTATTAAAACTCCTAATGAACCATGTTCTCTCAAAATTGATGTTTTTATGAAAAAAAAAAAAAAAAAAGCTTCACTGCTTTTCAGAGGTTATTCACTATTCCCAGAAATGGCATTCTGGCATTGGTTCAACTATTAAGATTTTTCTCCCATGCATTTAATAA
>NW_017729029.1:65275463-65282745 GCF_001723915.1 Gavialis gangeticus | reverse complement strand
AAAAAAAAAGCTTCACTGCTTTTCAGAGGTTATTCACTATTCCCAGAAATGGCATTCTGGCATTGGTTCAACTATTAAGATTTTTCTCCCATGCATTTAATAACTTCCCAAAAATGGCATCGCAGTTCAGATACACAAACTGCTTACTTTTCTACCTGTCTTCTATTGGCAGTTTTAGTTTTCTCAATCACCTTTTAAGTCTGAAATCATCTTGCCCTTCAAAATACCTATGGCTTTTCTTGTTATATCCCTGCCATTTATAGAAGAATACTGTCCATGGGCTTGTAGTAAATGTCTGTGACTAGGGTTATTCTCCGGGAATCACTATTCCTTGAATAAACTGAATGCATGACAACATATCATATATAACTGAATATGAGGGTTTTTTCCCCCAGTCAGCATGGGGGGAAAGCCCCTTGTCTTATATTCATATATAAATTGGAGGGGGGGAATAGGCTGCTGCTGCAACTCTGACTCTGGCCCCAAGCCCAGGTCAGGGCCCAAGTCAAACTTATAGCAACCTTCCCCCCACCCCGCCCCCTCCACTTTGTTAGCCTAAATTTTACCTATGGGTGAGAGGAAATTTAATGAGCAGTAAAACCATCCCAGACACAACTCAGAAGCTTTATTCGGATACGCAATAGCAAAGACTTATTTGTATCAATAAAGACAATGCTTATGTAACATTGGATCCAGAGAAGAAACAGATCTGCTGGCCAGGCTTCTCTGTTTCCCTAGGCACTTGGGTTGGTTTGCTGAGCTCCAAAGTAGTCCAATTTCTAGAAGAACTAATGCAGAAGTCCCATCTAACCTATGCCCAATATTTATAGATGACTGGCCCCAATATTGTAATAAATGACCCCTGACTGGATTTATTTAAAATGTCTTTGTTTCACCAAAACTTTTAGAACTGGATTGAACTATATTTACTGCAGCCCTGAAGGTGTCAATTAGTTGGAATTTACATCCTGAAAAAGGAGCAAAAGGGAGGAGTCTTTATTCCTTTCCCTTCCCACTGTGGAACGTTGTTTAATGTTTAACACCGGCCTGCTACTTTTTCACCTTAGTTTATGATCTGACAAGGCTGCTTTGTTTTTTACAACTCATTGAAGCCTTCTAACGCAAACACAGCTATTCTAGCAAAAGAACATTTAATACATTGGGCTATAGCAATCACTGCTTATGGTTCTCTCTTATAGTGTTTCCTCTCAAGCCTTGTGCTGTGTTTGATTGCATCTAATTCAATGTATGGATGACTTCCTTTGCTTTGCTGACCAAACCAGTTGTTACATCCTTGAAGGTTCATGCTCTGGTCACTCAGATACTGACTTCTGGGGCCTTCTGTCTTAGCCACACTTCTGCAGCTTAGGCCTAGGCCTCTTGAAAATGGGCAAGCCTGGCAACAACACATCTTGCAGCTTCCCCTCGGCAGCTTCTGCCCCCACCCCTTTCCCTCCCTTTTACTGTCAGATCCAGTTCAGCTCCAACTCGGGCTGAGGTCTCTCCCAGGCACAGGGCACATGGAAACTCTATCCCCTGCCCAGTCAATCAATAGAGATGACACTGCTGTATGGCCAGGCAAGTGCTGAGCTTCCCCACGCTGGGCTCTAGGATGGAGCACCATGAACAGGGTCCAACTATAAGGGTGGGGAGGGGAAAAGGCAGAAACTGCAGGGGGGGAAAGGGACAGAGACTGGGATAAGTTTGGGAGGAAAAGGCAGAGACTGTGAAATACAGCGGGAAAGAGTCTGAAACTTTGGTGGAGAGGTAGAAGCTGTGGGAAGCTGGGGAGTAGGGGGTGCAGGTGCCAAGGGGAGCAGGAAGGTTTCAGGGGGAAGAAGTGGCTAGGGCAAAGGGCACCAGGGCCTCTAGCCACTGCTTTCCCTGAATCTAATTATTTGGCGTTCAGCTTATATTCAGGGTCATCTTATATTCAAGCAAATATGGTGATAATCAAGTCTATATAAACCAGTATACTATACCCATAATTACGTACCTATATTTATACACACAAATCAGAAAATCATATATGTGGCCAGAGGGCCTCAGTCTAACTACAAGAGTATCCAGAAGTGCAGATTCAGGTGGAATTGTCTACACAGAGCTAGATTAAAATCCTGCTTCCTTTGAAGCCAGTGACAAAATCCTATTGATTTTTATAAGGCCAGGATTTTAGACCTCATTGCTTCTGTTAGCTTAAACTGTCAAAATATTGAAGATGTTAAATTTGCTAAAATTTACTAAAATCTTTAACATTTGCAAATAGGCTTAGATATTTTCTCTGACTGCAAGCTGGAAACATTTTCTTCATATGGTGCCATTTAGATCTCTGGAAACTTCTTAACTTATTGGTAGTTTAACATATTCTTTTGTTGTAACTAAAAACTAAATTAAAAATGTAGCTGTTTCATTGCTTACTAATGCTTAGGATAACTTGAAGAAATTATACTCCATCCCAGTCAACCTCAAAGTTTTTCCAAAGAGCAAAGGCCATATTTACTCAAATCCAAGACAGGACTTTTTCTGCCATTTAACATGGATTCAAGTACAAGTGAGGGAGGGTACGTGGCTGCTGCTATAGCTACAGCTGCAGCTTGGAGCTAGAGTCAGAGTTGGAGCTGTAGCAGATGCCTGCCTATCCTGTCCCCCAACAACCCCGCCATCTGTGCAGATGCCTCACCCCTGCAGTCTCTGGCCCCCAGCCACTGCATCTTCTTTCCTCCTGCCTCCACATCTGCCCCCTGCCCCAGCTGCCATTTACCCTCCATGGCTCCTGCCAGCTCCACCCTGATCTCTCCACATACTAGACAAGTGCAGTCATACAGTATGTGGCACTGCAAACACGTTTGCAACACCACATACCGCACACCCTGGTGTTCTCCACACTGGAAGGGCATGCTGCCCAAGCATGCACTACTCCATTTTTTTCCACATTTTTTTGACCCTTGGATATCCAGGGGCCCAAAAAACTGCAGGAAAAAACCCCCAAATCAGCACATGCTGGGGCAGCATGCCTGTACTACTAAACAGCAGAGCCAGGCCGCTTCAAGCCTGGCAGGATCACCATGGCTGCAGCTCTGGGAAGCCCCCTGAACACCAGGTAAAGTTACTGGGGCCAGCACAGTGCTGGCCCCAGCCTCCCCTACACCACCTGGGGCAATTTGGCGCATGCCAAAGCACACGTGTCACAGGCATTCCCCAGGGACAAGAAGTGTTGGCACAAGGTGAAGCACCGCTACTTGTCACCAGGGAACCAACATCCAAGAACATCTGGACATGCCCTATGAGTCTGTTACATTTCTATCACAGATAACAAGAAAATATCTTTTCATACTGTAGTAAGAAATACAGAGCCCCAGTGACCAAGTCCAATTCCACACCACAACTTTTTCAACTCGGCGCTTGTTCAAAATGGGAAATGGGTCTCAATCTCACAATGAATAATGTTGTATTTTGGGGAGTATTAGCAGTACATTTTCCCATCATTGGTATGAGTTCTTGTATAACCTGTTACATTTATCTTTGATGTCTCTAGTTTTATACTCTTTAGAGTGCCAGACCTTGCCTAGAAATAATATTTGCCTGAAGTCAAGTTTAAATGATAACATTTCTCATTCATAGTCATAGGTAGGCTTTTGTGTTACACGTGACAGAGATCTTCAAATTCACTTTTGTCAGTTGCTTGTCATGTACCTTACTTCACTGCATCTTTGCAGAGATATTTGCAATAGTTCGTGAAGATGTTTTACTGCTATGTTGTTTTCCTAACAATGAGCAATTTGTAGAGTTATCAGTAGTGTTAGCTATGTAACCAGCTTAAGAACTTTATCAGACCTTAGAGGTTTTAATCATATTCTTCACTATATAGTTTTCATTTAAAAATAAAGTTCAGAGTTGCAAATATCCTACTCTAAATATAAACTGAATATCATTCCAAATGTCAGTGAATGGTGTCTTTGAATCTGAAAACAAGCAAAATACTAAGTCAGAGAGAAGATATATATCTACCCACTATTTCACCAATTGAGTTCATAGATGCTAGAGTTGGAAGGGGCCTTGACAGATCATCGGGTCTGAACCCCTGCCTCGGCAGGAAAGAATGTTGGGGTCAGATGACCCCAGCCAGATGCCTATTCAGCCTTCTCTTAAAGACCCCCAAGGTAGGGGAGAGCACTACCTCCCTTGGAAGCCCTTTCCAAATTTTGGCCACCCTTACCGTGAAGAAGTTTTTCCTGATATCTAGCCTAAATCTGCTCTGTCAGTTTGTGACCATTGTTCCTTGTTACCCAAAGAGGCGCCCTGGTGAACAGAGCATCTCCGATCCCTTGCCGCGTCCCGCTCATGAATTTGTAGGCGGCCACAAGATCACCTCTCAGCCTTCTCTTGCAGAAGCTGAAGAGGTCCAGGTCCCTCAGTTTCTTCTCATAGGGCTTGTCCTGTAAGCCCCTAACCATATGAGTGGCCCTCCTCAGGACCCTCTCAAGTCTATCAACATCCTTCTTGAAGTACGGCACCCAAAACTGGACACAGTACTCCAGCTGCAGTCTGACCAATGTTGCACAGAGGGAAGTATCACCTCCTTGGATCTATTTGTCATGCATCTGCTGATGCATGATAAAGTGCAGTTAGCTTTGCTGATGATTTCATCATATTGATGACTCATGTTCCTCTTGGAATCCACTATGACTCCGAGATCCGTTTCCACTTCTGTGCTGCTGATAGGGTCACTTCCCAGCCAGTAGGTGCACTGGATATTTTTGCGCCTTAGGTGAAGTACTCTGCACTTGTCCTTCTTGTACTGCATCCTACTGTGTACTGCCCACTTTTCTAACCTGTCCAGGTCTGCCTGCAATCATTCCCTACCCTCCAGAATGTGCACTTCACCCCAGAATTTAGTATCATCCAAAAACTTGGAAAGAGTACACTTCACACCCACATCCAAGTCACTGATGAAGATATTGAAGAGTACAGGTCCAAGGACCAAACCCTGCAGGACCCCACTACCCACATCCTTCTAGGTCAATACCGACCCATCTACTACCACTCTGTGGGTGTGACCATTAAGCCAATTTGCCACCCACCCAACTGTGTAAATATCTCTCTCACAGCCTCTTAATTTATTTACGAGAATGGGATGAGATACTGTATCAAAGGCCTTGCTAAAATCCAAGGAAATGACATCCACCTCTACTCCTGTGTCTAAGCATTTTGTGACCCTGTCATAAAATGAAACCAGATTGGTCAGGCATGATCTACCTGCTACGAATCCGTGCTGGTTTTCCTGCTGCATTATTTTTCACGCTGGACTCCCACAAATATGATCCTTCATAATCTTTCAAAGACCTTTCCAAGGATGGAAGTGAGACTGACTGGTCTATAATTACTTGGATCCTCCTTCCTCCCCTTCTTGAAAATAGAGACCACATTGGCCCTTTTCCAGTCCTCTGGGACCTGACCTGAGCACCACAAGTGCTCAGACAGCCATGCCAGTGGTTCTGCTTTGACACCGGCCAATTCCTTCAGTACTCTCGGATGCAGCTCATCCAGGTCTGCTGACTTGAACACATCCAGTCCATCCACGTGACTCTGCACCAAGTCAGCATTGACAGTTGGTGGGCTGGTGTCCCTCTGATGCTCATCTAAGAACCCATTAAGAGACTTACCTTGAGCCCTGTTCAGGAACTCTTTGGCTTTTCTAACTGCCTCCCTACAAATAGGTATACTCCTCCTTGGTAGCTTCCCCCTGTTTCCACCACCTATATGCCTTCTATTTTGCCCTTAGGCTCCCCAGGATTTCCCTGTTTAGCCAAATAAGTTTTTTGGCTCCTTTCCCCCTTTTCCCTCATACTGGGATAGTCTCCCTCTGCACCTGAAGGATCACTTCCTTTAGGAATGACCACCCTTCCTGGACTCCCATCTCGCCAATACTCTTCTCCTGCAGTGCATCATTGACTAGACTCCTAAGCATACTGAAGTTAGCCTTCCTACAGTCAAGCACTTCCACCCTACTAGTTATCTTACCCACCCTATGACATATAGTGAATTTGACTGAATGATGGTCACTGTCCCCAAGGTGACCACGAATCTGCAGCTCCCCTACCAGGTCCTCCCCTGTAGCCAACACCAAGTCCAGTAAGGCATTCTCCCTAGGTGGATGTATACCTCCTGCATTAGGTGAAGGTCCTGCACGCAGGTTAAGAACCTGTGTGAATGGTAGGATTTGGCTGACTGCTCCTTCCAGCAGATGTCAGGGTAGTTTAGGTCCCCCATGACAACCACGTCCCTAGACTGTACGGCCTCTGAGAGCTGCCTCAAGAATTCCAAGTCTAGCTCTTCCGCTTGATGTGGTGGTCTGTAGCAGACCCCCACCACCAAGTCCTGTTCACACCACTGACCAGCAAGTAGTGCTTAGGGATTGTTAAAGCACAATTAACTCTTAGATGGAATGTGCAATACTAACACAGACAACTTAGTGTCCTAAAATCAAAGTCTAACTTTATTAATACAACAAGTATTATCTCAGGGATTTTTTATATTTAGACAGAAAAAACACTTAGTATAATGATCTCACCCAATCCCAGATGTTACTTTGCCTTATGAAAAAAACAACTACTCAGTTTTTGAAGCAAAGTGTGCGTCATTGGCTGGGATGATCCAGACAGGTGTTGAAAGCTGGATTTATGATGTAAATGATGATGAAGACAACAACAACACTTAACTTTTTTGCTTTCCCCTTTTATGCTTTTTTTAACTTGACTTTTTTGATGACTCCTTTTTTTTGGATTGGTCTATCTGCAGTTAGCATATGGTTTATATTTTATTTAGTCCGCATATTTCTTTGTTTAATATTCCCATTATGAGCACACCTCTTAATTTGGGCTTTTTCCAGTGTCTTACTTTAGGCATTGTCTATTGATCTCCTTTATCACCTTTCATTAACGTATTTAATTATTCCATTCCTCTGATTCAGCTGGTTCGTGCCAAGTTCAGTTAATTTGAGCTAGTAACAAAATTATTCTTATGTTGTGTTAGAAAACCTTCTCACAGTGATAGAAAAAGGAAAGAAACATCATGCGAACAAACTCTAGGATATAAGCTGCTTGCAAGAAACAAGGCCAGCTGATATTGTAAATACCAGCTAAATGAGAAATGAGTCGTGCTGTCATTAAATAACTCATGTGTTATTTGGTTGAAGCTGCTGTTGAACCCGAATGTGGCCATTGACCACAAAAAGTCAGTCTTTGGGGGTGAATGAGTAGCACCGCTGGAAAACTCCTTGCCT
>NW_017729029.1:65255723-65270463 GCF_001723915.1 Gavialis gangeticus | reverse complement strand
AAACAAAGTATGACAAGCTACCCTAACAGTCCCTTTCCCCTCGACCTCCATGTATCTTAACACACAGTGCCTCAACTTTCTCCTCCTCTGATCCCATTTTGATTAGGGTAAATGTATAATGCTCCTTTACATACAGAGAAACCCCACCCCTTTCCTCCCTACTCTGTCCCTTCTGTACAACCTGTAGCCCTCAATGTGTACCACCCAGTCATGGGTAGGGCCCCAGCAGGTTTCCATTAGCTCCACTAAATTAAAGTTATTGTCTGCAAGCAGGAGTGTGAGTTCTTCCTGCTTATTCCCCATGCTCCTAGCATTAGTATAAAGCAGGGATGGGCAAAATACGGCCCATGAAAATGAACATTGATTTGTCCTTGGTTCCTGTCAAAAATGACAGGGACCAGGGGCAGTAGGACCCAGGGGAAGCCCAGTGGGCTCCCACAACAGCAGGGCCCACCCAGCCCTGCCCCCCCATCCAGAAGCCCTAGCAGGGGCTTCTGGCCTGGGACCATGTGGCTCCTCTGGCACCAGAACCTCAGGTAAGGGGCGGGGGGACCCCGGGCAGGAAAGGAGCCCAGGGAAAACCTGAGCACAGGGAGAAGCAGCTCCTTGCATGCCCCGTGGCTGGCTCTCCCTGCTGCAGCCACTTACAGCCCACGTGTGGCTGTCCTGAGCATGCACAAGCAGCTCCACATGGGCTCTGAGCAGCTGCAGCGTGGGGCACCAGCCATGGGGTGGATAAGGGGCCACTTTTCTCATGCTCAGCACCAGCTTGTAACCTGGCCTCACTGTGAGCCTGTGCCCCGCGTGGATCTGGGCTAGCCCATTGGGGCTGCACTGTGGCGGCAGGAGCTGTGGCACCCCCACTTGCCGCACCAGGCAGCATTGGCTGCTGCTGCTGCCAGGAACTCATGCACTGGGCAGCGCAGAGGTAGTGGTAGCAAACACTTCCCAGTGTGGGAAGCGGGGGGGCTGCAGCCACTGCCACCATGGCCCAGCCCCGACAGGTGAGCCCAGAGCCAGCACAGAGCCCAGGCTGGCTGGAGAGCCAAGTTACAAGCTGGTGCTGAGCACGAGAAAAGTGGCCCCTCACCTGCCCCATGGCTGGCACTCCCTGATGCAGCTGCTCACAACCCACGTGGGGCTGCCTGTGCCTGCACAGGACAACCCCACGTGGGCTGCGAGCAGCTGCAGCAGGGAGCGCTGGCCACGGGTCAGGCAAGGGGCTGCTTTTCCCCCCTCACACTCAGCACCAGCTTGTTACCTGCCAGTGAGTGCAAGGTCGTGGCTGTGCACTGTCCCCCACCTGTACTGCAGGGCTGGGGGGCACTGGGAGTGAGCAGGAGCATGGGGACCACACCAGTGTCCTGGGGCCAGTGCCAGTGGAGCCCAGAGCAGGGTGGCAGGAGCACAGGGTCCCAGCCAGCAGGGGCTCTATAAAGCCAGACAAGCTCCCACTTCTCCCTGCTGGTGCAGCCAAGCCTGGCTCCACAGACCCCTGCCAGCCTGCACCCTGCTCTGGGCCCCACCAGTGCTGGCCCTGGGACATTATGCAGTGGGGCACCTGTCAAGGAGCAGGGCTACCCATGCAGCCCTGAACAGCTTGCCAAAACTGGGTAAGCGGCTCTCCACCTGAAATAATTACTGGCCCCTGGTATAGAGGCACTTGAGCCCTCCAAATGGTGCCCCCCCTGTTCTGATGCCCAAAGGGCCCTTTGGTACTTACCTGGGGTGTACTGCTGCATGCCTCACAGTTTGTAGGTTCTAGACTCTCTCCATCTCCTGCCTCCCCATCCACAATTGTACTTTGTTTAAAGCCCAATGTAGGAGGTCAGCCAACCTGTAAGAAAAGAGACACTTGCCTTCTGCAGAAAGATGAAGCCCATCGTGTCCCAGGAGGTCTCTTGCACAGAAGTGTGGATCATGGTCCAGGAAGCCAAAACCCACATGATGGCAGCAACTCCAGACCTACCGGTTGACTTCTCTAATACAGGTGACGTGATGCCTACTGCAACTGCTGACTGGTAGGATCAATGAGAAGACCACTTGCACCCCCGTCTTCCTAAGCCTGGTCCCCAGAACCCTGTAGTCACTCATGAGATGATCTGGACTACTGCTGGCTGCTTCATTTGTTCCCACATGGATGAGGACCATGGGGTAGTTATCAGAGGGCTAGATGAGGTCAGGAATTCTCGCCATGATGTCCCTGACCCTGGCTCTGGGCAGGCAACAGACTTCGCACACCATGGGATCTGGATGGCAGATGAGTCACTCTGTTCCTCCCAGCAAGTAGTCACCCACAACGATGATGTGGCATCTCTTCTTCTGCTTACCTGGCCGGCCCTCAGCTTGCTCACTGATGGTGGCAGGCCCCTCCAGTGCACTTTTCCCCACCACACACTCCTCCATTGCAGCCATTGTCGCCTCATATTTGTTCCCCAACAGCACCAGGGGAGCTGTCTCTGTGGTGAGAGGTCTAACCCCCGAGGCGACCATCCTCCACTCACCAGCATCTGCTTCAGGGCATTCCCTCACAGCTTCTCCACCAGGAGTCTTGTCCTGCAGAGAATGAAAATAGCCATCAATCTCTTCTTCAATTGCCCTGATCCCCCACAGCCTGCTCACCTCTGCCTGGAGTTCCCTCACCTGCCCCTCCAGAGCCTCAATCTGGGCACATGTGGGACAGGCAAGGGAATCCCTGGCCCCCCATGCTACCCCCAGGCCTCAGAGGTCCTGCCAGGCAACCCCCATGGACAGGGCACTGCTGCCCTATCCAAGGGGCCTGTCTGGGTGGAGGCATCACAAGAGCTCCGGGCCAGAGGCAGCAGCAGGCCAGGGGCCCTGGCTGTGCTCTGTGTCACCACCCCCTTAGAAGCTCCCCTCCTCATTCACTTAACTGAAGTCTCTGTTGAAAGTTCCCGTGTACTCCTGTCCACAACTGGCCTGCAAACTGCTCCCCTATTGACAGTCCCTGGTCTCTGGCTCCCTAGTCACAGACTCCCTGGTTGCCTGGGGAATCTCCTTTTATACCCTTCTGGACCTGGGCTGACTCAGGCCCAGGCAGCAATCACACAGTCAGCAATCCCACAGCAAACAACAATCAACAGTCACTCAGCACTCACTCCCAGCTTCTTGGAGCATGCACCCACCAAACAAACATGCAGTTAGCTAAAGCAAAGGTCCAGGCAGCTGGATCACTTACCTTTCCTGGGCAGAATCCAGTGGCTGGCCTGGCTTCTCTCCTCCTTCCTCCCTACTCTTACCTCCAGAACTGCCTGCAAACTGCTCCCCTGTTGGCAGTCCCTGTTCACTGGTTCCCTGGTTGTGAACTTTAAACCTTAAATGTTCTAAGTCTTTCATTATCAGTTGTTCTAGCAGAAAAAATGGGAATTCAGACTGGAAATTGTATCTGTGGATGTCAGAACAAAGAGCTACTTCAGAGGAAAACATGAGAGGGAGGAATAGAGAAGAAATGCAAAGACAGGTGAAAGATTGGTTGGGGGTGGCGGGAGGGGTAGCTGCGAGTGAGAAAGGAAGAGAAAGCACAGATGTTATCCTGATCCTAAAGGTAATTTTTTTTCCCATTTGGAATTGGCTGAATGTAACACTTATCAAATACTGTTAGCAAAGTCCACTTACTACATAAAGGCCATATTCTAGCTTTCACCTTTATGCAACCATTCTATTAGCATCAGCAAATGAAAAAAAAGAAAAGCTACAGTAGACTATTAGGTGGTCCTCAAAATGTGCACACACTATAATTAAAAATGAAGTGCAGTCCCTCACGCAGGCTGAGTAATTATTCTAGCTTTAGCTATAAACTACATTCCACAGTAGCCACATATCTTGGCTTTGTTTTTCCTTTGTGCTTCCAATTTCAGTCTCTGTACTAAGAATGAGAATGTTTCCCTTTTCATCTGTCTCTAGTTCTTTCTTTCCTGTGAGGTTAAATAATTTATGCCAACCTATACACATAGGATTTGTCCCGTGTCAGCTCTCATTCACAAACCAGCTTCTCACTTACAACCTCATCCAGAATTCTAGATAGTCTTCTCCCCTTTATTACTGAATCTGTCAGATCATCAGGCTCCCAGTTTGTTCTTTGCGTCTCTAATTCTGGTGCATATTGATCTACTGTCCCTTCATTTTTCTACCTGTGTGTGAAAAATGTGCAATGTTCAAATGTCATTTCTTGAGGAGAGGCACCTCTGCAAAATTGCTCGTTACATTTAATTTTGACAATTCTCCTTCAGCTTATTTAAAGTTACTGCAAATGTTCAGTGATTTCTCTCCTAAAACATCTATCAGGCAGAAGATAATACCTTCACTTTACCTGACCCATTTCTCCTAAGTAGGTTTCAAAATGCCATCTGAAATATTTCTAGTTTCCTTGCATCATTACCAGACAATTGTACATAAGGTGACAAGTGTGATCTCTACATCTTAGTTTTATTTCAATGATATGCTTTAATCTGAGCTCAAACTTGGTCTGACTGTTAATCCTGGATGTAGTAGATGCCTTCTAGTTTTTGTTTGTTTATTTTTTAGAGAGACAAGATAAACTAAACAACCCAAAGGACTGATTTTATTTCTAATATTACTGTGAGCACTGTCTGATAACATTGCTTCTAGAATTTGGGGTCAAAAGCTGTTTTGTATATTTGACAGAATTTTTGGTCATTATATCAACAGTTCTCCTTTGAATCAGTCAGTAGGCTTCCCTTTAATTTTCTGCCTTTACTATTGTAACATGGCAAAGAACAAATTTAAAGCAATAAATTGTGATTGAAAGAGGTGGATCTATGAAAAGAAACTATAAAACCTATTTTTATTATACTAATTTAATGGTTTTGGTCGTCTCCTGTGACCTTTTCTTTTGAAACAGGAATGGGCTCCAGTTTAAGAAAAATTCTAATCTAGATCTTGAATACCTGCAGGTTTGAGGAGAACTTCAAGTCTAGGCATTTGATTTATGCAGCTAAAAAAACAGTAGCTATTTGCAAAATTTAAATCTAGATCTAGATCTGGATTTCAAACATCCCCAAAGCCTCAAAGGATTTGAAGCCAGAATTTGATTCTGAACCACTTTTACTTAACACACAGTATGCCACCTTACTCTATAGTTCTGATAGCATGTAAAGTTGAAGTTCCTGGATAATCAAAAATGAGTACTTGAATAATGTTCAGAAAAATATATAACAATTATACCCAATTGTATAATTATAAACTAAAAATTCTTCAAAACCTCATTAGGTGTCTGTTCTTCAAAATTCTGTTAGAAATTTTAAGAGAACAATCCCTGCATTCAAACTCAGATACATTGGTGTGATGTTTTTCTCTCCTGCTCAAAACCTTAGCTATTACAAACAGAGAATGAGTCCTTTCTCCTCTTCATCGCTTTTTTGTGAATTAGTCATATGGCTTAGATAACTATATGTTACAAAAGTAGATGCATTAAGGGATTTTCAGAGACTTGGACAAGATGGATTAGAATCACATTTAAGCACCTATCTTCATTTCGGCACTTCATATAGAGAATAGAGTCTAGCCCTCCAGAATTAGGTATAAACTCCATTGCTTAGCATCATACTACTGCAAGCCCCACAGCTTTCTTCTACTATTATTGTGCTTAACCTCTGGCCTCCAGAGTAGATCCAGCCGGCAGTGCCATGTAATCAGACCCACGGGGTTCCCCATGGGTCCAGAAGTTTGGTGGCAGGGAAACTGTGCCACCACTCCCCTGCTGCCTAAACTCTGGATCCATAGGGATCCTCAGGCCCTGCACACTGGGTCTGATTCCTGATCCCAGTGCACATGGCTAGGCAGGAGCAGTGCTGTGCCCCAGGGCCCAAACCTGATGCAGGGGCAGGGGCAGGGGCAGGGACAGGGGTGGCACTGGGCTACCCAGGACACACTCCCATCCTGTGGAGGCAATGTCAGAGCCCCAGGGCCCAATTCCAGCATGCGGGAGGCAGTGTTGGGCCACTGGGAACAAATCCTGGCAGAAACAGGTGAGAAGCGGTGGTGCAAGGCCTCAAGACGGGCCCTGCACCACTCATCTAGCCCACAGGGCCAAAAAGTCGAACACCACTGTACTATACCATTCCAGACTCTCTCCATATCTATTCTGCTATTACTGTGTTTCTGCTTTGGCTTATTTCAGTATTTATCAACTATTGATAAATTCCAGAATACCTAATCAATACTCCTCAGATTCTTCTTCTTTGCCCCTTATTTTCCATTACACCTTTGGCCCAGTACATCAGCTACCACAGATGGGCTGGACAAGAGATAGAGAAAACTGAAATGCGAATGTTAAATGATCTCTAAATTCATAGTAACCTGAATGAAGAATAGTTCCATGGTAAATACCAGTAATTCAACCTGACCTAGACAGTATGAGAAAAGCAGACCTATTACATAACTTCTGCACAAGGTAGACACAATCTCAGTCTAATACTTCATATTGTGTGTACTATATATGTACTATTAGGGACTTACCAAATTCACAGCAGGAGTGGGGTGAGCGGCGGTTCCTTTTATTTTGCAGGTTTCCCCACATGCCTCCCCTCCCCCTCACTCCTGATCAGCAGGGAGGCAAAAACCGCAGTTTCATATGTGGTGCTGTTTTTGCCTCCCGGCTGGTCAGCAACAAACAGCATGGCTGCCAGGCCCCCTCAGCCAATCAGCAGCAAGTGGCAAAAATGCTGCCATATTTAAAACCATGGTTTTTGCTTCCCCACTGATCAGGAGCAAGCGCTGAGCAGTGGGGCCCCTCCACCAATCAACTGGGGTGGGGGGAGAAGAACCTGCAAGATTAAAGGAGCTGGTAGGTATTGTCCCACTGCTGCACACCCCATTCCCACCGTGAACTTCGTAGATCCCTAACGTACTATATATGTGCGCATAACCACTTACATATATACAGGGGAGAATGTTCAAAAGGCTTTTAGACTTAGGTCCCTACCTCCCACTGAAAGTCTTCTGGGCTTTAGGTGCCTAACCATATTAAATGCTTTTGAAAAACCTACACAAAGCCAATTTTGTCTCCCCCGTTTATAAGTTTAAAAAAAAAAAAAAAAAATCAATCAAGACATACTGAATCAATTGAGAAGTACATTTTTTATTATTATTTCTGTACCTCTACCAGCTCATTACTTTTATCAGTTTAGGTTTAGATATCAGTCCTAGTGCAGTTATTGACTAAGTGATTTCAACTGAATTAATAAGCAGCTCCAGGTAGCACAGGGTATAAAACAAAACTATCCACAGTGATTCTAAGATCACTTTTCAGACTAGTTAATACAGAGCCAATTATTAAGTATAGTTAAGTGGGTTTTTTTCCCCAGTGCTTTACATTATATTTAGCAATGTTTATTTTTATCTACTACTTTATTGCCCACTCACTCTGTTTTGTAAGATCTTTCTCTAACTCTTCACCATAAACTTTGGATTTCAATATCTAGAATAATTTTATATAATGCTCTTCTTTTTTTCAGGTCACTAGTTAGCCCCTTTTCCAGATTATTTATTTTGAACATGTTGAACAGCCTGGATCCTAGCACAGATCCTTGGGAGATCTCACTCTGTACATTTCTGAAAAAATGCTCATTTAGTTCTCCCCTTAGTTTCCTGTCTTTTAACCAGCTCTTGATCAATGAGAGGACTTTCCTACTGGTTCCATGATAGCCAAGTTTCTTTAGGAATGTTTGGTAAAAGACCTATCAAAAGCTTTTTGAAAATCCAAGTACACTATATCAGCTGGATCACCCTTATCCATGTTCTTGCTGACACTTTTGTGGAACTTCAGCAACATGGTAAGACATGTTTTTTCTTCACCAAAACTATATTGGCTTTCCACAACATGTCTTATTCCTATAAATTCTATTTTTAATTATAGATTTTTATTAAGGGAACTGAGGTTAGATTCACTGGTTTAAAGTTCCTTAGATTACCTCTAGAGCCATTTTCAAAAACTGATATTACACTGGAAACCCTCCACTCCTCTGGCACTGAGTGTGACTCTATCTATAGGTCACCACCTCTCCAGAAATTCAAAAAAAATGGCAATTGTTGGTAAGGTTGTGAACACAGGTGTTTTGAGGGCAGTAACTTGGTGATCATGACTGCCTCTCAACAGGCAAAGCCAGCAGTGAGGAGTTCTATGCCAGTGAACCATTATGCTTGCAAGAATCAACAAAGAACAAGTACTGTAGAAAACTTGAGTCAAGGAATCCTGCTTTCCAGGACAATGCCTCACCACACACAATCCAAGTTGTATAGAACACTACAACACAACAAAATACATCTTTGAATGTCTTCCCTATCCAGACTGTTCACCAGATTTGACTCCCTTGGTGGTTTACCTGTTGTTAGAGCTGAGCAAGAATTTTGTGGGAAGCATATCAATTATACAATCAAGTGATTACAGCAGCTGAAGACATGCAGGACAAGGACTTCCAAAAGGTGGGCAAAGTCATGATGCATCCATGTTGTGATAAGTACAGTGATGTCAAGGAAGGCTATATATAAAAAAAATAAACAGATAATTGAAGGCAAATAGTTTTTCTTTGCCCAGCTGACAATTTTCTGAATGCTCTTCCTATCTGCGTGCTGGCAATAGTAGCATTTCATACTGGATAGTGTTTCTGTCTTCCAAAGGCACAAACAGCACCACTCAATTCTGCTGCTGGTAGGTATTTTCCCACTGCTGTCTTGCATGGCTCACCTTGTGTGGTTCTTCTACTTCTATCATGTACTGTGTGACAAGGGGCAAGCTAGGGACCAGGTCCCATGCTGGCCCACCCACCTGTCTCTATGGGGCAATCCATCCTGTCTCGCCTGCCACATTTTTGCTGTTCGCATAAATGGATAGTAAATGTGGGAGACTGCCCATTACATGCCCCAGTGCCAGGGGGCGCTATCTGTGACTCCAGCTTCCCCTACACCCCAACCCATGCCTTGGAGATGGCATCCACATCATGTCCTTAACCCACCCCACAACTGGTGCTCAAGCTTCTCACAGGGACTCTCACACCCCACCCCCCTCCAAAACAGCAGGTCATTGTGCTCAATTACAGGTCTTTCTTTTGACCCACACTCAGCCTCCCAACAACGGAGGACTTACCGGGGTCAGGACTCACCCCTCACACTCTGGCTGAGCCCCCTTCTTGGCCTCTGGCCCAACTACAACCTCAGGTGTCCAAAGACCTACCTGGGCCTACTTCCCTCTCCTGGGGTTCCTACTATGCCCACTGTAGGGCCTCTACACCACACCCCACCCTGGGGTCTTCTCATAGTCTTCCCAATCAACTACTCACAGGGCTGGCCTGTGCTACCCTTCAGGCCTGCTCCCAGTTCAGCCCTACTCAACACACCCCTGGGACTGTCTTTCAGGCCTACTCCCATTCAGCCTTACTCAGCCCCCTCCTCACGCCTTTCAGGCCTACTCCTGTTTAGCCCTATTCTGTGTGGGGCCACACACTATACTCCTCACACTCCCCCTTCTGTGGTCTCCAGGATCTCCCATCCCTGCTGGGCTCAGGTGGCACTCTGCTTGCTGTGCTTGGCCACACTACTCCTACAACTGCCTCCAAAACCCACCCAAAGATGGGGGCTGGAGTTAAGGCATCCCTCCTCGCCTTTCACTGGGGAGGTAATAGGCCTGGCATTTTCTGGGGGCTCCCACACCACCAGGAACCCCACCAGGACACCCATCCCTGGCAGGGTGCAGTTTTAGGTCATGCCCAGGACCAATAGCCTCCAGCTCCCACCTGCTAGGTGTTCTATGCAGCTCAGCCAGGTGATGTTTCTGCCTGCCAGCAGCAGCAAACTGCTGTGTTTATATAGGCAGCTAGTGTTCTAAAATGGCTGCCACAATAAAGCACCTGCTGGCTGTCTGACTCAGCCCTTAAAGTGGCAGGCACTACAAGTGCACTGCCACTCCTTTCATATTTCCATCTAATCACACCAAATAGTAACAGTAGGCAAGGGAGAAGAGTCTGAAGGAATTATATTTTATCAACCCAGTACAAAGAAGAAAAGAAGATTTGCTTTCTTGGAAGAACCTCCTTAGTTTAGCCATCATGTGATGTTCTATTTGCCAACCTCTCTCCATTATTGTGTTGTGCCCTGATTACCTAATATCTTAAATTAGTTAGCAAACTCCCTAGGGCAGAGACATCCTTATCTGTGCTTTGATGTACCTGGAATATTATAGTGATATGAAAAATCATAAACATATAATCATATATAAACTTGGGACTCAGAAGGCATCTCCAGTTACTGCATTTACAATAGAACAGTAGGAATAACTGCTTTTTGATTTGCTGCCTGAATATAAGAAGTTAAACACATTTTTATTCTGGGTTAATCTGAAATATTTTTCTCTCTCAGCAAAAAGAGAAACAAAAAAATGAAGTTGACCAAAATATTTCATCTGACCCCAAACAATTTTTTTTTTTGTCATTCAGATTTTAACCCTGTTCATTCCTTTAAAGAATTCTTATTAAATTGTTGTAGGCAGAAGCACTGTTTTAAACAGACAAATCAAAGCATGCTGGTGCAAAACTGTTGAAAGAATATGTTTTGACTTTTCCAATATTTTTTCTACAAGTTGGCCCACATTTGTAAATTGCTTGGGCCATCCCAAAACTCTATTTTTTCAGGAAATATACTCATCTGCAAAATTAGTTCTCTGAATATCTCTTACAAAAGTCAGAGAATATTTGCTATAGTTCCTCACTAATAAACTCAAGTAAGATTAAATCTCTGAACTTTTGTCAAGTTCATCCAAAGTCCAGATCTGCAAAATCTCCACTCTTGTAGAGCACCCACTATCACTATTGACATTCCCAGGGATTAAATAAAAAGCCTTCCCTAAAAGATGGCAATTAAGGAATTACTTTCTAAATTAAATGGAACAGCACATGAAAAGCCAAATTAATCTCTTTTTAGAAAATTAATGTGAAGTACTCTATACCTCACATTAATCTTACTGGACACACTTGTGGTCTTCTCACAGTTATCCTAGTCTGGAATTATGATATATATTAGAAATACAGGAAAACTCTATTACAGATATAAATGGACAACACTCTGAAAGTGTCAATTTTTCCCAATCTACACCAATTCTCTCTCTCTCTCTCTCTCTTTGCCATGGGTAGTTTGCTTATTGTGTCTTACTCTCTTATTTATTTCAAATGCATATTTCTCTGCCAATAAGTGCAGCTATTGAAAACACACCAACAAACACATGTACATACTCACCCCTCACTACTTTTATGTACATGTCCATTAACTGTTCTTTTGCATGGTTGATAAGTCCAAAGATCAACTTGAAAGTAGTTCATTACCATATAAATTAGAAAAGTGTGCTATTTACATGAGCCTCACTCATGACAGAAAATATTTTTTTATGTAGCGCCTTTATGGGGAAAGTGCAGTAGAGCGTAATAGAAATAACCTTTAAATGGCATTGTGTTTTTACACAATAGATTAAAAGAGAACTCAACATGCTGTAGAGTTCCATAAGCAGCTCAAAGAAACCCCTACAATACTGTTTAAAATCCTATAGGGTTTTAAAGAACATTATTACATTTATATAGCACTGTTACAAACCAACATGGTTTTTCGATTGACTCAAAATATTAGAAGTTGTTGAAAATGCTCTGAAAATGTTCAGGCCAATTCTAGCTGACTCAGTGTTGGTCCTTATCCCCATCATGGACCTAGGTCATTGGCTATTTCAACAGAGATAATAACAGTTTAAGAAAGAAATCTCTTCAGGGAAACAGAAAAACAGTTTTTGGTCACAGGAAACAGCTGAGATCTACGTTTTTTCAATGTTATTTGAATTACAAAACCACAGGAAGCGAGTAAATGGATAGGAAAATAGAGTCTCTTCTCCCTTTGCTTTGGCTATGAAATTACAATGGCCAGAGTGAGTGATACTAGAGCTGCCAGGAGCATGATCCTCCCCTGCACTCCTCCCCTTGCCCCCAAAAAAGTCAAGTACTTCACCCTCCCCATGCCAATTCACAGATTGGTGGGGTTGCACATCACTGGAGGTAACCTGGTCTCTCTTAATGAAAGGGTCAGATTGTGGTCAAGAAGTCTCATCAGACGAGGTATGGGTCTTAGGAAAACAAAGATACCCAGATTTTTCTCCTTGGGCATGCAGGTCTTCATTATTCCCTTCACAAGACAATGACAGATTTCACAAATAGCTCCTGAAACCCAAACCATGCATGGTCTAATATAGGTTTCAAAGTGAATTCTGTCTTAACCTCACACATCAGGGACTGGCTTAAGGACAGACAGAAAATTCCAGGTAATTCAATTCAAAATGATTATTGTATCTGTCCAATTTCATCCCTCAAGAATGATAGCAGAATCTTTCAAGAGAAAGTGCGTGTCAGATATGATATAGTAAACACACACACACACACACACACACACACACACACACACACACACACACACACAGGTGAAAGGAAAATATAATATCTTGTCTCTTCAGAGGTATATTGCTAAAAACATTGGCTACAAAATTCAGAAGAATGAATCCTCAGCTGATATAAATTTTTACAATTCCACTAACATGTCAGTTGAAGATGCCTATAAACTACTTTTGGACTCCACAACCACTTTTTATTTCTTATTTTATCACTGTACACAGTAAATGTATTTAATGTCCTTAAAACGTATCTTGTAATATACAGCTGAAAATATTGCACAAAAATTAGCATAACTTGCTCAGGCTGAAAATACTACACAAGAACGAAGTCACGATGCAGAATACATCAATAATTTAGCATAAGAAAGTACAAGTAACACACTGATCAAATGCCATAGTGATGTCAGGTAATAACCACATGATTCTGATTATAATTATTACCCCACTTGAAGCATGTATTAAATATCACATAGAGCCTTTTAAGTCACTGATTTCCACAGCTACCTTGTTGCCACAGGGCTTTTAAGAAGCAGTTTGTCCAAAAATCTGACTTGGAACACTTAACAGATGTTTTAACTTTCACTCAAACCGCTATAACCAATTGAACTATGGAACGGAAACAGCTGTAGCGCAAGCGTGGTAACTGGCTGAGTTAGTTCTCTTCTGATGCCACAATATCCCTGCTTAAGATTTACCACAGCTATTGATCTGGCTCTGTCTGTAACATACAATGAGAACAGTTATATATAATTGTTAATAACGTAGCTTAACTACAAACTAACTCTTTAAAGAATAGCATATGCACAAGATTTTAATGAATATATACTTATATGCATTAAATATATTCAGTAAATATAAAAACTTTCAAGTCTGTGCCCCCCACCCGACACCTTTTATTAAACATGACCAAACCGATTAATTAATTTACTTAAACATTTGCAGGAAGATTAAATCTTTATTGAAAGAAAAAGTGAAAAAAAGATTGGGAAAAATATTTTTCACACATGACAAAGAGGTATAATCCCTGTTTAAAAGTACAAATTACTCAAATTCAATTAATGGAACAGAAACAGGTGGATCCATTACCCAAGGCAGGTAAGGTAAATTGTAGGCAGTACCTTCAAAATAGTTTCATATATGTATTTTATGATCCAAGATTCTGATAAATGTGACTACCATCCAGTTGCATGATGTATTTGTTGCACATTCTGCAACAGTCTAGTATGCTTGAATACTAGGAGCATCAAAATTATCAAGGGGCAATAAATTGAACTGAACTGAACAGTCTAACTGGAATTACTGAGCCTATTAGTCATTATAATAAAGTATTATTGTTACAAAGAATTGTGTTTTGAATTATCTTTACATAGCTATAAATGTAGCTATAATTATTTGTTCAAAAAAGGACTCCAAATCTTAAGCATAATAATTGATTTTTAGCCTCAAAGTTTTGCTGATAGCCACAGTGAATACTTATGATTAATAGAGCCAAGAGCTGGCACAGGACAGGACAAAACAACTGTTAAGTTTCCAGCCTTGCATTGCCTGTAGGTATATGCAGAAGAGTGGTGGGAAGACAAAGGGACAGATTCAATCTACATTTTCTGCCTGGCTCCTCTGCCTGCTCTTTTCACATGGCCCAAGGTTTTGGATAGATCAATATAGATACTTTTCTGTGAAGGGAGCAAGATAGAAACATGGATGCTCCTAGACTTTCTTGAAATAATGAATATTTTCTGTGATTCATGCAGTTTTGATGCAGTATCAATGAAATAACCTCAAAATAACCTCACTCAACACTGGCAAGTGCAAGGTGCTGCACCTGGGGAGGAAGAACCAGCACCATACCTACAGGCTGGGGAACTCCCTTCTCGTCAGTGCAGAGGCAGAAAAGGATCTTGGAGTCATCATTGATGCCAAGATGAACATGGGCCGGCAGTGTGGGGATGCAGTCAGGAAGGCCAACCGTACCTTGTCATGCATCCACAGATGCATCTCAAGCAGGTCCAAGGAGGTGATCCTCCCCCTCTATGCGACACTGGTCAGGCTGCAGCTGGAGTACTGCGTCCAGTTCTGGGCGCTGCACTTCAGGAGGGATGTGGACAACATGGAGAGGGTCCAGAGGAGGGCCACTCACATGATCAGAGGGCAGCAGGGCAGGCCCTACGAGGAGAGGCTACTGGACCTGAACCTGTTCAGCCTCCACAAGAGAAGGCTGAGGGGGGATCTAGTGGCCTGTTACAAACTAGTCAGAGGGGACCAGCAGGCATTGGGGGAGTCCCTGTT
>NW_017729029.1:65241991-65250723 GCF_001723915.1 Gavialis gangeticus | reverse complement strand
GCCCTGTTCCCCTGAGCACTACCAGGAGTGACCAGGAATAACGGTCACAAGCTGGAAGAGGGTAGATTTAGGCTAGATATCAGGAGGTGCTACTTCATGGTCAGGGCAGCTAGGATCTGGAACCAACTTCCAAGCAAAGTGGTGCTGGCTCCTACCCTGGGGGTCTTTAAGAGGAGACTGGATGAACACCTTGCCGGGGTCGTTTGACCCAAGCATTCTTTCCTGCCATGGCAGGGGGTCGGACTCGATGATCTGCTCAGGTGCCTTCCAGTCCTACAAACTATGAAACTAAGAGGTTATCACATTTGAGCTTGCCAGCACACAGAAAAAGAAGTCAGAAGTAGCTTATTCTTTACATTTCCTCCCAACTCCCTTCCCTAATGGGTTGCAGAATATTAGAGGCCTTCACAAATGATATGCTTTCTTTTCATCATCACACTCTCAGATACTACTAAGACTAACAACGGTGAATTTAACTCAAAGATTACAACCAGCCAAATGTTCAGTTCTAATTCTAAAATACCAAACTATTCGAGGCATTCTGGTGTGGGCTCATAACCTCAAATGTCTAACTGGATCTATGTTTTAAATGGATAGTTTCCAAATAATGTGATTTTCACACTGCGGACACAGTTACAGTTACTCAGAGCTGTCACTAACATATTCACTGATAGAAGCCTGTGTAAAAAAATGTGCAACATTGCTCTCATTTACACATCTGCATTAACCTTTAGGTTCTTATTACAACACTGTGAAAACCCCTCTGTGTGAAACAGAAGCAATAGCACAAAGGTTAAACACATCACTTCAACTTTTCAGCCCGAGAGCAAGATTTGGTTTTGTTTAGCAGTTTCTGCATTCCCAACTGTTTGACAAGCACTCACAGCCTAACAAACCTCTCACCTTCCCCTCCATTCCTGCTGTATAAACTAAAAGAAAATAATGGGGAATTAATATCTGTGCAGTCAGATTAACAAAGGCTAGGGTTCTGCAGCAGTGAATTTTAAGAAAATCCAATAGAGTTGATAGAGACTGTTATAAGTAAAATGTACAAGATCCAGTAAAGAGAGTGTAAATTGGTGCAGTAAACTACATTAATGTGATATTATGACTGAGAATTTAAAATCCTCTTTAACATTTAAAAAGCAGAAAATACTTCAGGGCTTTCATAAGAACTGTAACTCCTGTTTCTTGCACAGATGGATTATGGTGCACTGTATTTGATTAACGTTATAGATAATATGCGGGTATGTTGTTATTGTTCTGGAAATTGTAGGATCATAGAAAGTCAGAACTGGAAGGGACCTCAGGAGGTCATCTAGTCCAACCCCCTGCTCAAAATAGGACCATCCCCAACTAGATCATCCCAGCCAAAGCTTTGTCTAGCCAGGTTGTGAAAACCTGCAAAGATGGAGCTTCCACCATCTCTCTGTATAACCTGTTCCAGTGTTTTACTACCCTACTAGTGAGAAAATTCATCCTAATATCTAACCTAAACTTCCATTGCTACAACTTCAGACTGTTGCTCCTTGTTCTGTCATCTGCCACCACTGAGAACAGTCTAGCTCCATCCTCTTTTGAACCCTGCTTCAAGTAGTTGAAGGCTGCTATTAAGCCCCTTCTCAGTCTCCTTTCTCTGGACGAAATAAGCCCAGTTCCCTTACTCTTTTCTCATAAGTTTTGTCCCCCAGCCCCCTTACCATTTTTGTCACCCTCTGCTGGGCTCCCTCCAGTTTGTCCACATCCTTTCTGTAGTGGGGGGCTTAAAACTGAACACAGTACTCCAGATGTGGCCTCACCAGTGCTGAATACAGGGAAAGAATCCCTTCCCTTGACCTACTGGCAACACACCTACCAATGCAGCCCAGTGTGCCACTAGCCTTCTTGGCAACAAGGGCACACTGCTGGCTCATATTCAACGTATTGTCCACTGTAACCCACAAGTCTTTTTCTGCAGAGCTGCTGCCCATCCAGTCAGCCCCCAACCTGTACTGGTGCATGGGATTCTTCTGTCCTAAGTGCAGGACTTTGCACTTGTGCTTGTTGAACCTCATGAGATTCCTTTTGACCCAATCCTCCAAATTGCCTGGATCACTCTGAATCCTACCCCTGCCCTCCAGCATATCTACTACTCCCCCCAGCTTGGTGTCATCTGCAAACATATTGAGGGTGCACTCTATGCCATTATCCAGGTCATTGGTAAAGACATTGAACAAAACCAGCCCCAGGATTATTCCCTGGGGCACTCCACTTGATAACAGCTGCCAACTAGACATTGAGCCAGTGATTACTACTCTCTGAACCCAATGCTCCAGATGGTTTTGATCCACCTTACAGTCCATTCAGCCAGCCCATATTTCCTTAGCTTGCAAGGAGAATGTTTTGAGAAACCAGATCAAAATTATTCCTAAAAATCAAGTACACCATTGTGAAGAAATCCCCCTCTGTCTGTCCCTGCTTGGGTCAGTTCAGCTACATCCCTTTCTCTTTCACTTGCTTGCTATTTGGTTCAACCTGGTCACCCAGGTAATCAGGCTAGGTAAATTCCTGAGGGGAGGGGAAGCTCTCTCTCTTCCTCCAGCGACATTTTGGAACAGGACACAAGCAACATCCTCCAGAGACTCTTTGGATGAATGAGTGAATAAAAACCTGGAAACTAGCTAAGAGATTATAACTAAATAATTCAGATGTGTATTAAAAGGGTTCCCATACCCAAGAGCTGTAAGACTCAACTTATTTTGGTTTGCTCCCAGTGTTTTTCCAACTCCTTTGTTCTACCCCTCCTTTTCCCCCTGATCAATAAAGGTATCAGGTCACAGCATGACAGGCTCTTCCACTGTGTAAGGGGCTGAAAAAGGGCATCTCCTCTCCACAGAGACTGGCTGTTTGTTGTTTCCCTCAGTCATACCTGAGGTTACCCTTGGAGGCTTCAAGCTAGAAGAAGCACCCAGAAATATTACCAGTGGCCAAAGCACCCCCAAGGCTTGCAGGGTCTACGTACCCTGGGCTTCACAGAGCCCTAACAGAGACCAGTGCCTGGGTGGTGGCAGCATTACCCCAGGCTAGCAGGCTTTTGCCAGGAAAGGGGACAGCCAGCCAAACGCTCCCCACAAGAGACTCCTGAAGCGTAGTTTTGGCCCTGGCACAGTGAGATGGGTGGTTCTGCACAGTAGTGTCCCCTACCGTGCTGCCACAACCACATCCACCAGACTCCCCATATCCACAGAGCCAGTCATCTCATCATAGAAGGCAATCAGGTTTGTCAGGCATAACTTGCATCTGGTGAACCCATGCTGATTGTTCCTAATCACTTTTTTCTCCTTCAAGTGCTTACAAATCCTCCTTTTTCCCTTTCTTAAATATGGGCACTATGTTTGCCTTTTTTCAATCATCTGGGACCACTCCTGATTGCCATGAGTTTTCAAAGATGATGGCCCATGGCTCTGCAATCACATCATCCAACTCCCTCAGCATCCTCAGGTGCATCCCATCTGGCCCCATGGACTTATATACATTCAGCCTGTCTAGGTAGTCCCTAACCTGTTCTTTCACCACTGAGGGCTGCTTACCTCCCCCTCCAAGCTGTGCTGCCTGGTGCAATAGTCTGGGAGCTGAACTTGCCTGTGAAAACTGAAGCAAATAAGGCAGGAGACGTTTACTGCGCAGTAGCGTCATGGGACACAAACCATGACAGGACATTACTGCACAGTATTAATGAGCTTCTGCACCTTCAGTGTCACCAGGAAGCCATAGGCTTCATAGACTTCCTAGACATTAGAGCTAGAAGGGACCTCATGAGATCATCAGGTCCAACGCTCTGCCCAAAGGGCAGGAAGTAGGCTGGGGTCAGATGACCCCAGCAAGAAAATGATCCAAATGCTTTTTGAACAAGTCCAGAGTAGGTGCTTGCACCACTTCTGGGGGAAATCTATTCCAGACTCTGGAAACTCAGACAGTAAAGTAGTTTTTTTTTCCTTAGGTCTGGTCTAAAACAGTCTTCCAGCAGTTTGTGACTGTTGGACCTTGTCTTCCCTTCGGGTGCCCTGGTGAACAGATGTTCTCCCAGATCCTGATGCACACCCCTGGTATACTTATAGGATGCCACCAATTCCCCCTTGATTCTACGTGTTTCCGCGCTGAAGTGTCCCATGCCTCTCAGCCTCCCCTCATAAGGCCTGCTCACTTGACCGCTGATCATGTGTCTCTCTCTTCTCTGGACTTTTTCAAGCTTCTCCACATACTTTTTAAAGGGTGGAGCCCAGAATTGGATGCAGTACTCCAGCTGTGGCCTCACCAAGGCCAAATAAAGTAAAAGGATAACATCTTGGGTCTTTCTTGAGATGCATCAGTAGATGCAAGCCAGGGGTTTATTTGCTTTGCTGGCTGCGGCATTGCATTGGTGGTCTCATACTCATCTGGGGTCAATTATGAACTCCAAGTCTCTTTCAGTCATAGTGCTAGTGAGTGTAGCACTGCCAAGCTTATACATAATGATGTGGGTTCTCTCTCTTGGGGTGGAGCATCCTTCATTTCTCTATGTTGAAAGTCATCTGGTTTTGATCTGCCCACTTTGCAAGACTGTCCAAATCAGCCTGAATCCCCAGCCTATCCTCTGGTGTGACCGCACGTCTGTATAATTTGGTGTCATCTGCAAACTTAGGCAGTCCACTTCTGACCCCTGAATCCAGGTCATTTATGAATACATTAAAGAGTACTGGTCTGAGTACTGAATCCTGAGGGATGTTACTGGTCACCATGCACAATGTTGACTCAGTTCCATTGACTAGCACTCTCTGGGTCTGACCATGGAGCCAGTTACCCAGCCATTGGACCATAAGTTCATCGAGGCTACAGTCCCCCAATTTTGTCACGAGGACATCATGGGAGACCAAGTCAAAGACTTTTTTGAAATCCTAGGAAATGGCATCAACCTCTCCTCTCCTGTCCAGATGACTTGTCACTTGGTCATAGAAGGAGATGAGGTTGGTCAGACACAACCCACCCGTAATGAAGCTGTGTTGGCTGTCTCTCAGAATAATGCCTTCTGTTAGCCTGTTGTTGATGGATTCTTTAATAATTTTGTCCATGATCTTTCCAGGGATTGAGGTCAGACTGATTGTCCTGTAGTTCCCTGGATCTTCCTTTCTTCCTTTCTTGAAGGTAGGCACCGTGCAGAGATTGGCATTACTGCACAGTCATTTAGTACTTAGATATGCAAGTACTAAATGACTGTGCAATAACAGCTGCACAGTCAGTGTCTTGTGTAGACACGGCCAGTTTTTTGCACAGATGAAAGGCAGCAGTGAAGCACATCACTAGAACCTTTATTAAGCCTGCATTAAGTTCAGTGTCAAACTTGAATGGGCTTCTGTGAGTGTATCTACACTGGAAAATGAAATTGCATTATATGTTGACTAACATTACTTTAAATTAGCACTGGCACTGAGAACAGGGAAGAACTGTTATATTTAAAACCATATCAGCTAGACATGGTTAACTTAGTTTGTCTGTGAAAGTGTAAGAGAGAGAGGCATAAGAGGCCCTGCCTCTATAGTCATAATGGCTGAAGATGAAATCTGGCTGCACCCACATCCCATCATTCTGATAGCTTTATGTCAGATACCTCACACCTTTCTAACAGATGCAAAATAAGCTTCCATGCAAGTCAGGGATTAATTTCAAGTGTACCTTTATCTGCGTAATGGTTTTTTGTAGTTATTTTATTCACAAGTTGTTGCAACCATATGGGGTTTCAATGCATTGAAGTATTCACTTCACACTTCAATTCACTCTTCATTTTCTTCACTGCCCCAATACAGACATGATCTACGAGTTAGAGAATTATTGTATTCCAGAGAAAAGTGAGTGGCAAAAAACTCCATAGCTTGCAGCTGACACTGAGGGCATTTATAGACGGTGCTCTGGGAATCCAGGAGGGGGCACTTTTAATTAGCACGACTCAACAAGCTTTAGTTCAAAGCACCCCACTGCCATTTTTCAGCATAGAGATGCTGATACACTAGAGGCTGCTGGAGCACATTGATTGATTAATCAAGTGCGTGCCTCCCTGTATGTGCGTAAGTGCCCTGAGAAACTAATTGATGAAACAAAGAAACAGCTGATATCAGTTTCACAGTCACCGACTTGATAGATCCATAGCTGCCACTTCCTCTGAAAGTTCTATCACTTTCATCCTCACAAAACTCAAGTGACTTAAGCGAAAAATGATTTATTAAATTTCAGAATGTAGATTCCATTAATTTCCTTGAAGTTCAAATTACTGCCAATAACTCAATAGCTTAAGTGCATTACAACAATTCAGGGTAAATCCTGGACTTGCATTGGGGTGGCAAAAAAAACAGAAGTAGCAACTGTCACAAGCCTATGATATGTTGAGGTGTTCAGGGAATGTCTTGCATGTTTGCTTGAATTTTACCAATATGGTATGTGCAGTCTCTGTGGATAGGTAGTGTCAAGCCTTATCATCCTTATAGTTATATACATTGTCATGGATGACTGGTGCCACCTGAGTTAGCAACCAAGGGGGGTCCCCCCATAGCCTATCATGCCAACCAGGAAGCTACACTTCCCCTTCTGTGAGCTCTGGCTGGGGAGTGGGGGTACCAGATGCACTGGCCCTCTCCCCTGCCCCCCTGCCCATCACCTAAGCAGGGAGCGCTGCCTGTGAGGGGGTGCACCAGCGATCTCCATGCACCCCCTATGCGTCACCATTGTGCATTGTGATATTTGATACAAATGTATTTCTTATTTGGTATAGTAAAGCTGAGACTGCATAACTGATAATGATTTTAAGAGTTATTCTCTAAAATGAGTTTTATACACAAGAGAGGTAATCACTGAGAAAGAGCATCTGACATGGGTATGTTTAATGGCCAGCCAAACAGACCTTTTGAGGACATGGTCTGAGGCACTT
Organism: Gavialis gangeticus; assembly: GCF_001723915.1. Taxonomy (NCBI): domain Eukaryota; kingdom Metazoa; phylum Chordata; order Crocodylia; family Gavialidae; genus Gavialis; species Gavialis gangeticus. The sequence goes on along the minus strand of NW_017729029.1, from coordinate 65,243,789 downwards.
GAGCCAGGCCCTTCCACACAGTGACAAGTTTACATTTTAACAGGAGAGACCTGTAGTGAGAATGACACCTGGCTATTAAGAGAAGGATATTAGTCACAACTGGAGAAGAAGGAAAGATATGGTATCTTTATTGGAGCAGGAAAGACTTTGACTAGGTACAGACACTACACTTTTATCAATATAAGTGAACATAAACCGGTGTATACCCATAACAGAACATAAGTTCAGAGCACACAGACTGGTTTAAAAATGGCAGAACCCAGTCTAAGATTTTCCCCGCAACCCCCACTAAAGGGCAAATATGTGTTCTGTTCGCTACTGATCTAAACTACACTGCTTAGAAAAAAAACCACATAAATTACCTTCAATTTTTTAAATGTCTGTACCTAGCCTTCATGGAAGTTACAAGAATATCATTCTCCTTAAGAATCCAATGAATAATATATACAAATGGTCAGATAAGAAACCATACTTAAGTCTTGCCATAGGAACAAGGATCTGTCAAAAGTTTCCTGGGAAGTGCTTTAGCTCTTCAGCTAGCAAGCTAAATGTACTAGGTTGAGAAGATAATTTGCAGGAGACTTTGGGCATGTGCATTAAGTTTAGTACCTGTAATAACAGGTACTAAACTTAATGTGCCATAGTTAAGGTACTAAACTCAATGTGCTGTAATCAGTGCTACTACACAGTAGACTAGTGCATGTTTTTTACATGACGCTAATGTGTATTAGACTAATTCTACGTTGCATTAGTGCAGCTTTTGCCATGATGTGCTAAGCACTGTAGAATTAGCCTACTGTGCTTCTAGCATCTCATCAGACGTGCCCCCTGACAGGAAACTCAGAGGCAGGATCTGCTTTCCAACCTTTTGAGATGAGTAGAAGCTGCATTTTTAGATTAAAGATGCAAGGCAAGATATTTCCTCCAGTTTCTTTATTCTTATATCTTCATCCATATCTCAGCATATAGTTACCAATTTCTTATGGTTGCTCTTCTTTTTATAATAAATCTTCTTTTATAAAACTTATCACAGTGCTAAGTGTGAGCTGAGATCATTTGACCATACAGACAGGCCTCTTACACAGAATGGGTTGGGCAGGACCTATAATTTTTGAGCACATGACAGGGTAAGAGTGTGATTCTTCTAGATGGCAAAATCTCCTCTGTGAAGAGCTGGTAAGACCTGGGGGTGGGTGGTAAAGTTGAGGTGCCCTCACTCAGTGGGGTGACCTTTGGATCATCTCCCTCTGTTCCCAGTGATAAAGCAGCAAACAGCAGGGAAGAGTTTGGTCTGAAGAACACTCTTGAAAATGTGAGAACACCCCAGGAGTATGTTTCAACTGCACAGCTAACCAAAATCTTAGATCAGGGTATATCACAGCAATATTTTATCATTCCCAATTTCATTTTCATTTATGAAATGGTTTGCAGATGGAGTTAATTTATGCAAACAACCTTGACTTGAATTATAGTGGTTCCTTTATAAATGATTTGGATGATGGGATTGAGTGCATACTTAGCAAATTTCAGAAAAGGTTCTTTGGGTAAATGTGATATCTTTTATTAGACCAACTAAATAGCTGGAAAAAAATGTTTTTTGCAAGCTTTCAGACACAAACACCCCTCTTCACACATAGCAAGAGTCTGCTGGTATTTGTGTGCTCTCCTGAGCAGAAAAGAAGCAACATGCAAAATTCAGGTCTGTGAAAGTGCAACTGTACGGCAGTGAAGATCAGAGGCCATGGGAGACAACAGGTGTGAGACAAGGGTGGGGGCAGGGGGGTGGGGGAGGGGAGGA
>NW_017729029.1:65226695-65241908 GCF_001723915.1 Gavialis gangeticus | reverse complement strand
GGGACATGTTGACCTGGTGATAGAATGTAACTGATAAAATGAAGAGAGGCTATCTGGAGTTATCAGATGGCAGGCAGATTATAACAGATCATAGATCTAATGTCTATAGTTAGTCTATCACTTTTTGTATTCAGTAGATTTACGAAGTGAAATTCATATGCTTGTCTATGAAAGGTGTTTTGTAAATTCCCTTTGAGGATTATAGCTGAGAGTGGAGGGAGAGTGGTTGCCTTGTGAGACATGTACACCCACAGGTAATTGGGTATTTTTGTTTTGATAGATTTTCAGTGTGTGTTCATTTTGATACACAGTTGCTGTTTGGTTTCTCCTATGTATTTTCCATCAGTGCATTCAGTGCACTGGATGAGATATATTACATTTCTGGAGGTGCAGTTCTAAACTCTCAGTTCTAATCCTGAAAGGGAACTTACAAAACACTTCTCAGAGACAAGCCTATGAACTTCACTTCATCATCCTCCCGGAAGCAAAAAATCATGGACTAAATATAGACATTGGATTTATGATACATTATAACCTGCCTAACATCCGACTCCTCAGGTACCTCTCCACTATTTAACGGCTACATTCATCCCTCTTCTCCCCCACACCCAGCCTGTCTCTCGCCCACTGACTCCTCAATTTATATCTTCACTGACTGCCTGTTGCATGCATATCAGCCTCTGGCTTCTCTACTATTCATTCCATCCTGGAAGAGTACACACCAACTGCAGAGACTTCCTCAGCCTGACAAAGGGTTTTTAAACCCAAAACCTTGCTAATTTTTTTTTCCCTAACTATTTAAGTTGGTCTAATAAAAGATATCAGATGCACCCATAGAACTTTGTCAACTTAATCTTACTTAACTCTACCTCAGATGTAGTCTAACTTAGATCAGGTCCAGTCAGACTGATCTAATTGAACTTCTGTACAGTTCCCAGGGCAGCCCAGGGCTGGAAAAGCCCAGCTGCTGGCCCCAGCCCCAGAACTGCACTTTTCTTCTCCCCACTCCCACCCCCCAGCACCAACCTATTTTGAGCCCTGCGGCCCCTCACCCCAACTCCAGACGACCAACTGCCTCCTCTTGTGGATCAACCAGCTCTCCTGCAAGTCTGCCAAACCCCACCATCTCACAAGACACTCTCAATGCCAGTTTTACTGGCATTTGCTAGTGCCTGCAGCCAAGGAAGTCAGGGTGAGGAGAGGGACAGCTGGGATGTGGGCACTGTTTGTCTGGAGGTGGGGGAAATCAGGGGAGCTAAAAATAGCCCATGGTCCTATGGGCTATGGGGGTGTGGGGAGCTCCATCCTCCAGCTCCCCACAGACCCTGCTTGTACCTCCAATCTTGCCAAGCCATCCTGGGGCCCACCAAGCCCCCCATGGACCCCTCTTGCCTCCCCAACCACACCCCAACAGCACTTGGCCCCCAATTCCCCCAAGTCTCCCCACAAACCCTGGTGGATCCCTGTTCCCCTGATCCCCATGCAAACCCTGCTTACCTCCTGACCCCCTAATCCCCATCACACACCCTGCTTCCCTACCTAATCCCCCTCCCAGCTCTCCCATCCTGACTTACCTTAGATTGAGTGGCCGTTTTTAACTTAATCTAATTTCCCTGTAACCTCCCTGAATGTATGTATCCTGAGTGATGTTGCAGTGGTCAATGCATAGTCTAGGAGTCCTAAGTTGCATAAACAAATTTAGAAGTGTAAGCCTATAGCTAAGCAACACAGAATATGAACTGTTTTTTGGTGGTGTCCTGCACACACAACAACTATGTAAAAAGTCAGTGGACTTTGTGTATTTTCAACACCTCTGAAGTTTAAGGCAGGCTGTTATCTTGAGAGACCTAAATAAAAAGGTTTAATTTTCAGCACCCAAGTTTGCAAATTTTGTCTACGATGAATGAAATTATAGCAAGGAACTACTGGTTTTTGGAACAGACCCTAGGGATCCACCTTTTTAAGCATCTCTTACTGTAACCACTTGACAACATTTCTTCTACCAGTGAGCAAGACACTGGCTCAGAATGGATCTGGGGGGAAAAAATGAAACTTGAGGTGGATAATTGACATATGCAATTTGAGGTAAAAATCTGTAAGTAATCAGATTTATTCCAAAAATAGGAAAATGGTGTTTTAATTCAGCTGGAAACTAGCAGATAGAGACAAATAAAGACTGCAGTTTAACATGGCTGTTTTGGGTTTGTTTGTTTTTTTAAATCACAGCAGGAAACTAAACAGTGATATACTGGTAAGAGGGAAGGAGTAAGAAAGTAGGGAAGGGGTGTGGTAACAAATTCCAGACAATCATTTCCATTGGGAAGGAAATATTAAAGAAATCTCTTTTTCCATGTCTATATGGTAAACTTACTGTGGCCAGAAGCATGGCCCTCAAGCAAACAAGTCTAGTCTCCATTAGATGCCTCCTGAACTAGAAAAAGCATCCCCACATCTGTATGGTGTCACAGGCAAGCTAATTTGCATTGTCACTCAGCTCTGCTAAGTAGCCTGCTGCAAACAGTACATTGGCATGGGTACACTGCTTTCAGTCTAGAAAGCAGCCCCTACAAAGCAGTGCAGCCTATTTCAGGGCACTGTAGCTTAGGGGAATTTCCCTTTGACTTCAGTGGGCCTTAGCTGAGGTTGTGAATGTACCAGACCCATCTTGAATTTACAGAAGGAAAACTTTGGTGACAAGATGTATACTCTGAGTCTTTAAAAAAGTAGAAAAGAAAATAGACAACTTTATGAAATAACTTCTATTTAAACTGCTTCTCACATGTAGATTTGTTATACACACTCAGTATGGAAGGAAGAATGGTCCTGTGGATAGGAGTTCAGGATATCCTGATACAATTTCTGCCACAAACTCTGTCTCACCTTCCCAAGAGCAAGAATGTCCAACTGGTGACCTGTGAAGGCATACTTGTGGCTCCTGGGCTCTCACCTAGCCACTGCATCCCACATCGCTCCAGCTGCAGCAGCAGCCAGGGCCTCCAAGCACACCCCCCCCCCAACTCCTCCAGTTTACACATCCTGCCCCCATTGTAGGCGAAGCAGCAGCATGACACAGCCAGCATGGTGCAGCAAGGGTGGTGCCCAAATGCCATGCAGCTCTTGAGTGTTTCAGGGCTCATGGCCCACAGACCATATAGCCCCTAGCCACTGGGCGTTACTAACCTTGAGTAAAATCCCAGTCCCAGATGCTTTAACAGGGACAGGGTTTCATTTGTCTGTCTCAGTTCCCCTCTACAAAGTAAGGCAAACCATTCTTTTACATGTCTTTCTGTGACCCGGCTTTCACCATAATGGGGCTTTGATGAGGCTGAGGCCTCTAGGCCTGGCCATAATTTAATGCTACTAATAGCATAACTCAACAAGCTATTAATGTGCTAGCACAGTCTTGTCTACATTAGCATTCTCTGAGTGAACAGAGCTTCATATTTGTACCTTGCACATTTGTAAGAGTGAATGAAGACATATTAAAGTTTTGTTAATGGCAAAAGGGATTGGAAACTAAATGGTCCCATGCTGCAGCATATTAAATTGCGAGGAAAAAGTTTTGTAGGTAACAATGGACCAAAAAAAAAAAACCAAATTGAAGCTGTGGCAGCAGTTGAGAGGGTAAACAGAACACTAAGGTGGATCAATAGAGAAATTTCACAGACAGTAATTAATGTGAGGAAATGCCTATTGTGAGGATAGCAACAGAATCTGAATTCACTAAAGCATTTAAAACACAGTTAGAAAAGCAGTAAAGGAAAGATACCAAAGAATGTAAACATTAGCTACATAAAAGGCCCAGATAAGGCCCTTGTCTTCGCCTGTTCCAAAATTTTACTGAAAATCCTTGCTATTATTGTACACAATATCATACCCAGCAGTACCAGAAATATGCAGTGAGGAATAGATCTCATATCATTAACTTTTAAGGTTAAATACATTCTCATTGAGTTACTTGTGTAATGTAAATCACATTAAACATTTAAAGCAAGCTTTTCAGGTTACTGTATTTATGAAGGTTCAATGGCTATAATTCAAAGTAATTTTTAAGCCCTTGGTAAGGATGGTAAGGGACAGACTTAGAAATTTATCCCATCTGTCTGTCTATCTATCCCCTCTGACTTTCTTAAGAAGTGATGCCATGCATATCAACTGATTGTTCTCACCTTCTTGGTGTGCTAATGAAATGCCTGCAGGTTACAAATAACGCAAATTAATTACATGTGTTTGATTAGTTAGATCCTAAAGGAAAAACAAGAAGTATGAACTTAACAGTTCAAAGACACTAGAAACAGTAAATAGAAAGTCATAGCTGAATGAGCATGAAAGCTAGTTAGAGATAGCCCTAAAAATGAGGGAGAGGTTTTCAGAGCTAAGGTATGTTCATCAGAGTCTCCCTTTATAGAAGATTTATTAGTGTTAGCTTACATAAAAATGGAGGACAACAGAACACATTTTAATATTGCTGTTTTATATCGGTCAATAGGTATATTTCTGACTGCCATTTCAAGGAAACTCAATAACTTCTCCCAGTTGCAGGAAGTGCCCTTGCATCAGACCATGAGGAAAATTAAACCATAATTCTCTGTCTTTCAAATATAATCAAAGTCTACAAAATGAGTCCAGCTGTACTGTACTGGTGGGAGGCGAAGGGAGGGAGGGGAAAGAGAGAGACAGAAGCTGAAACTACATAGACTGAACAAAATTTAAAGCATTCAGACAGAATCCAAACTTCCATAAGTATGTCTAAACTTTTGTTTAACGAAGCATAGATATGCAAAAAATGTCAGTTGCTTATGTCATGTTACTGCACTTGATTGCCCCACCTTGTGAAACTGAGGCATTTTTGCACGGTGGCCTTCAAAGTACGGAAACCTTCACAGCTGACTAATAAACATTAAAAAGAAGTGTTAGAAGAAATTAGCCATGACATGTTTGTTTTACATCAGGGGAATAAAGCAACTAAGCCCCCACTCTCCATGTAACCAAAAAAACACAAAAAAACAAGGAAAGCCTCTGTGCATGGTCAAAATGTTAAACTTCACTCTACGGTGAGAAATCAAACATAAATCTTCCTCAGTGGGCTGCTTTCTACTTGTTCGCTTATTGGGGGCATGGGCAGACAAAAGAGCATGCAAAGTTAAAAGGAGAAGCAGAAAATACTGAAAAACCATCTTGTAATTGTCAACACAATCCCACAGTAAGTGGAAGCTAAAATGGGGCAGTTTAGCCCTGTATAAAACACCTGCTAAGTTACCAATTTGTCACTACCACTTACTGCAGGATAGAGGGACACATAAAACAGCAGGATTAGACTGACATGCAGTAAATCCACTTCATTCCCTCTTTAATTCAATACAAATATGTCATCTGCCCACAAGTGAATGGTTGAGAAGAGATATTTTGATTACATTCATGAGGCAGAGACAGAAAATCATGCTCTGCTTTAATTGTAATCATCAATGGATGAAAAAAGTATGGTCACTTATATCCAGTGATTTGGAATACCATTTTTCTCTCTTTTTAAAACACAGACAAGAACATTCAAAATCCAAATTACCATTTGGCTTCTACTTTGTGCTTATTATCCCCCTCCTAAAATGCTGTTAAAATTAAAATTCATTATTTTTTAATCTAAAAACAATTAATTCAGGATGTGAAAGGTTAGTTTTGAAATAAGGTGTGATACAAAGGGGATGGCAGGCACCCTGATGAACAGCAGATTGGCTCTGATCTTCTCAATCCAAGTGAGACACCGTTATTCTGCTATGGATGAAAGGGCTCATTATCCCAAAGATAATTGCCCAGATGCCACACCAATGAGGTCACACTAAACAGGGCTGTGGTTTTTGAACCAGCACTAGAGCTAATTAACATTTAAAGCTGCAGGCTGCCATTTTGTACAGACCTCCATGTACCTTTTCTACCACATTAGAGTACACCATTTGCTCATCTTGAATCTGCTGCTTGGAGAGGAAAAAAAAAACAGACTTGCATATAAAAAAAGGTATCTATGAAATCAGATCTTCATTCAGTATAATGTAGGAATGTGATTGCCTTGAACACCCATTGTCCAAGAAAGAATCTTCTATAGTTGTCATTTATGGTTGGGGTTTTTTTGCAAGCAATGAAATTTATTTAATTCTATTTTTTTTTAATTGCTGTCTACAGAAGTTAGCTGAAAGAGTATTTTGTGAACACTCAATAGAGGGAAAGCCACAAACCTCCTATTTTCTCACCTCCTCCTGTAAAAATAATATCTAGCACCTGGTTTCATAGTTTGTAGGGTCAGAAGGGACCTGAGCAGATCATCAAGTCCGACCCCCTGCCATGGCAGGAAAAGGTACTGGGGTCAAACAACCCCAGCAAGGTGTACATCTAACCTCCTCTTAAAGACCCCCAGGGTAGGAGCCAGCACCACTTCGCTTGGAAGTTGGTTCCAGATCCTAGCCGCCCTGACAGTGGAGGCTGAACAGGTTCAGGTCCTGTAGCCTCTCCTTGTAGGGTCTGCCCTGCTGCCCCCTGATCATGCGGGTGGCTGTCCTCTGGACCCTCTACATGTTGTTCACATCCTTCTTGAAGTGTGGTGCCCAGAACTGGACACAGTACTCCAGCTGCAGCCTGACCAGTGCCACATAGAGGGGGAGGATCCCCTCCTTGGACCTGCTCAAGATACATCTGTGGATGCATGACAAGGTGCGGTTGGCCTTCCTGACTGCGTCCCCACACTGCCAGCCCATGTTCAACTTGGCATCAATGATGACTCCAAGATCCTTTTCTGCCTCTGTACTGACAAGAGGGGAGTTCCCTAACCTGTAGGTATGGTGCCAGTTCTTCCTCCTCAGGTGCATCACCTTGCACTTGTCAGTATTGAAACCCATCCTGTTCTCATCTGCCCACCCCTGTAACCTGTCTAGGCCTGATTGCAGCCTATTCCTCCCTTCTAGCATGCCCACTTCCCCCCACATCTTGGTGTCATCAGCAAATTTGAACAGGGTGCTTTTTACCACCTCGTTCAAGTCACTGATGAAGATATTGAACAGCGCGGGCCCGAGGACTGAGCCCTGTGGAACCCCACTGCCCACATCCTTCCAGGTCAAATAAAACCCGTCCACCACCACTCTCTGGGTGCGGCCCTCCAGCCAATTAGTGACCTATTTGACTGTGTAAGTGTCAACACCACAGTCCCCCAGTTTTTTAATGAGAATGGAGTGAGAGACACTTGACATAGCTAAAGTTCTGCACAAATTCTGATTTATTAATATTTTATGGGGTAGATAGTTTGATATAAAGCATAGACAATTTATTGAAGTAAAAGGAAAGCAAGGCAGGGAAAAGAGGTATTGCTCACACTCACAGAATGAAACTGAAATAAATTGATCAGAACTCAGGATTTTACTTTTTGGCAAAACAACTATTAATAAAAAGAATTAAGAGGAGTGAGGGATCAAAATATGTGTGAATACAGGTCAGATTTGTTAAGTAATGTTGAGACAAGATGCTTTGAATTTAAGGAAACTCAAATGATCCCTTTTAATATTGTTTTAGTTTTTTTTTATTTCTGACATCTTTGTTTAATTCATGACATTTTTAAATTTCAAAATGGTATTTCCATTTCAAACATCAAAGTTTAATTAAAAGGATTAAAAATATACAAGTAAGCAAAATAATTCCTTGTGAGTTGAATGAAATCGTTTAATCAACTCCAAGTTAAATTCTTGGATTTTTATTCTTTTTTGCTCTGACAGGAAAAGCAAAAAAGAATGCATTGGGTTCACTGAAAATAGACTTATTTTTGCTATTTTTTTTATACTCAGAAGTTAAAAAAAATCAGTTATTTGCACAGTTTTACTTGGGACTTCTTGACCCAAATTTGTGAGCTTGTTCTTCTGGTCACTCTACCATGATGAGAGATCTAACCCCAAGTTTCAATCTAGAGCATGATGCTAGTTCTTCACTAGGAATACACAGAAGCCTTACATCATTCCAAAGAAATGTGTGGATTCCCAACTTTGTCCTACTTTAGCCCTGACTTGCCTGTCACTTTAAATATCTTGAGCACTTGTACACATCATGAATTTTTTGTGTGGCTTAATGGCATCACACTTTACACATATGCAAGTTTTTGGTGATTTAAATGAGTTTGTGTCATCATAAACTAATCCCCGTCCCAATGTAGTTTAGTTTGCAACGACAACTTGGAACAATCTGTCATGTGTACATGGTAATTTATTGAATGACATATGTCCTCCTGTTGTAGCTGCAAGAATTCTTCTCTGCCATCCCCTTGTAGGGCTTTATGTATAAAATAATAAAATCTCCATAATAAAATCTCTCCCTCTCAGTGTTTAATGGAGAATAAGAAATATCTTTTTTTCAGTAGGTACAAGGCAGATAATCCCTGAGAGACCTGAGAGTTCAGTCAAGTTTGATTACTTATAGATGTCTCCATTTTCCACTGGAAGGGAAAAGGCCAGAGAAAGGCAGAAAAAAATAGTTAACTCAAGCAGAGCCTAAATAAAAAGATTCAGGAACAATATTAGATACCCAGCAATGACCTGCTTCAAATGGATACAAAATATAGTGTGGGATAGTGCATTAAAGTCATTATGCCAATATTTGCACACAAAAAAACCCCATCTAATATCAATTCACTTTGAAGGAGCTGGGAAAGAATGAGATTTTTCATCCTAGAACACACATAATATAGCAGCATATAAAATTTTGAAGGATATAGTGACAGCTTTCAAACATCCTTAACTGTCATCCTGTTATAACGAAGTCCATGATTTTGTCATAGGAAAGCCCAGCTGCTTTACAAACATTAATGCATTTGCACAACATTCTTGTAAAGGAGGTAAGCAAGTCTTATCAGCATTTTGCATCAAGGCACAGAGAGGGTACATGGCTTGCCCAAGACCCAGGAACCCTCCAACCTCAGTTCTTAGCCAGTAGATCATCTTTCACTAAAAGTTTTCTCTGTGGCTGGACTCTAGGCTTCGAGGGATGGTCAGTCATCAGATACTGGGTATGAGGTTAGGCTGGAAGGCTGAATTCTTGACCCACCCAAAGGCTCCTAAAATTGTCTCCTGATCCAAAAAGTTTGGAGGAGTGTGGAGGGATGGGGTTGGGTTGTTTGGGTTTTGTTTTGTTTTTTGCCTATCCATTTATCAACTCACCTGTAACGAGGAGTTCAGCTCCACGGTATGTAGTTCCCATGAGTGAATTGCCTGCTTCCTAGATGCTGGAAAATGTTTTGCAAAGCCAGCTTTTAAAATCATATTGACATCTTTTACTTCACTGTAATAGTCACAATGTTTTAAACTTTGAAACAGCCTCCTTCTGAATAGAAATGAAGTTCAGGTTTTAAAAATGTAGGTATATCATCAAAGTGAGACAAGCTTCAGGCTTTCCATGTTTTAATGTTATCATCTATGACATTACACCACTATAATCTAATATGCCATTATGGTGTCACAACACAGAAAAATCAGAGCAACCTGATTACAGATCAGTGGGGACACAAGCTGGAGAGGTTTGCTGCATATATCCATGAGTAATATATACTGGGAATTGAAAATATCTGTAAATCTATGGAATTTGCTTGCAAATAGGAATGAAAATATGTCTCAGTACAATATACTGGTGTGGAGCTTCCCATGCAGCAAAATACAAATAGGAGATAGAGGAGGAAATAGTGATATTATGGGTTTACTATTGGTGGCAGGCTCATAGGCTGGACTCTCAGAGTCATAGGGTAGAATTAACAGCAAATATATTTTAATAAAAATCACATATTTTCCAACTATTTAAGTTAATCTAATAAAAGATATCAGGTTCTTCCAAAGATACATTTGTTATGGTGTTTTTCAAGGGATAAACAGAATGAGAGCCACACTACTTCAATGTCTGGAAGCTCTAAAATATCTTTAGTAGGTAAGCTGTAAAAAACATATCATACACACTTGAGTACAGGCACCTTGGAAAAGAGAACGGTAACAACACAATCTGAATTTCAAGCATGTCTAAAATGAGCATGTCTAGTGCTTATAGTAGGAAACTGGGATCCCAGATTCCTGAGCTCTACTTTTGGTTCTGGCTATACCTCACTGTGACAGCTTTGACAATTCATTTAACCACCCTTGCCTTCATTTACATATCTATAGTAGGGATGTAAAATATATTTTTAGTGCACACATGTTATGAGGTTGGCTTCTGTTTCCTCTAGATTTGGCACTCCATGGACTATGGTTTTGGAAAACATCTAGCAGACTAAATAATGTTTTCTTAGTGTGTTGAGATTATTGAGTGAATGAATGTCAATAAAAAATTTCTTTATAACATTCCTTACAAGCATGCTGATGACACTGTATTCCACAGGCTTCTCTTGCTTTCTTGTGACTTCCTACCTATCCTACAATGGGGACTTCATAAAACAATTAGTAAAGATCTTAAGCATCTTACTACAAAGGCAAAACAGTTAATACTAGTATCAAAGTATATCACCATTGCCCTGTAGAATCTGGCTACTCCAGACAGATGTAGATTTGTGGGTAATCATTTGGGTGAGTCACTGAGTCATAGAGAAGTAGGGCTGGAAGTGGCCTCCAGTGGTCATCTAGTCCAACCCCCTGCCTGAGGCAGCATCATCCCCATCCCACACAACTATAATCTAACCTTTACTATCCTCAACCCTGATATAACATAGATCTGCCACAGGTAACGCAGGAGAACCACAGCAACCAATGTCCTGCTTCTATAAAAATGTTGTCAACATGCACTCAAGGGACGTGTCCAAATGAGCACACACCTGCCTCTTGCAGCAGCTCAAAGCTGTTTGAGACGCTGCAAGAGACAGGCTGGAAAAATGTTCCTCGTGCTGCATATTTGCTGTGCAGGCTCTAAAAATAAAATAAAATAAAATAAAATAAAATAAAATAAAAAGAATAAAATAACCCCCTCCCCAGTAAAATAAGCAGTGCAGGACATGGTGCCATAGTGTGCCCTGAAGCAACCAGAGGTGGGGTTCTCCAAAGAGATGCTCTGGCAGGTGGCCAGAGCATCACTATGGCTGCCCCTTGCCCCAGTGCTCCAGCACGCTGCTTCAGCATAGGGTCAGACAGCAGCAGGACAAGGCTGCAGCATGACCTGGACCCAGACTGGTGGGAGGCTGTGAGTGCAAGGGGGACTGTGTGTGGGTGGTGGGCTGCTCAGGAGGGGTGGAGCCCCCGCCCACCCCTGCACAGTCCACAGTCCCCCTGCAGCAGCAGCCATCAGGCACTCAGGGCCCTTCCAACAGAGCCCCGCCATGGCACAGTACAGTGCAGCACAGCCCCAGCTGCCTGGCACCTGGCACTGCCTTTACCACATCTCATGGGCCTCGCCCAGCACAGCTCAGTCCAGAGCCGTGTGCCTTGAGGCAGCACCGGGCCACTCTGGCTGTCACCCAGGGTCCCGGCACCACATGCAGGGGCCATGCATGTGGGTCGAGCTAGGTCCTGCTTCCAGGAAACCAGCCCAGCCCCATGGCATGCAGGGCACTTGGAGGCAGGAAACAGCCTGGCGCACAGCCCCTGTCAGTGGTGCTAGGACCCCAGGTAACAGCCAGAGTGACTCGGTGCTGCCCAAGGTGCACAGCCCTAGGCCGCGCTGGGCTGGGCCTACACAACATGGTACAGGCACTTCTGGGTGCCAGGTGGCCAGGGCTGTGCTGCACCATGGCGGAGCTCTGCCAGGAGGGCCCTGAGCATCCTGACAGCTGCTGCTGCTGCAGGGTGGCAGTGGGCCATGGGGGGTGGCATGAGGCAGAAAGCAGAACAGCAAGGACTGGCACTGCTCAGAGCCACAAAGCAGTGGGTGGGATACTGCAGCTGGACTTATGTCCTGGTGCTGGGATGGAGCTGCAGCTGGGGAAGCTAGTGGGAACAGGCAGGGGCTGTGGGTCATGAGTGAGGGGACTGGGGGAAGGGACTGTGTGTTGACAGTGAGGGGCAAGGGCAGAAGCAGGGTGCTGGCATACCAGTGCCACTCAGCGCTGCACGTCTTGGTGAGTGAAGGGAGCAGGGGCAGCTCTGATTTTCCTATGACAAAAATCCAAAAGTAAATGCTTAAGTGTATAGATATTTAGAATCCATTTTATTATGGGGATGGGGCACTGGTAGGCTTCCAAATTGCTTGATACTTGTAAATACATCAATAAAACATTGTCCAACTGATCTCTCTCTATATAGTGTTGTTTCATTTTAATAGCAAAAGAACATGGATTTGGGGCATTTTAATGAGAGAATTTGGGTTTCTTATCAGAGAATTTTCAAGTTTTAAACAGGGAACACCAGGATCTCTGCTGGTGAGGGAAGTTGCAAGACCTGGGCAGAGGAGCCTGTCCAGGCCCAGCACTGGGGACCCAGCTGGAGGGCAGATGAAGTGGGTGACCTCTTGGCCATTTGGGACCAAGACGACATGTTTTGACCCTTCAAAGCAGGCCACCATAAGGAGCACATCTTCTGGGTGATAACTGACTAGACGGCAAAGTGGGGGCACCAGAAGACATGACAGCAGTGCCATCTGACAGCCCTGGCCCACTGGCAGCTGACCCAGAGGTGCAGGAGGCTCTGCTGCAGTGCCCATACTACAGCCTAGGTGGCCATACAGACCCCATCCAGGTCTGGCAGGCACACAGCCACGGTGATAGTTCCAAGAGTGGGGATGCTGTCACAGGTGGTAGCCAGGCAGCAACCCCTACTGTCAGACTGCTGCAGTGGGTAGAGGGAGCAGGGGCTACTCCAGGTTAGGGCTGCTTCAGTACATGTGCTGGACCCAGTCTCCAGCTCCCCCTGGCTGAAGATCCAGGAGGAGCTGGGCAGGGTCAGTTTGCCTCAAGTGGCACAATTTGGCCCACACCAAAGTGCATGCTCACTGATGTGTGCAGAGGCAAAAGTCTCCCACACAAATCTGTGCCGCTCCTATCTGAGCTGCTGCAAGCAGGCATGCTTGCATGGGTGGATATGCCCAAGAGGTCTTGGGCAGAGGACTACACACCTGCTACAGAGGAAGGGAAAAACCCCCACAGTCTATATCAGTGTGACCATGAATTCCTTCCTGGTCTCAGAAATCACAATTGGTCTGCAACTGAGCAAAGAGACAAGACCCTCTAGCAAGGAACTTCCAGCTTTGCTCCTAGCAGAAGAATCAGCACACCTCAAGTGAAGTCCCCAGCCTTAGCTGTAGCCAGCACCCAGTTCCTCTGAAGAGGCTTAAAAACACCCTGACACATAGGAGAAAAATATGGTGGGGAGGCAGGGGCTGGAGCAACCAACAAAGCCCAGAAGCTTGAGAAATACCCCTGGTAGAAAATAGGCATAGCTGCACCTAGATAGCCCTGACCAGTGCCTGTCCAACCTCTTCTTGAACACCTCCAGTGATGGAGAGTCCAAAGCTTCCCTAGGCAGTCTATTCCACTGCCTCTCACAGTAAAGACGTTTTCCCAGATATCCGATCTAAACTTAATTTGCTACAACTTTGGCATGGGATCATACAGAATAGCTATGGATGGGCTTATTTTGCAGGAGCAGTCTTGAGAACACAGACATTGTAGACATAGATGTAGACACCTACTTTAGATAAACCAGCAAAATGCAGAATGCAAGGGCATGCCAGAGACCTGTCCTGCTCAAAAATGGACAGAAAATTATACTGTTCTTTCCCAACAGTATAGATGTATATGTACATCTGTGCTCACTACTATTTTGGCTGGCCTTACCTAACCTCTACTTTCCTGGATCATGAAGGCTTAACCCCAAATACTATGTCCTACAGAAGAAGGTTTAAATGTGTTGTTGGCAGGTGCTAAATGGCCATTAAACATTTCATGCATAGGATCATGTACACCGAAGTGTATAATGACATAAATATTTGTGGAATGGTAGGTAATGGTATATACTGGACATTGATAGTATTTGGGGAAATACTAAATCAGTATTTGTATTGTATTATAGACTAGAAACAGACAACCCTCCAGGGCCTCACTGAATACCTAGGTAGCCTTGGCGAACCAGGGCAATAACAGACACCTTTTGCTCCCACATTTGGTTTCAGAAGAGGGTACAGTGATTGTGTGTAATTCCAATGATGTGTAATATGATACTTCATCTATCAGAGCTATCTTTTGCATGTATGCATGCACCACTGGGATGGATTTAATAGACATATATTCATTAACTATTATAGTTGCATATTAACATGTTATCTGGTTATTCTTTGGGACACAGCAACAATAACATTAGCTCATTGTTAAACTATTTTAAATGTGTTCTAAGAGGGTGATCAACTGCCAAAAACAAAAGTGCAAGGGAAAGAAAATCTAACATGTCAATCACAATCCTAAAAGCCAAATCAATACAAACACGAGAAATTGGGGGGAAAAATTTTTCAAAACAAAAAAGTACAACAATACATCATGAAATCTCGTATCATCAGAGGGCCAATTTGCTTTCTCCCATCAGGAAATGTGTGTGCTGTCCATCAGTTCCTCATAATTATGCTTTTCCATGAAGCATGGTCATAAGTCCCATGAACACATACTCCACTCTAAGTTTTCCATAGGCTGGATAACTTAGTCAGATGGAAACAATATGTGGGAAAAACCATACACCTAGGCTTAATTTCTGGAGAGGTGTGTTCTGTCTTTTTCTGGCTGAGATTGCCAAAATACTCTTTTTCATAAAATAATCAATTTTCCGTTGGTGAAAATAAATTTTCTTCAATAGCTTTATCATCAGATGAGAGTAGGTACTGCAACTTTTCCTTCATATTTCATCCCAGCTCTTTATACTTTTGTGTTTATGGCCTGCTACCTCCCAGAATTCCTGCTTCTTGACAAGACAACTACAAACTTCTGTCTCTCTATTGAAACAACTTGTTTTTATATTTTGAATTTTTTTTCTTCTTTGTTTTTTGGGGTTTTTTTATTCAGCCAAAACCTTTAACATTCAATCCAAGTAGATTCAGGTCTTATTTTTGCTTGTTGGTGAGCAGTTCCCTTTCTTTCTCTCTGTTTTTTTTTAGCCCAGTTAAAAAAAATGTAATTACTTTGTATTGGATTGATATGTGTTCTCTGAAAAATTGCAGCACCTATCACTTTTGAAGGACTTACAGACTATCCTACTATCTGAAACATCCTCTTTCTGATGACTTTCCCACTTCACTGTCTTC
>NW_017729029.1:65220672-65221695 GCF_001723915.1 Gavialis gangeticus | reverse complement strand
ATTTTGAATTTTTTTTCTTCTTTGTTTTTTGGGGTTTTTTTATTCAGCCAAAACCTTTAACATTCAATCCAAGTAGATTCAGGTCAATAGAAATTGCATTTTTGCTGAATAAACAATTTCTTTTCTTGTGTGAATCTCCTGTTATTAGATGAACTCTTGTTACCTGTCTCTCAACACACTCACTTTGGTTTTACGTCATTGCTTGTTTCCAATCTATTTAACTAACTTTCCTTGGAGGGCAGACTTTATTTTCTTCTTCATATGTACAGTGATCATGTAAACTTAGTAATGAGGCTTTCTGTGGCATAGAAACAACTTATGTTTCACTGGGGATAATGAAGACAGGATGCAGGTTGAGGTCTTCTTATAGATAATGCATCCTGTGAACACACAGAGATGTCTTAGAGCAGGCTTGTCCAACATACGGCCTGCGGGCCACCAAGGCATTTTCTGAGGCCCATGGTGCTGCAACGGGAAATGAAAGTAAACACTGTTTACTTTCGTTCCCACCCCTTGTCCCTCCCCTTGTCCCATGCGGGAAGCCGACTTCAGCTGCATGCCGCTTTTCCTGGCTGGTGCTGACCCGGCTGGGTCTGTCCCATCCAGAGCGGCATGCAGCTGAAGCCGGCTTCCCACAAGCTGCTGAGGACAGGAGGAGCATGGCTGGGTCTGCACCGACCAGCAGAAGCGGTGGCAGAGCCGTGTGCCGCTCGGGATGGGATGAGATGAGACGAGACTGACCGGAGTAGCAGGGGCTCAGCTGCATTTTCCCCCTGCCTGCACTGGTCAGTCCCGAGTGGCACATGGCTCTGCTGCCACTTCTGCTGGCTGGTGCTGACCTGGCCAGCCTCCTCCCATCCCCAGCAGCATGTGGGAAGCCAGCACGGGGGGGCCTGGGCAGGCAGGGTCCTGGCATGACCTCTGCAAGGTGAGGTGGCAACAGATGGCGTCTGCCAGACCCCGCACTCCAGGCTCACAGTGCTGAGGCCACCGGGGCTGCATGCACGGGCAGCCAGGCAGCAC
>NW_017729029.1:65219346-65220467 GCF_001723915.1 Gavialis gangeticus | reverse complement strand
CTCTGCAAGGTGAGGTGGCAACAGATGGCGTCTGCCAGACCCCGCACTCCAGGATCACAGTGCTGAGGCCACCGGGGCTGCATGCACGGGCAGCCAGGCACCATGGTGAGTGGGGCCGTGCAGCCGCCTTGCTCCAGCCCCCCTCAGGCAGCGCTGGCTCGTGGGGTTGCGCTGCTTGGGGGATGGAAATGTGAAGCTATTTATTTCTCCCCCTCAGTCTCTGGGGCAGTAGCTGGCTGGATGCAGAATAGATCCCTCCTGCCCCTGCCCACCAGCAGCTACCATGAACCTTGCAGTAACAGGCAGGTGCAGTAGGGCTACATGGGCAGGGTCTCTCTGGCCCAGGACAGAGGGTGTTTGAATATGGCTCACCGGCCCACTGGGTGATAAAAAGTTCATGATCCAGCCCCACATTCAAAAAGGTTGGACACCCTTGTCTTAGAGGTTTCACACAGATGCCTTATTTTATATTCAGAGTTTGAAATACAGCATATAATGCTGTAATTGACTTTCAAATGAGTCAATCTTCAGTATTAGGTGCAGAAATGAGGACTGCCTATTTTTTCTTTTAAAAGGTTGCTATACATAATGCTCTATTTTTTTTCTTTAAAATACACAGGTACAACAAATTAAGTCTGATACGTATTCTATACAGTCTTCAAACAAAGAGGGTTCTATGGTGGGCTTTTGCCTTCATGAAAGTGAGACAGCATACAGCGCTGACCCAACTCCAGGCAAAGGTAAGTGTCACACAAGCTTTCCACTAGTTTTGTCTGTGCACCTTGCAAGATTCAGAAATAACTCTGAGCCAAAGGTCTGGCCAACATCTTTTTCATTCAGCATCTGTTTTAACTAAGCAGCATTGCAGCACAGCACAAAATAGCACCAAGTTTCACCTAGCTTATGCCAAACATCTTGAAGCTCTCTACATCTTCATTTCCTAAACAGTCATAACAATAAGAAATTGAAATGAATATTTATATAAGGCAACATTTCAAATAAATATAATCCTAACTAGCACTATTCAGTTAGCCTCTGAGATGCTCTACATTTTTTCATGGACTTGTGGTCTCCTACAGCATCAACAGCTGTCACAGTCAAGGCACAGGAAACCCATTAAC
>NW_017729029.1:65210211-65214346 GCF_001723915.1 Gavialis gangeticus | reverse complement strand
AGCACGGGGGGGCCTGGGCAGGCAGGGTCCTGGCATGACCTCTGCAAGGTGAGGTGGCAACAGATGGCGTCTGCCAGACCCCGCACTCCAGGCTCACAGTGCTGAGGCCACCGGGGCTGCATGCACGGGCAGCCAGGCAGCACGGTGAGTGGGGCCGTGCAGCCGCCTTGCTCCAGCCCCCCTCAGGCAGCGCTGGCTCGTGGGGTTGCGCTGCTTGGGGGATGGAAATGTGAAGCTATTTATTTCTCCCCCTCAGTCTCTGGGGCAGTAGCTGGCTGGATGCAGAATAGATCCCTCCTGCCCCTGCCCACCAGCAGCTACCATGAACCTTGCAGTAACAGGCAGGTGCAGTAGGGCTACATGGGCAGGGTCTCTCTGGCCCAGGACAGAGGGTGTTTGAATATGGCTCACCGGCCCACTGGGTGATAAAAAGTTCATGATCCAGCCCCACATTCAAAAAGGTTGGACACCCTTGTCTTAGAGGTTTCACACAGATGCCTTATTTTATATTCAGAGTTTGAAATACAGCATATAATGCTGTAATTGACTTTCAAATGAGTCAATCTTCAGTATTAGGTGCAGAAATGAGGACTGCCTATTTTTTCTTTTAAAAGGTTGCTATACATAATGCTCTATTTTTTTTCTTTAAAATACACAGGTACAACAAATTAAGTCTGATACGTATTCTATACAGTCTTCAAACAAAGAGGGTTCTATGGTGGGCTTTTGCCTTCATGAAAGTGAGACAGCATACAGCGCTGACCCAACTCCAGGCAAAGGTAAGTGTCACACAAGCTTTCCACTAGTTTTGTCTGTGCACCTTGCAAGATTCAGAAATAACTCTGAGCCAAAGGTCTGGCCAACATCTTTTTCATTCAGCATCTGTTTTAACTAAGCAGCATTGCAGCACAGCACAAAATAGCACCAAGTTTCACCTAGCTTATGCCAAACATCTTGAAGCTCTCTACATCTTCATTTCCTAAACAGTCATAACAATAAGAAATTGAAATGAATATTTATATAAGGCAACATTTCAAATAAATATAATCCTAACTAGCACTATTCAGTTAGCCTCTGAGATGCTCTACATTTTTTCATGGACTTGTGGTCTCCTACAGCATCAACAGCTGTCACAGTCAAGGCACAGGAAACCCATTAACCGTAGTTGTGCCATGTACTGGGGCTCAAATCCAAAATTTCTCCATGTATTTCCTGTCTGAGACCTTCTCAGGCAAGATGGCTGACTCAAACTCCTTTATATCTTTCATTTCTGGAAGCAGGTAGGATAGTGTCATCTATTTTTCCACAAATTTGTCTATCTGGAATTATTCTTCTGTCACCACCACTTTTGGCAACCATAATTTTGTCATAGATGTACGGTGTCAGATTCATGAAGTGGTGGCACTCCCAGCCCCCAAAAACATACTTCCTGTTTTATGTTGCTTTTTCTGTCTTTTTTATCCATCTTCAAATCCTCAGTGACTCAGTCATCAGTTCTTAATAAATGTAGGCATTTTTAGTTTTCTGTTGAACAAAATGCTTCATTAAAACACATGCTTCATTGTTTCTACTGTGCAAATTAACAGGACTAAATATGGACTATATTCTGAGTAAGTCTTTTTTAGGATGCCCTTTTTATTTTCAAACTATTTTCCCCTATTATGGGATTAACAGAGAGTAGCATATGACAAGCCTTCTTTGCTTCAGCACTGTAATTGCTCATTTGAGGGAAGGACTTGTGACTTTTCTCTTAGATTTTACAATCCAGAAATTACTTTCATATATCCTGTAAACATATTCTTTCTGTAATATCTTTGGAATCACCACCCCGATACTTCTAAATAAAATCCTACCTAATGTTCTTCCACTTAAATTGATAAAACTTCTGTCCTGGGTACACACACCCCCACCTGCTTGGTGTATGCACCTGGGAGCACACACTTCTGCCCTGGGTACATTCACACCCACCCCCAGTGCACACACCCAGGCTCACACACCTATGCACTGGATTCGTATGCACCCACCCACCCACCCCCAGTGCACACCGTAGGGCTGCTGTCTTTAAATTCTTCCTGTATTAGCAGCAGCTTTGGTGAGTGTGCAAAACCACTATACAAGCAGCTTACTTGACATGATGTAATTAGATGTGCTGGAGTATACTTCCTGTCTGGTGGGGCCTTCTTAACAATCAATAAATATTCTCGGTGCTTGTGCCCAAGTGGTGTCTTCTGTTCTTTCCTGTCACGACTTAGATTGTACCTATTTTGAGCAGACAGCTTCTCATGGGTTAAAACGTTCAGGCAAGACCAATCGCTGTCTTCTCAGGGTTCCTACCTCCCCTTATACTCCCATCCTTTCATCAACCAGTTGTTATTCCAGAATAAACTTAAAGTCACTATAAGGTTAATATCAATAATCCTAATTGATCAGTCTAGTTTTGTAATAGTCTTATCACAATTATAAATAAAATTGTGTCATTATCAGACTCACAGATGTTATTCTTAGTCTGGGGTCCTGCTCCAGTGCCCCTCTTGCCAGCCACTCCTCCAGCTGTCTGGACTTATGCCACCTTTCTTCTGTCCCCTCTCTGGTGCAGGCTTCCTGTGTTTAGCCAACCTTGCCCTCTCTGCCAGCTATTTCCAATTTGCTGGCTCTCAGGCTGTTGTTGGCTAACTCTGGTGTGCCAGTCTTATCCAGCATGCAGGCTCTCCTACCGGTCTTCCCTGACATGCTTGTTGTCCTGCCAGCACCAGTCTTCCCCGGCATGCCTGCTCCCAGCTGGCTGCCAGCTTTATTTGAAGCCAGCATAGTATTTCTGGCCAAACCGAAAGCAGCTAGCTGCCGCACCCTCACCCCCCCGCCCTTAAATAAAACAAAAGTAATCATTAAATATCTACAAAATTAGGGAAATGGAAACTTCAAAAATAAAAGATTTATATAGGTACAACAAATATGAATAATATAATATTATGATAATATAGCCATCCAGGAGAAACATCATGATATTTCTTTAAGTCCTTTTTTAATATTAAAGTCCTTTTAATTTTTTTAAGTCCTTTTTTAAATACATAGGGGTAAAAAGAAGGTACCAGGTAACTCCTTTAACAATTTCTTTGCCTCCATCTTTTTGAGCAGGGACCGGGGCATCCCTCCCACCAGGATCCCTGACGGACCCAGGGCAGGCGCTACAAGGCCCAGGGTCAGTGAGGACCTAGTCAGGGAACTCATGGGTCTGACAATCAGGGTCTGACGATCTCCACCCCAGAGCGCTCAGGGAATTAGCAGAGGTCATTGCAAGACCCCGGCACAACTTTACAAGCACTCATAGTGCTCTGGGGAGGTGCCAGAGGACTGGAAAAGGACTAATGTGGTCCCCATTTTCAAAAAAGGGAGGAAGGAGGACCCAGGAAACTACAGTCCCGTTAGTCTTACCTCAGTCCTGGGGAAGCTCTTTGAGAAAATTATCCAGGAACACATCTGTGAGGGACCAGCTTCGGGGCAACTAATATGGGTTCATTCAAAGCAGGTCCTGTCAAACCAACCTGGTGGCCTTCTACGACCAGGTCACAAAATCCTTGGACACAGGTGTCGTGGTGGACGTAGTCTTTCTGGACTTTAGGAAGGCCTTCAACACTGTCTCTCACCCCATTCTCATTAAAAAATTAGGCAACTATTGCATTGATGCCTATACAGTCAGATGGGTCATGAACTGGCTGGAGGGCCACACCCAGAGAGTGGTGGTGGACAGGTCTTTTTTGACCTGGAGAGATGGGGGCAGTGGGGTCCCCCAGGGCTCGGTCCTTGGGCCCGCACTGTTCAACATCTTCATCACGACTTGAACGAGGGGGTGAAAAGCACCTTGTTCAAATTTGCGGATGACACTAAGATGTGGGGAGAAGTGGGCATGCTAGAAGAGAGGGATAGACTGCAATTTGATCTGGACAGGTTACAGGGGTGGACAGATGAGAACAGGATGGGTTTCAATACTGACAAGTACAAGGTACTGCACCTAGGGAGGAAGAACAAGCAGCATACCTACAGGCTGGGGAATTCCCTTCTAGTCAGCACAGAGGCAGAAAAGGATCTTGGTGTCACTATTCATTCCAAAATCAACATGGGCTGCCAATGTGGGGAC
>NW_017729029.1:65208738-65210055 GCF_001723915.1 Gavialis gangeticus | reverse complement strand
GAGGAGGGCCACTCACACGATCAAGAGTCAGCAAGGCAGGTCCTATGAGCGGAGGCTACAGGACCTGAACCTGTTCAGCCTCCACAAGAGAAGGCTGGGAGGGGATCTGGTGGCCATCTACAAACTGGCCAACAGGGACCAGAAGGTTATGGGAGAGTTGCTGTTCCCCCAAGCACTACCAGGAGTAAAGAGGAGTAACAGCCATAAGTTGACTGACAGTAGATTCAGGCTAGCTATCAGCAGGCACTACTTCAGAGTCAGGGCGGCTAGGATCTGGAACCTACTCCCAAGAGAAGTGGTGCTTGCTCCTACCCTGGGGGTCTTCAAAAGGAAGCTAGATAATCACCTAGCCAGGGTCATTAGACCCCAGCATTCTTTCCTGCCACGGCAGCAGTTTGGACTTGATGATCTGCTCAGGTCCCTTCTGACCCTACCAACTATGAAACTATAATTTACTTTATGTCAGTTATAATAATTGTAATTTGTCTTATGTCAACTGTCATTTTTTGTACCTGTAGTGTCCTTTTCTTTTTATATTATGTACAATACGTGCGTGTTTAACTGTATAACTATCAATTTAATACAGCTTTGAATCTACTGGTTATACAGAAAAGCAGTTGTTGTGGCACAGGTGAGCTGCAGAGTTTTTATAGCATGCTAGTGGGGCCCTCAGGAAGAAAAGGTTTGAAAATCCCTGATCTAGAGAGAGTTTTTGCAGTCACCAAATCTCACCTCTTTTTATTTCAACTGGTCTGTAGACTAGGGACTCATCAACTCATTTGGGTGATTTGCATCCCATGTCTATTAGGTATTTATACAAACTAGAGCTCTTCTGAGGCTGATTCAAGCAGGTCAATTAAGCACAAATTTACCTTTCCAATCTTTGTCTGTCTTCCTTGTCTGTTAGGGCAAGAAGGTTGGTGATGGTCTCATTCTTACTGAAATCTGCTTTCCCACCTTGCAATATTAACTTTTTTACCTCAAAGGTTATTCACTATCTGAATTTTTAAGTATTTTCCTGGCAGGTCTGAGACTCTGGTCATACCTTTATAATGTCCACCCTGGGGCAGACCCACAGCCACTTCCCTGCCTTTATGGCCTGGCACTGCTCCAGCACCATGTGGCTCCCGATTGCATCTCCAAACCAGGGAGCACGGCTTGCTGTAGTACCAGGGTGGGTGGGTGTGTGTGTGTGTGTGTGTGTGTGCGCACGCACGCTCGTAGCATGAGTCCCACACACACACCCCCAGACACATGCACCCACACCCTCACTCACACTGCCATACACGCAGACCTCACAACCCAGCCACCCCCCGC
>NW_017729029.1:65203125-65208527 GCF_001723915.1 Gavialis gangeticus | reverse complement strand
CACCCCGCAGACCCACACAGCTACAGCCCCCACAAACCTATACCCCCTATGCCCGCCCCCAGTATACAAGAGTAAGGCTTCATTTTAAGCTACTGTGTAATCACCTCTGGGTAGAATATAATTTGGTATTTTTCTGGTTCTAAGATGCAAAACCCCTCACTGAAAAACATACTTCTGGGGGAAAGGAAAGGAACTTCTGGTGGCAAAAGTCAGGGGTTAGGGTGCAGGATTTCCAGTCAAGCTGGTGAACAGGGGGAGGCGCACCTGCCAAGGAGCAGGGTACCCATGCATCCCTCCAGCTTGCCAAAGCTCAGTAAGCTGCCCTCTGTCTGAAATAATTGCCTGCCCCTGTTTTAACAGCACCCGTCAGACCCTTTGGTGACACAAGCAGCATAGAAATACATTTGACATCAGACATCTCACCCAGATTGTTCTTTCTTTCTACACATTTATTAAATTCTTTTGGATCTCTACACAAGCAAACATTTTATCTTTCTTTGCCCCAATCATGACCCGCAGGTTTACGTACTCTGCTGGGTCTTCTTTTGCAGTTTTATTCCCAGAGCCCTGAGTTTATTTAGCTTCTCCTTTACACTCTACTGCAGGATGAGAGCATTCCTATGAACATGAGATCATGGGACAATTGGGATCTTTCACTTCTTTGTTATACCCTATAGAAAAACTTCCCTAAGATCTGAGGATATCCTCAAAGACTTCCTCAAATATTTTGTGTCCTGCCCCTTCAACAAGTGCAACCTTTTTAGTGAGACTTTGTAGTCGACATATTTTTAATTCAATGAGTGCTTGTTTATCTTGGTACAGTTGCAGGTTAGACCCGTCCAAATTGCTGTTTATCCATACACTTGGTTCACAAGTTCTATTAGCAGGGACAAGTTTGTGACAGGCAGCTAGGGCTTAACTGCAAGTTCATGTGACTTTTCGTTCAGTGCTAATATCACTGGTTCCCCTCCAATCCCCCATTGTCTCATGCACCTGTCCCATTCACTTTCATCTTCGCAACAACATTGTTCATTATTCTTACAAAGAATTCCTCTGAGCTAATGGTGGTCTTGTCATCATTTCACCCATGCTGTGCAGTCTTCTAAAGTAATATAAACCACTGTAGTAATAATTGATATAAACTACATGCCAGCCATTGTGTCTGCTTGTTGTGTTTGTCCCAGCACGTGCATTTCCATGTTCTGATTTTTGCAGACTCCAACTTTGAGCTCTGCATGGCTTTCTGCCTTGGGGCTTTTATAGTATTTTGAAATCTCTCTTGTGGCCACAGGATAAAGCACTATCCACTCATTAGAAGCTTCAGTCTGACTGCTTCTGCTTGGCATAGTATCATCACTTTTTCGAGGGCTAATTTTGGCCTTCTAGTGGCCTCTCTGAGTGTTTTGTCCCAATCACAGTACTGCCCCATATCCAGGATTCAGTTGCACAGGTAACCAAACTTGACTCTTTTGCATCTTCTGCCCAACATTTTTTTTTGTTTACATCTTCTTTTTATATTCCCTGGTTAAAAACCTCTTCATTTTAATGTGGAGAGCAGTATTCTTCAAATGTCAGTAGTACAGTTTCATAGCTGGCCTCTGCCTGCATTGGCTGAAAAGTATTTTTAAAAAAACAAGCTTTTCAGAGATGGCTACTGTTAAAAATCAATCTACCTTCTGTTCATCTTCATTTAAGTTGCTCCGTTGCCTGCTGATGCAGAGTGAAGGTTTAAACTTCTCTAGTTGTCCCACACATTTCTAGATACTTTTCAAATCTGGCAGAACTTTTAACTGTTCCATTCATCCACCTAGGTCATTTTCTTAGACAATTTTACTTCTGATACCGTGTGTTATTCAGTAACCACCCAGGTTTAGAGTTCTGCTTTGTTCAGTGTCAAAGTTCAAACTGATCAAGTTCACATGGCCTGGACTTCTCCATACTTTTAACATCTAGATACACCTGTACATCTAAATGGTACAGTTCTCTGTGCATTTCACTCTGACCTGTTACCACCTGTCCCTTGCTATTGCTTTATTGGCCTATCTACAATAGATACTGCATACATATATGCTGGAAAGAGAGGATTGGCACTTCTTTCTGTGACTTTTAGATCAATTTATTCAGGCTAACCATCTGGGTCATTTCAGCTCTCTTCCCAAATTGTAACAACAACATATTTTGAATCAATCATTGCCAACCAGATGCACTGGACCAGATCTCTGTGAGTGATTCATAATTAATTCTACTTAAAATAATTGTAGCTTTTAAGTCAATAATATTATGATCAGATGCATGAGAAGTCCCCCCTTTTCCAACCCCAATCATCAACACCAAAAAAACCGATGAACCTTTGTATCCTCCTTCCTCAGAACAAATAAGATTGGATCATATTATGTTGTCGGCTGCAAAGGCCATTTGTTCATGTAGACCTAAGCTTTCTGAACCATTTCACATTTTTTGTGACTAATTCTGTAGCAAAAGCTGCTTCTAACTCATAAACTAGCTTTTGGTAATTTAATTTATATCCAGTCAAGTAGCACTGATTTTTCTTACAATGCTGGTGACATTCAGAGAGCCACAGGGAGAAGCCAGAGCCTTAGGTACACCAAAGAGAAATGGCACACTAGCAGTTAATAAAATAACTCATAGCGCTTGAAACTCTCCAAGCTTATATGTAGATTTAAGAACATGCCACTTTACCAGCGTCTTTTGCTTAAGAAAATCATTTAATCAGACATGTTACCCTGAATAATCATCATCATCTGGTGAAAAAGCAAATTAATCACAGGGGATAGGAGGCTGTATTCCTTTTTTAAAAGTCTGCTTCTCAAGCAGCAGCTGATTCCTGCCAACAATTCCTTAAGGTCACATCTAATAGTAAGCCTCTTCATACCTCCTTGCCTCTCAACGCACCCCTCTCATGTCTAAGCATTTAATCCCCTTCTCTCCTCCATGCAGATGGATACAAAATAGGCTCCCATACTTTTGCTTTGTGGATTGGCAGAGCAAAAGCTAAACAAAGAGCTCCCTGCCACACCCAGCTGGCCTTGTGCTAGAGGACATGAGCTTTCCAGCTGGCAGGAAAAGGCAGTGCCCATGAACAACTCTACCAGCTCCACAAACATCATTTTGATAGCACAAATAACCGACACATATTTTTATCTGGCCCTGAAAATGATTCAGATTTTTGCCCTAGTACCATTTAAGCTAATGGGCTGCAATGATTTCAGTTCATATGAATGCAGACTTATGTGATCTATTTATGAACAGTGTTTAAGAGAGCATTTGCTGTGCTGGTGACTGCAGTTGCTTACTTGTTTTTATATGACTGAGTGCTCTCTGCTGACCGACAGTGGGTATTACAGTCTCTTCTAATGTATATGAGAGTAAAGTCAGCTTTAATTTCAAGTAAGCAACAGTAATTTCCTTTTATAGGATTCTCTTTTAGTATTTAAGTCGTCCTCAGTATCCACATCTATCATGCTGGAAATGTCAGGTTACCTTCAGACAGCTTGCTTTTTGTACAATCGCCTTTTATCACAACCATTAATTCCGGGATTAAAAGAAAACGGTTGAGCAACAACATAATATATTATTTGATTCAGCTTTCTGGAAAAGAGGGGGGAAAGGGATATGACTTCCCTCCCCAACCCTCATTTTTGTGTCCCTTTGACAAATAGCAAAGTCACAAACAAATTCTTAAACAACACTTTTCTAAAGCAAAACCAGCACCACAGAACAGTGCTGGCATAAATCCACAGCATCGCATTGCTGAAGATACATTGCCACCTAGCAATGGCACAATGTAATCTACAGTGCACAGACCATCAGCAAAGGTTTTAAAACATTTTTTTTAAATATCCTGCCACTGAAAGGAATAATAAGCCATTACTTCTACGTTATTCTGACTATAAAAACTGAAGGTAAAGATACGTACGTGAAAGTGTGAGAATGTGTCAGGAGAAGAAAGGGGGGCTGTGAACAAAGGCATCAAACGAAGTAGGGGCAGATGGGCAGCACTGTGCATATTCCTGAAGTTTCAGTTTACCCTGCTATATCTTTCCATATCTTGCAGCCTTGAAGAGGTTGCAAGGTGGGCTTACTATTTCATGAGATTCATAAAAAAAGCCTTTGACTTTGAAAAGCTGGTTGACAGGCAGTCCAGGTAGTTGTGGTAATCAATGACTGTTTAGTGGCTTATATAAGATGATCCACCAGCACAACAGGTATCCATGTATGGAAACCAGGGATAGGATATTCTTGGAAAATTAATGCACCTTTTTACTTTAAGCTCTAAGATAATGGGGACCAACCTTTCTGGCAGGTGTAACAAATTAAGTAGCACACCGTCCCTGAGTGCCATTCCCATCCACTTGCCCTGCCCTGTTCTCCCTGTATGATCTGTTGCTCTTGTTTCTGCTCCCTCCCTTTTCTGCCACTGTCTGCCTCCCTCTCCCAGCAACTTCCACTGGTTGGCCACCCCTGTCCTAAGGCATCCTGATAAGATATTAGGAGAAGACTGCACTGCTATTGCTACCTTGCTCTATGCATACTAAGTACATGTTGCTAAAAACATCAACATTACCTACCTGAAAGATTTGCAGTAACTACATAATCTTTCTGGCCACCAGCCAGTAAAAACAGCATATGCCTGGAGTATTCTCCAAGGCCATCTGTGCCTGATGTACGACTGCTTTCCACTGCTGCCATGGCACAATAGAGTTGGGGCAGAACAGAAGGTTAGGTCTGCCATCATTGCACTTTTTGTGCCAGCATCCTCATAATTGTGCATCAGTAGAAGGTTACGTGCATTGTTGTCCTTCTACTTGTCTAAGTAGCCATGTGTGATGCAGCTGAACTCATGTGCTTGGCAGACACAAGGTGTTATTTCTTAGGTAAACTAACTATGGTTATTTATCTATCAAGAGCAGTGTTGTTAAATTTCTGGTTTTGCCTCTTGCTAAATGTTCACACCTGGAATCTCTCTCATTTTTCCCATCCAGTAACTACTTCTCTGTGCCCCATCCCCCACCTCCCCTGCCACCCCAAAGCCAGATTGTGCCTCCAAGTGATGACATCCCATTCCCTCTAGCAAGCTTAAAGAAAGGTCAAGAATTGGAGGGGAGAGAGGAATACTTTGCATATAACCTGACTTTGCCTACATAAGCATGAGCAAACTGACTGTAGCAAATTCCTCATCACATTACAAGCCACCTAGCATGGCCCTCTGCAAGTCAACTTTACCACCGCCCATCTCTTTCCTGTTCAAAATCTCATTGACTCCGAATTCCTGATGTTCCTCTTACCTTACCTGACTCCCTTCCAAGCTCCTTGTCCAGTTTCTTCTCACATCAGTCTCCCAGCTTCCACATCTCTGGATTAACGTATAGCCCCATCCTCCT
>NW_017729029.1:65193775-65198125 GCF_001723915.1 Gavialis gangeticus | reverse complement strand
AGAATCTGGGGGTGCTGAGAGAAGCACACTTGCACCAACAGCAGTAATTGGTCTCTGGGGGACCTCCCCAGTCAGCGATCAGCTACTGGGGGACCATCCCTTGGTCGGCAGTCGGCCTCTGGTGCCCCTCTAGGATCAGGAGGCACCAGTCGCCCATGTCTCTATCACCAATATAAGGCATTTATTCAATACTGACTCAGAGTTATTAACTGAATCAAGAACATCACCTCATCCAACATATACGAGTTCCCTGGAAGTTACCCAAACAACTGCCCACCTAAAGTTATCCTTACAATTAACAGAAAAGAAAGTATGAAGCTACTGCAGTCAGCTGCTGTTGGTTAACAAGGGCCATGCACACACTACAACAAGTGAAAGCTAGCATATTCCCAGTCTGGCTAACAACATTCAGTTCTGACACTTTCAAAATGTCCCTGCCTATGAACAGAAGCACCTCTCACTGCCATTGGATAGTTATTCAGTATAATCAGTGTTGCAATAAATAAGCTCTTACTAGCATGTGATATGTGACTGCACATTTCACTAAGTGATACTGTGTTACTTAGAGAGACTAAGTTGGATTTGAAAAATGTATTTTGGTATCTTCTTGGAAATGTATTGAAAGAACCTTTATTTGAAATTCTACAGCAGCCTCTTGGCCCTGCTTCAAACACCCTTCGGAGGGAAATGACACTAAGCTGAAAATCTGAAGCATCTTCAAATCACAGCTGTTTTTCAGTACTATAGGTACAAATATAGTAACATTGTTATCATATGTGCAGGTGCCTCCAAACCGATGCATCACGTCCCTTTGAACGATAGGCATTAAAGAAGTAGCACCTTTCATACACACAACAGCATGGGCAGACCCAGGATTCTGAAAATTGGGGTGCAGGTAGTGCGGCACTAACACATCATCACATAAAACAACACATTTTTCTCCACTTAAAGAGAAACTAGAAGCTTTCCCAACATGGTAGAAGGCTAGCACTATGGCTACACATACCTTTGTCTGCTCCAATGCACCAGAAATCCAGATTTCTGGATTAACTGAGTCTGAGGAGCATGTGAGCTGATGTGCCTGGCGCTTCATTGCATGCATTTGTATAAATGGCGAAATGCACATCAGCACTGAGAAAATGGTGGCGGTGTGCTTTTGAACTAAAACACCTTAGATGCGTTTTACTTCAAAAGTGCACCACTGCCATTTTCTCAGTGCTGATGCGCATTTTGCCATTTATACAAATGCACACACCGCAGCACTGGGCACTTCTAAAAGCGCCCAGCACTGTGGCACATATGTGTATACTAATGCCCTATATTATTCTGTTAAAGATCAAAGAAAAACAAATATAACTATTGGAAAGAGTATCTATATATACACACACACATATACATATATATAAAGAGTACAGTATATATATAAAGTTTTAAAAAACCCACAAAAACTAGGGGTCAAAAGGTAGTCAAAAGATATTGCAACATTAGTCCTGTAGTCATTATAGTTAAATGTACATCTCTTAACCAGATTCATAAAACAAAATCTAGACTTCTTGCGCATCTTAACAATGTCTCCAATACTTCACTGTCAGCCATTTCTACACCTGAGTCAATATCACCATACGTGACTTAAGGTTTTTAGCTAGAGCTACAAACAGTCTGAAGGGCTCTGAAATAAGAAAGATACATTACCAAGAATGACTAACTGCAAGCAAAATTGCAGAACATAGGATAGTGCGAATAGTGAAACATCAAGAGCATGAGACAGGATAGAGGGTGGTTAACCCCTGTGGACTGGGGAAAGATTAACAGGAATCAGGAAAATGATAATGAGACATGGAGTCAATTGACTGTCTCACCACTACTTGAATAGAAATGCTGCTGCCCCTCCCAGGCAGTTGGGTGGAGCAGGAATCATAGGGAGGTGCATCTCCACCACAGTATACACACCCCACCCCTGGATCCCTCCCTGCACAAGAGTATTTCATAGAAACTTCTGGATTGTGATGCTATATTTCCACAGTTAAATGTTATTTTGGTGCTGTATCGCAGGATGGATGGAGGGCTTTTCAATCTGGAACAATTTCAATCAAAGACCACAGTACTCAAAACAACCATCCTTGATCTTCAATACTCTGATGACTGCACCATCCTTGGCACTCGGAGGGAAACATTCAGACTACACTGGATCTCTTTGCAGAAGCTGACCAGACTTTGGGCCTCTCTCTCAACACTGAAAAGACTCAAGTGCATTATCAGTCTGCTCCAGGCCATGAATTACCATTGAGGGAAAGACCCTGGAGGTAGCCAAGCAGTTTCCATACTTCGTCAACTCTCTCAGAGGGTGAATGTTGATGACGAGATCCAGCACAGGAATCCAGTGCTCAAGTGCTTCCTTTGAGAAATTGCTTTGGTGTGTCTTTATGGATCGCAGTCTCTGGAAAGACACCAAGATCCAGGTCTACTATGCAGTCATCATCCCTATGCTTGCATCCCTATGGATGTAAAATGTGGCTGACTTACTATCATCATCTCAAGCACTTGGAGAGGTATCAGCAACAATGCCTCTAGAAAATCCTCCATATCAAATGGGAAGATAATCGCACAAATGCCAACATCCTTGCTGAAGCCAATGTTACTGGCAGTGAGCTGGTGATCCTCAAGCACCAGCTTCACTAGATCAGATATTATGCGAGGATGCCTGACTCTTGACTCCCAAAACATGTGCTTCAGTTGTGGCCTGAGATCTTGCAGTGGCCAGAAAAACACTATGAGGACTCATTGAAAGCATACCTCAAGAAAATGGATGCCAACATCAAGAGTTAGAAGAAGCTGGATGCTAACCACCTCTAACAGTGCCACAACCTCTGCCAAGTGACAGCCCATTTTGAGGTTAAGCATTTTGCCCTTGAAGCAGAGAAAGGATAGCAGAGGAAGGAGAGGAATCCCAGTCTACACCTACTGTCCCCTGCAGAAAGGTCTACAACTTCTACGGACAAATGGGTGACTCAACGATCGGACTTTTAAATCACTTCAAGATCCATCAATGATCCATGATAGAGAAGATCCTTGAATCAAGGGATTGTCAACACCAACACCATATCCCAGCTCCATCTTCCATTCTAGAGTGTCCTGAAGGGATAAGAATGCTACATAATCTAAATTTAAGCAGAAGACTGTGAGCTTATGTGCCATCTATACCATCCCATATAGGCTTTGTATTTATGTGCTCTGTTGGGTATGTGTCAGACAGCAGAATAGAGGTGCATATGGGACATCTGCAATATAGAGGTCCACCTGCCAAATTCCCCTAATGGGGAACTCATGGCAGGTTTGGGAGCTACTACAAAAGACCAGGAGGTCATCAAGGAAAAAGAATTTTCCTGCTATTCTTTATCAAGCCCATAAACTTACTCAGATATGACATGGGGAATAGGATTTACCCCTGTAAACAGAACTGCAGTGCAGGTCATTAAAGCTGTCTTGAAAAGATGTGTGACATACACTAGCTCCTGATATTAACTGAATCTCTATATCTGAGTTCAGAGTAGCCAGGTCCAGTGCATTAATGCTGAGATGTCATCGGACTCCCTTTTAATTTACGATGACATTGATTGCATTATAAGAAAGCTTTTAGCAAGGCCAGTGCTTTTACAACTGCTTTCACTCAGCTATACACAGACAACACTTGCCACTAAAAACTTTATATCATAAAAATGTGACTTTACTTGAAGTTACTTTAAAGGCAGTACCTCCCTTGGCAATCCATTTCTGCTAAATGTAAGTCATCTTGGTGGCACAGTCATAGCTGTTCCCAAAGCATGTGAGAGAAGTGAATCCTCTTTATAAAGTTACTACCCAACCTCAGAATCCAAGTTCAAGTTGTGCCACATACTGAAGTTTAACAGGTCTAGCCATACAGCAGTCACAGTGACTGCAAAGTCAGTGTCCAGCATCTATCTAGCCACCGCAGCACAGTGTAAATGTGCCCAATCTGCAGATTGTGTTGCTGTCTTGGGCAAAACAGCCAATTCAGTGTTTTTGTGTCCCTCCCTTCATGGTTCTGGTGAAGAGGCCATCTAGTTCCCCACAACAAGTGTCTATCTCAAGTCACTACTTCCTATAAACACGGGCCTATGTCTTGTGATACCACTGCTCTTGGTGGCTATTTCACATCATAGATACACACAATGTTATTTTTGTGATTTACTGGCAGCTCCCTGGATGCCAAATCATAGCGTGGTTTTTGTTTTACTTTGCCTGTTTAGATATCTGCAAGTCTCTGTTGACACTGATATCAATTTCTAGTGGCGCAGGGATTCTCGGTCTCACTTTTCTGTTGAGCAAAAT
>NW_017729029.1:65171365-65188775 GCF_001723915.1 Gavialis gangeticus | reverse complement strand
GATTTACTGGCAGCTCCCTGGATGCCAAATCATAGCGTGGTTTTTGTTTTACTTTGCCTGTTTAGATATCTGCAAGTCTCTGTTGACACTGATATCAATTTCTAGTGGCACAGGGATTCTCGGTCTCACTTTTCTGTTGAGCAAAATGTCAGCAGGTGACAACCCACACTTCATTCATGCAGTTCTGTAATTTAAGAGTGAAAACCCTATAGACTATTTTTTCAAGTAGGAGTTTTATTTTTTCACCTGGTTTCCACCAACTTGTTATATCAGAGATAACAAGAACCAAGGGTTACATATCTAACCCATACTTCACTGCAAGTTGATTACACTCATATCCACTAAGTTCTGACCTATTGTCAGCCTTTAGTATGTCAGACATGCCATGTCTAGTTAAAATGAAATTGTTACGCAGGATCAGCTGTTTGACTGTAGTATTTTCAAGTAAGCTTATCTCAGTGACAATAAGGTTATGTCTATACCATGTAAGGGAGCCGTCAGAAATATCTGAGCTAGCTCTCAATAGGCTAATTCTGGAACAAGAAGTCACAGAGGCTAACACAACATGCCTATGCCTCCATTGCTCAACCAGGTCAAATACCACCATAGGTTATTTGGTTTGGTTAGCATTTTTTGGCCCATGCAACAAGCTTTAATTCTTCTTTTACTGTTCATCAATGTTAGCGTTCATTTATGACCAGAATAAAGCTTCAGTGACCCCACTCTTAGATTCTTTTCAGTCCCTCAGTTTTCTTCCTGTATCCTTTTTATCTTTTTTTTTCTGTTGGCCTTTAGGAATTACCATCCTAGGTGTTTGAAACAAAGTCAGGTACAAAGTCCATCAGGTACATTGATTAGAGGGATTGGGAATATGCTGTTCCAGAGATGCTAGGCTAATAATCCTAATTATTTGCTTAAAAGTTTCAGGAGTAGCAGTAGTTCAGGTGACATCTGAGACCAGATAAACTGCTATTTATCAAATTAACATATACATGATGTTCTCATTTTTGCTCCACTACCCTTTTTGTTTCAAATACCTTAGAAAAGTAATTGCAAACACCACAGTCTCCAAGGTGTGTATTTGGTTTTCTAGTCATACATTTGAATCTGAAAAAATAGTTTCTGTAGTCTCAGAATCAGGAGGATACTTGGTAGGCCCCTTTTAGCAACAGCAATATGGCTAAGTACAGACAGTCAAAAAACCCCAGGCTGAATTGTTTTAATCTCAGCAGGTTAGTCTAAACTGCATAGATTGAACCAATATGCAAATGAACAGACTTTCCCAAGAAACGGAGACATGCAACATTACAACAATATGAACATTTACAGAAATATTAGTGTAAAACCCAACAGTCTCTCATATGGCGCCATGATGGTGCTCTTTCATGTTATGCAGAGAACTTTTAGAGAACTTTCCACAATCATAAGCATCAGTCTGGACTGGGCGACTTCCTCTGCTAAGCACATTCTAATCTTTTGGCAAGGGTTAATCCTGTGTCTTCCAGTAGCCTCTTTCCAAGTGTTTTGTCCCATATCTCAAACACAATCTCATCTTTTCTCAGGGAAATTGAAAGACTGGCTCTTGAGCCTCAGATCAGTCGGAAGGTCTTTGTCTCCATCTTCATTTTTGTACTCTCTTACTAATTAGTCTCTCAATGCTCACTCTTCTTTGTTTCCTTTTTACGTACAGTGAAATGCTTCTCAAATTCCTATTATACAGTTTCATCGTTAACCTGCTCTGCCTGAGTTAGTTAAAAAGGTTTACAGACAAAGTGCTTCAGAAATGAACTATTGTTAGATATAAAACTACCTTCCTACTGTTGCAGATATGGACAGAAATGTTTAAACTTTCCCCACTTGTCCTATACATTTCCAGAAACATTTAACTGGTGGAGCATTTTAAGTATTCCCTTTTTCTACTCAGGGTGTTTTCTTAGTTTATATTACTCCTGGTACCACATGTTGAGTGACCATTCAGAACCCAGGAGTCAGAGAGGTCTACTACATTCGGTGGCCTCCTTCTAATTGTTCCTCATTATATAAAAGTATCTGCTACATGAAAAAAACATCAGTTTCAAATTACTCATACCAGGGCCTCTTACAGGCAGTTCCCTGCAACAACTGTATTAATCCACATGATCTGCACCTCCTTTTGCTGAATCTATTTCCTAATTTTCAGTTAAAGTGAGCATAGTCCCATAATTGTTAGAATTAGGGTTACCATATTTCCAGTTTCAAAAAAAGAAGACACCTGTTGTGGGGGGGGGGGAGAAGGGGGGGTAATATGATTGTGCCCTTCACTCTCAAGCCACAGCCACCCTAGCCTTGCTGCTCCCCTCACTACGCCACACCCCAGACCATGCCGGTGTCCTTCACTCCCAACCCACAGCTCTTCCCCCCCACCATTCCTGCTGATACCCCTCCCTCATGACCATCTATCCCCTGGCCCTGCCTGTACCCCATGCTCCTAACACACAGTCTCCCAACCTCCCTGGTGCCCCTCACTTCCACGCCACAGAGCCCCAAGCCCTGCTGGTGCCCTTCACTCCTGACCCACCCCTGCCAGTGCCCCTCACTTCTGAGCTGCCAGCCCTGCTTGCCCTTCACTTTGCCAGTGCCCCTCACTCCCAGCCCACAGCCTCCTGACCCCCCCAGCCTTGCTGCCCATGCAGCTCCCTGCTGCCCCCAAAGAACCCCCTCACCCCCTTCCCCAGCTGGAGGGGCAGGCACCTCCCCTGCCTGCCTGCCTGCCCTGCTGCAGCTCCAGACCAGTAGTTACTCACCCCACTCCCACACAGACACACAGTCCCCAGCCCTGGCCCTCCAACCCCCTCCCCACAGACTTACTTGCCTGCAGCTGCCAGGGCCACACACATGATGCCCCTGCCTCCCATCCCCTCCCTTGCTCCCCCACAGCCCCAAGCAGCTCCTTGCTGGGGCAAACTGGGAAGTGCCAGGGAATATTTCAATGCTGAGCAGAGGCAGAGCAAAATCCCGGACATTTGTTGATATTTTAAAAAACTGCCCGGATGGAGATGGGAGGACCCAAAAACAGGACATATCCAGGAAAAAACAGGCATATAGTAACCCTAGTTAGAACCTTACTACTCAGATCACCAACTATACCTGATAGGAATCTTTTGCTGATACCTATTTTTTTTACCATGATAAGGCATTTGTCAACCCAGATCGATGTAACAAAAATTAAGAGAAACATGACAATGGAAACAGTACATAGAGTCTAGTGAATGTCTGCTCACTGAGCTATTAAAAAAGTATCAGAAACCAACATTATGATAGTATCCTATTGAACATACCAAAAATGAGGTGGCCTGAGAGTAGGCAATGGGTTTCCTAGAATTTGTAGCATTTACAACATCAGTAAACAGAATAAATCCTTCACTTGTCACTTAACATCACTTTATCTGTCCCAAACAACAAACTATACATCTCTTGAATTAATGTGATGACACCCTAGCCAACTAAAAATTAGGCAACTTTATGCAGATCAGCTAACTTGAGAACTCAGTTGATAAACTGTGATGACAAACTCCACTTTAAAATTTCTGTTCCAAATCAGAAAACCTTGATCTGACTCTGAGCCTCATCATCCAATTTCTCTAATCCTCTCGTGCAATGTAAGTCCTCCACATAGTCACCTTACAGGGTTTTAATGCACATGCACCTACTTTTCTAATTTGTCTTATTTCAAAACACTCTGTTCAGCTAGAGTGAATAAATACAACACACATGGCAAAGAAAGCACAGAGCAGGGAAGAGAGAGAAGCTTGGGCTGTTTTCAAGGTTTTGCATGCAGACACTTTCCTGGCATCTTGACATCCCTCTTCCAAATACATTCAAGATGTGTACTGATCTTACTGAAATAATGTGTCATCTTATGCAATTATTGTTGTTCCATTTAGTCAGCAATATATTACTTTCCAGGCCAGCAGCAGGGGGCACCTTGGAGTGAAAAGAAGAAAAGATACATTCTCAACTAGAAGCATTCTGCAACTGAAATGCCACATGCTCCATCTGTGAAAGAATAAAATCAGATCCATGGATGTCAATAGAAACATCCTTCACTCAATCCATTAAAACATGCAATAAGTAAGAAGTGGGATTTGAAGCTTAATGATAGGGCATGGGTTTCATGGATGAATCACAAGATGCCCAAGGTGACAAGGTTCTTGGTTACTGGTTCCAGTGAAAGACTCACTGACAGTTTTGTGCAAACAGCACAAAGGTATTCCTAAAGTACTCCCAAAGTCATAAGCAGTATATTTGGGGAATTGTCACAAGCCCAGTGGTATATTCATATCACATGTGAGAGAGTGCTAATTAGGCTGTCCTCTTCTAACCCTGCAACCAATTAAGGAAAACACTCCGAATCTCTTCCAACTTGGGAACCACATAATAGCGTAACTGTGCTAAATTGGTCTCACACTGTTCCAGAATGCTGCTCTCTACTGCCCTCCCTGAAAATCTGAGTGCCAGATTCATAGCAACCAGGGCAGAGGGCCTGATACATACCTCAGTGGCATTAGTGTAACATCAATCTCTTTACTACCTTGGAAAACTACTACTGTACAGTCTCCCTTACTTACCTTTGGACTTTTCCCTCCTCGTTTAACCTCCTCCCTTCCCCTTCTCTACCTTTTGTTTTCCTAATTTCCACTTACCTACAGTCTCACTAACAACCTATCACACTTTTAGCTTCTTTCATTCCTCGGAGTCTCAGAACAGCAAAGACTTCCCATGCCTGAGGAAGGGTGATTGTGCCTGAAAGCTTGCAAAGAACTTTTTTCCAACTACTCAGTTGGTCTAATAAAAGATATCACCTCTACCCAAAGGATCTTGCCTGCCTCAAGCTAAAAATAGATGTTGTCCTTGGTGGGTCTCAGCTGAGACAGGATGTGTCCTGGCATAGCTGATCTGCTTGACTGGGTGACAGAAGTCACCTGTTGTCTTATAGGGTCAGGCCTGTGCCACTTCCAGGGCTTCAAGGGGCCAATCCTGCAGGACAACTACAAACAGGAGAACAAACTAATTCCCCCATTTGCAACTGCCTCTGCATATCGTGGGATTCTGTGTGATATTGAGGAATTTCCTGGGCATGCCTCTGCCAATAGGGACCCCTGAAGCCCTGTGAGCAGCTACCCAGGGTTCCCCCCACTTGCAAAGACTTTCCATTCATCAGAGCATGGCAGTGCAATACATGCATTCAGGGACTCCTCTGCTAGGGGTTTCTGGGGTGTGCCTTTGAAGTGGGGAACCGGAGCAGATGCTCCCAGGACCCAAGCTGGTGCACCCTGGGAATTCTACTGAAGTCAGTTGCACTATTCCAAGACAAAACTGATGTTAGGACGATAACACAGGTCAGCCTTCCATCTTCATTCTTGTTCTTGAAAGATGTGTGTCCTTTTCCTCTGTTTTATTTTAAACCAATCTAGGACTGGGTATGTCCTTCTGTCCCCAGAAACAGAGGTTAGGCCCCCATAAAAATGTTTGTGGTGATACAAAGATCAAGCAAAAAGACAATCATACTCCATGTCGTGGTACAAATTCCCAGAATTGTGGCAACAACAATAATTTGTATAAATTTATACCCTTTTTAGTGTCTGTTTGCTTTATGGTGGGAGTGTCGTGGGCACTCCTAGGGCTTCAGGTGTCTGATCCTCTGCACTACAGGCAAAGCCATGGGAACATGGGTTCAGTTTCCCCACTTGCAGAGATGCACCCTGAGAATTTCCCAGCAGTGCATTCCCCAGGCGCATGTATCACGCTTCTGTGCCTAACTCAGGGCATGCCTCTGAAAATGGCAAAGGCACCCCCCACGTCAGTTCCCCCATTTGCAGTAATTCTGTAGGATCAGGACCCCCTAACACTGGAGAACAATGGGCAACGTCCATTTTGCCCAGTGAAGCAGGTCAGCTGTGTTGGGTCACAGCCCAACACAACTGATGACATCAAGGATGACGTCTGTTTTTAGCCTAAGTGTTGTCATAATGTAATTTCTTGTGAACCATGCCCACTGACCAGTGGGAAGTTAAGTCTTATTACAAGTTGACTTGTGAGATCAAGAGTTTCATAGTTGGTAGGGTCAAAATGGACTTAAGCAGATCTTCAAGTCCACCCCCCCGCCCTGGGCAGGAAAGAACGCTGGGGTCAAATGACCCCGGCTAGGTGATTGTCTAGCCTCCTTTTGAAGACCCCCAGGGTAGGAGCAAGCACCACTTCCGTTGGAAGTTGGTTCCAGCTCCTAGCCACCCTGACAGTGAAGTAGTACCTCCTGATATCTAGCCTGAATCTACTCTCAGTCAACTTATGGCCGTTATTACTTGTTACTCCCAGTAGTGCTCGGGGGAACAGGGACTCTCCCATTGCCTGCTACTCCCCCTTGGCCAGTTTATAGATGGCCACCAGATCCCCTCTCAGTCTTCTCTTGTGGAGGGTGAACAGGTTCAGGTCCCACAGCCTCTCGTTGTTGGAGAGGCCCTCCTCTGGACCCTCTCGATGCTGTCCACATCCCTCCTGAAGTACAGCACCCAGAACTGGACACAGTACTCCAACTGCAGCATGACCAGTGTCACATAGACGGGGAGGATCACCTCCTTGGACCTGCTCATGATGCATCTATGGATGACCAGATGCAGTTAGCCTTCCTGACCGCGTCCCCACATTGGCAGCCCATGTTCCTCTTGGAATCAATAGTGATTCCAGCATCCTTTTCTGCCTCTGTGCTGATGAGAAGGGAGTTCTCCAGCCTGTAGGTATGCTGCTGGTTCTTCCTCCCCAGGTGCATCACCTTGCACTTGTCCATATTGGAACCCATCCTATTCTCATTCGCCCACCTCTGTAATCTGTTGAGATCTAGTTGTAGCCCGTCCCTCTCTTCTAGCATGCCCACTTCTCCTCACATCTTAGTGTCATCCGTGAATTTGAACAAGGTGCTTTTTGCCCCCTTGTCCGAATTGCCAATGAAGATGTTGAACAGTGAGGGCCTCAGGATCGAGCCCCGGGGAACCCCGCTGCCCACATCCCTCCAGGTCAAAAATGACCCATCCACCACCCCTCTCTGGGTGCAGCCCTCCAGCCAGTTTGCAACCCATCTGACTGTGTAGGCATCAGCACCACAGTTGTCTAATTTTATAATGAGGATGGGGTGAGAGACAGTGTCAAAGGCCTTCCTAAGGTCCAGAAAGACTACGTCCATCACGAGACCTGCATCCAATGATTTTGTGACCTGGTCATAGAAGGCAATCAGGTTTGTCTGACCAGACCTGCCTCTAATGAACCCATGTTGATTGCCCCTAAGCATAATCTCCCCTGCTGGTCCCTTGCAGATGTGCTCCTGGATAATTTCTCAAAGAGCTTTCCCAGGGCCAAGGTAAGACTAATGGACCTATAGTTTCCTGGGTCCTCTTTCCTCCCGTTTTTGAAAATGGGGACCACACTGGCCCTTTTCCAGTCCTCTGGCACCTCACCAGAGCATCATGAGTGCTTTTAAAGCTGTGCCAGGGGTCCCACAATGACCTCTCCCTCAGCACTCTGGGGTGGAGATCATCAGGACCTGCTGATTTGAACATGTCTAGTCGCACCAGAAGTTTCCTGACTATGTCCTCACTGACCCTCGGCTGGCTGCGCCTCCCCTAGGTCCATCTGGGATCCCAGTGGGGGAGAAGGGGTGTCCCTGTCCCTGCTCAGAAAAATGGAAGCAAAGAATCTGTTAAAGAGGTTAGCTTTGTCATCTAGTGTGACTACCAGATTACCAAGCATGTCCTGCAGAGACCCCACATTATTCTGTACCTTCTTTTTACCCCCTATGTATTTAAAAAAGGACTTCTTGTTATCTTTGATCCGGGTCACTAGTCCTAGTTCCATCTCTGCCTTAGCCTTCCTAACAGCTCCCCTACAATCTCGAGCAATGGAGGTATAGTCCTCCTTGGTGATGGCCCCTCCCTTCCATTGGGTATACACCTCCTTTTTGGCTTTGAGACATTTGTGGATGCTTTTGGTGAGCCATGGGAGATTTTGAGCACTCTTGCCCCCTTTGATCCACGTGGGGATTGTCACCCTTTGGGCTTGGAGGATCATCTCCTTAAGGAACAACCACTCTTCTTAGACTCCCAAATCCCCTCCCCTCCGGAACCTCAGTGCCTCCCTGACCAGTATCCTTACTTCATTGAAATCTGCCGTCCTGAAGTCCAGGGCTGCTGCCTTGCTGCAGGCCTTTGACACCCTGCACTGGGTGGTGAATTCCAGTAGGCAATGATCACTATCACCCAGGTGGTCGAGACCCTGCAGTCCCCTCACCAGGTCGTTACCTGTGGCCAGGACCAGGTCCAATAATGCATTTCCCCTGGTGGGACTGTGCACCTCCTGGGTGGAGGTCCTGTAACTAGTCTAGGAACCTACATGAGTGGTCAAACCTGGCTGGCTGCTCTTCCCAGCAGTTGTCCGGGTAGTTTAGGTCACCCATGATGACCACGTCCCTTGACTTAACTGCCTTTGCGAGCTGATCTGAGAATTCCTAATCCAGCTTTTCCCCCAGGTTGGGTGGCCTGTAGTAGACCCCCACCATTAAGTCCCTTTCCCCCCAACCCCCTTGTATTCTGAGCCAGAGCACTTCAGTCTGCCCCTCCTCGGACCCAGTGCTGTTTGCTGAGGATGTGTATTGCTCTTAGATGTAGAGCGCCACACCCCCACCTTTCTTCTCCATTCTATCCTGCCTGTACAGCCTATAGCCCTTGATGTTTACCACCCAGTCATGC
The DNA here is from genome assembly GCF_001723915.1 of Gavialis gangeticus. Lineage (NCBI taxonomy): Eukaryota > Metazoa > Chordata > Crocodylia > Gavialidae > Gavialis > Gavialis gangeticus. The sequence goes on along the minus strand of NW_017729029.1, from coordinate 65,180,001 downwards.
ATTGGATCCCACCAAGTTTCAGTGAGCCCTACTATGTCTGGGTTTATGTTACCTAGCAGGAGGGCAATTTCCTCCTGTTTGTTCCCCATACTACAGGCATTACTGTAGAGGTATTTAAGGCCTCCTGAGGGTGTATGCACTGCCCCCCCCACCCAATCCCGGGACTATCCGGGCCCCTGTCTCTTGCCTGGGTACTTCTTATGCTCATTGCCCATCTTGGCTGGGCTGTTCTTGTGGGTGTCTCTTGGTTTGGTGTTCTGTGGCTCCTTCCGTCTTCATCCTCCCCTTCCCCCAACAAGCCTAGTTTAAAGCTCAAGTTAAAACACAATGTGCCTAAAGGACTGTGAAAACTCTGGCAGTGTTTCTGCTACCTTTGATATAAGTTAGACTTTAATAAAACAATAGCAACACATGTTTCATAGATATTCATCTTTAATAAGACACCTAAAAATATGGCAGACACATGCTTTCTGTCATAACAATAATTTCCTATTACATTAATGACTTTCTCATTGGTAATATAGAAGAAAGAGGCAATTAATACTAATGTATTAATACTAACTGTGTCACGTAACACCATTCATGTGCAAACCAATTTGTTTGAACCTGATAGAAACACATTTAGTATGGGAACATTATTCATTTGATCCTGAATTTATATATAAGAACTTTCTAAAAAAAAATCAATGTCTAATTTGCTTGCAGAAACAATGAAGGCTACTGATTAATTGTGGACATTTACTTCCTGAGGATATAATGCACAAGAGAAATGGCTGTTATTTTAAAAAACCCTATTTCAGTTGCTTTTAAACAGGCTTGAGGAAAAAAAATCTTCTTGTTTGTATGTGTAGCACATATGTGGCACAATAAACCTTTGGTACAGGTTCAAGACACTAGGCTCACACACTGAAATGCAAATACATTATAGAAAAGTAATGTTTTATCTTTTCTCAGTGAGAACTAGCAAAACTACCCACTACTCTAGTTTCAAGGAAGGATCCTATCTTCAAGGCTCTCCTGGAAGATGCACAGGAGGTCCAGGAAAACAAGGGAAAAAAGGTCTTGCAAACCTTGATGGGTGATGGGAAATCTGTCAAGGCATGGCGCCTTCATGGAGAGGTCACCAATGACAGCAATCAGCTTTACAGGGGATAACTCCTGTTTGAGCTCATCAGAGACAGAGAGACTGAGTCACATGCTACAATAACTCATTTGCTAAGGCTTTTCACCTAAGATGTGGGAGAGCCACACTAACTGCTTGGTATAATTAAATATTCACTGGGCCAAACTCTATCCTACTAGGTAGGGCTGTTGAATTGACATGGGCCAGATCAATACTTGGGATCTCAATATCGCACTGCTAGGCAGGAGGGCATGAAAAAACTACACACACATACACAAACTCCACATACAACACTATGGGTTCACACACGTGCATATATACAAACATGCAAATAAGCACTTCCATGGCTGTGTGTTGACACTAGGGGGTGCCTGGGGTAACTTGGTGCTTGGAGTTATTTGGGGTCATCTGGTGCCACAGTGCCCTGGGGTTACTTGGGGGTAATGGTGCCCTGGGGTTACTCAGGGTCACAGTGCCAGGAGAGCAAGTTGAAAAGAGAGACAGAGAGAGAAAAAACCAGCCAGGAAGCTGGGCTGGGGAGTGACAAGCTGGGGCAGAAAGTGGTAGAGGAAGGTGGGGCTGAGAAAAAAAGCCAGCCAGGAAACCAGAGGAGGCACAGCGGTGAAAGCTGGGGCTGAGAGAGATGGCAGGGAGACTGAGAGGCAGTGGAGAGGGGGAGAAAGCTGCAAGGTTGAGACAGTCGGGAGATCAGGAGGCTGATAAGTGGCGGGGCAGCAGAATGGATGAGCTGGGGGAAAAGTCAGGAGGCAGCGGGACAAAGGAGACAGAGGAAGTTGGGTGGTAGAGCAAGCCAGGAGGCAGTGTGGGATGAGGAGACAGAGGAAGCTGGGAGACAGAGGAAGCCGGGAGGCAGCACAGGGCAAAAAAACTGGGCAGTGGCTGGGCAGAGGAGCCAGGGAAGGGAAAAAGCTGGGTGGTGGAGTGGTGGAGAAAAGCCAGGAGGTCAGGAGGCAGAGTGGAGCTGAAGCCAGGAGCTAGTAGGCAGAGGAGCAGAGGTGGTGTGGGGCGGCAGAGCAAAAGCTGGGAGCAAAGCCAAGGAGGGGGTCAGAGAAGAGCAGAGCCAGGGTTTAAGCCAGGACAGAGGTCAGAGAGATGGCAGTTGGAAGAGAGGCTAGGACAGGCAGCAAAAAAGTAAGGAGGCAAGTCCAGGGGTTAAGCTGGAGAGCTGGGAGGCACAGAAAGGGAGCCAAGATGACAGGGAGAGAGAGAGAGAGAGAGAGAGAGAGAGAGAGAGAGAGAGAGATGGGAGGAGGGGCAGAGAGCAGAGATTGGAGCAGGGCCAGGAGGTCAGTAACACAAAAACCAACTTGGGGTTCCAAAATAACAGTTTTATTAAACAGGCAACACACTATACAGCCCCACAAAATTATTGGATTCTACACACAAACTCTCCCATGCACTCCCACAATGGTAGCAGGAGAGGAAAGGCTTAATGGAGAGATCTCAGGTCCAGGTGTGCAGAGACAGAGCTCAGGTCCCTTGCTTGTGGGAAGAAGGTGGGCGATAGCTACCTATCCGAGCAGTGAGTTGATCCTCAATGGCCAGTTGGAGTCTTCTCCAGCAAGGTGTTGTCCAGAGCGGGTTGCCAGCAGGACCTCTGGGTGGATAAGTGATGTGGTGTAGTGCTGGTCCAGATAGAGAGGGTGTCCCAAGGAGGTCACACTGTACCACCCTTTTATAGGGGTGGGCTACCTGTGACACCAGTAGGCAGGACATGGCCAGGCAAGGGCCAGTCCTGTTCAGATGAAGTCATGCAGTTCCAGGTGTCCTCATTGTCCACAATGGTGGAGTTTCTAGTTTCTATTCTATTCTTTGTTTCCATGTTGCTAGTTTCTTGAAGGGTCTTTATCTTTCAAATACTGGGTTTTGTCTCTGGTCCTGGAAGTAGGTCTGTGGTTTCAGGGAGAGTCAATGCAAGGCAGTGGTAGGGTCGTTAAGTTGATGGTACAGCCATTGAGTTGATGGTCTGATCATTGAGCAGGAGTTATTTTTAGGCCTGCTGCCTTTGTGCCTCAAGCACTCTTATTTACTGTCATTCCTTCAGGAACCAACTTACATAGGAGGGGTAGGTATGAGTCACAGCTGCAACACAATTACAATAGGGTATGCCCAGGCAGAGGACACAAAATGGAGATTTGACATTACAAGATGGAAACTTACCATTACAAGATGAAGGCTTGACATTACTTTGGTTAACTTACAGGAACAGACCTAAATCATACAATATCAATATAAAACAGTAAAAACAATACAACAATACCAGAACACTATTTACAATATAAAAAGGGAGTGTCACAATAATGGCATACAAGAACTTATCTTACCTAGGACTACCTATAACTACTTATAAGGAATAGAGAGGGCAGAAAAAGAGTCAGAAATGGTTGGGGAGAGGGAGGGGATGTATTTTTAAATAAAAAACAAAGAAAAAATGGGGGATTTGCTACAGGGCACTCACCTGGAATGTGAGAGACCTAGGATCAAGTCTCTGCCCCAAATCAGGCAGTAGGATCTGGAATCTGATTTTTTTTTCCCAGTTGAGATGTCTGCCCTAACTACAACCTATGTATGAGTTATCAGGATGGGGAGCAAGAAATGCTGTCCTTGAAGAAAAAGTTTCCAGGAGGTTGGGTTTTGTCCAAAATAGAACAGGAACATTTTGAAATCTCAAAAATTGTCACAGGGTCGCAAAATTATTTCCCACCCATCTTGCAACCATGCAAATGACTGAGGCTGGCAGCCACTTGAGGCCAGTGTAACCACTAGCTTATGAGAATGAACCTATCTTTACCATTACCTATGCTCCCCTCCTATTTGTGTTTAATTTCCTGCCGCATTTTACCAAACATTGGTTCAACATGACATGAGTTACCAGTGAAAAGAACCAACTTTGTCCTTCTTCTGTATAACACCCAGCAGGCTGGGGTGTTGTGGGTGCTAAGGCACACAGTTGACAGCCCAGAAGTCACAACTTCAAAGCAGAAACACTCATGTCATGGCCGTGTCCGATTCCAACAAATCTGAGAATTCTGCTAAATGCCGTGTCACAAAAAGGAGGGAAGACCAGTGCCCAGCACACTTAGGTCCACTGCTTTTGCAGGAAAGTTAATACTGACAACTCCCATGCACATAAACTAGGGGTTAGAAACTTATAGCCCATGGAGTTTTTCATCCAAACTATGGATGTGGGCCTTGGGTAGCAGGGGGATTTGACAGCAGTTGCTTTCCTTTGGCACTACAGGGAAAAGTGCTGGAGGCTGCCAGGTCCTAGCACCTGCCTATCTCTGACCCAGAATTAGGTAAGTCTGACGCTCGGCCTTAAAAGGTTGCCAATCACTCATGTAAACATATTACTCAAACACATGGACTTCTCAGAAAAAAAAGAAACGAGAACCCTTCCTGCCCATCTATCTCTCTCTCTGGCAAATGACAAAATGATTTTGAGCTTAGATGCCTAGTCATTGCATAGTACTACAGCTTGCTACATTCTTTACATCAAAATGTAAAATAATTTAGTCTTATTAGATATGATGTTTGTATAATGATACAATAAAACTATGTCTTTACTCAAAAGCTCCAGAGCTAGATCACATACTGAGGCTCCATTATAGCAGGCGTGTTTGCATGTGCATTTGATGCAATCCCAGTTTACTCTCAAGTAAATTACTCATGAATAAATGGTGCTGGGCAAGTATCTATATGTGCAGGGAAGTGGGAGCAGATTTGCTGCCAATCTGCTCTTGCTTCCTGGGGCCTTGCAATGGACCCTTGCCACTACTTGGGGGAGCTCCAAGCTCTGGCTGCAGCTGCCAGCCCTCTTCAGAAGGCATCCCTGCTCACTGGTCCCTGGCCACAGGCAGCCTGCCTCCCCCACCTCCTTCCCAGGGTGGTATAGGCCAGGGTCCTGGCAGCACCTGCTGCCATGGCTCCAGACCCCACTCCTCCCCTCTCCTCCTGCAGGCCAACTGCTCTGCTGCACCGCCACCCAGCCCACAGCACCTGGGCTCAAGAGGCACAGGGCTCCTGTATGACTGGGTCAAGGACCTGCCCATGCCCCTGCCCACTCCACAGCAGTCTTCTCCAGGGAGGTGCCCCAGGGCCAGTCCCCCCATGCCACCACTGCACCCCAAGTATGCCCCTGCTGCGTGTGTCCCAGGCAATGTGCAAGGAGCTGTTTGCACAAACTGAGGGGTGCCCAACCCACTATGCCTGCTGATGGCGATGGTGACCAGGCACACCTGCACACCCTGGTATGGGACCCTGACTAACAACAGTGCAGGGGGCCAGCCCAGGATGCCCCACAACCTTTGCTACTGTCTGGAGGGCTACCTGCAGCTGCGCTACATGTCCCTGCCCCCTACAGCTGAGGAGGACATCACCACTGTCATCAATACATTCCTCGGCTTGTGAGAGGCCCCTGCCTGTCTAGCTGTAGGGGCACAGGCTCCTCAATAAATTTTGGCACTGTCTCACTTCCTTTCATGCTGTGGGGGGGAACTAGGGAAGTGGGTGGAGGGGCAAGGCAATGTGGGTAGGCCTGGTGGGCAGGGTGGGGCTGGGGCAGGGATTGCCCTTCCCCAGGAGTGGAACTTACTACACGGTCAAGGCTAACATGGCTGGTGGCTCCATGTGGTCATGGCCATGGGTGGTCACCTCAGAGGGCAGGGTGCAGTGGACAGATGCCTGGTTGGGGGGTCCCCAGGGAGGAGCTGGCACTACTGGTGGCCAGAAGTGTCATGGCCAGATGCACCTCATGGCTGGGGCTGCAGAGCTGTCAGGGCAGGCACTGGCCTGAACTGCGCTTAGAGGATGCAGCTGGGGAACTTGGTGGGACAGGCTGCTGGATGCCCGAAGGACCCTCCCTGGTGATGTGTCACCAGGGGTGCCAGGCCAGGGCAGGGCCTCAGGCAGGCCACCTATGCTGCTATAGACAGCATGGCTGTGGCCTGGGTCCTGAGGAGTGAGGATGCCTGTCAGTTGATGCATAAAGGGCATGGTCTTGCAGGCACTCCCCAACTGACAACTATGGTCAGTGATGGAAACCCACATACCTGCAAGGCCTTGACTTTTATGCAGCACTGTCAGACCAACCAGTTGTGCCCATGCTCCCACAACCGGGCTCATAAGTCATTGGACCACCCCAAGGCTGCACCTCTGCCTTGCCCCACAGCACCACAAGATCACCAGTCTTCTCCAGGGACCAATTGGGGCTCCAGGTAGTGGGCACAGGCATGGGCACAGCTGCGGGTCTGGAGGACATCATCATGGGTCCTGCGCTGACTCTCTAAGCTTCCCCACAACTGTCCCTGTGCTGCCAGATCTGGACAGCTGCCCGAAGTGCCCAGCGCAGTGACCTGACACAGGACTGGCAGCTACATAGCAAACAATGCCCTGCAGCACCTTTGTGCTCAGGGCAGGCTGCTGGAGTTGGGCTGTGGGCAGATGGAGCTAGTGCCAGCAAGCAGAAGCTGCCTGCAGCTGGGCCTGGGGGCTGGTGTGCCTGGCTGAAGCCAGCAGCAGCCTGGGCCTGAGCAGTGTGGGCCTGGCAGCTGCACAACACTGCAGTGCCAGGCAGTGGCACCGGGGTACAGGCATACTAGGGCAGCTGTCCTGCAGCCTGCCCAAGGGGACACAGGGGCCTGGAGTGGTCTCAGGCTCCCTGCTGGTGTGCCCCAGGGCTCTGAATGCCTGCAGCCTTTTAAAGGCCTGAGGCAGGGGCTGGCATACAAGCAGCCCAGTCCTGGGGCAGGAGAGGCCCCCAGCCCAGAGCCCTGAGGCTAGCCTCAGGCTGGCTCGCTAGTGGAAGGGCTGACCTGGGAGCAAACTTACTCCCAGGTTGCATCTACATGTGCATAACTGTGCAGTAAATAATCGTGAGTAAATTTGCTACCTGCACTTGCAAGTGCAGGTAGCAAATTTACTCGCAATTAACAGTTTTTTCTGCGCAGTAAATATGCGCACGTGTAGATGTGTGCGCTTGCCATGAAATAAACTGCGCTACTGTACAGTTAAGCATCTCATGTATATGCACCCACTATGTACTGTAGAGGCTGTTCCTACTTCAAAGAGATTAGTCTGAGATATTTTAAAGATTTCAGTTTCTGGATTTTATCTATAATATCCACATAATTGCAATTTCTTTGGAAAAGGATGCATCCTATAGTTTATACAAATAACCTAGCTATATGCACAATTATGCAGATTCCTTGATTAAAAATCCACCATTGCCTGTTCTATACGCTAGTTTAATTGATTGTGTGAGCAGCTAGTCTGCAATAGCTGCAAGCCACCACTTTGGGGAGACTTATCCATCAGCAAAACAGAGAGAGAGAGAAAGAAAGAGAGAGAGAAACACTAGCTGCTGGAAAGATTTTGACTTCTTAAACCTTTATTATACAAATATTAGAAACAAATGGTGAATGTGCAAAGGTGTATGGCCCTCCCAGAGGCCAAGCATAAAACATCTGTCAGGAACTAAAAACACCACATCAGCAGACATTGAAACCACCTCCTCCATGCCCCTCATGGAGCTATACATGTGAGACTAGCTGTCCACCACAAAGAGAGTCCCCTGGATGGCCTAGCACAACACAAACTGTTCCATATTTTGCTAGAAAAAACAACCAGCACTTAGAAGGAGAAATAAATACAGCTTCCCAAAAGTTGAAGCCAATTGCTGTATTACTACTGCCATATTCCTAAAATAATTATCATTATAGTCCGCATCCTGAAAGCAGAAATTTCAGCCAAGAAGCAAGCTAAAGAGCTAGACAATAATGGACCAAATCTGTCACCAAATCAAAATTGCTCTCAGGCTTCATTCCTGGGTGCTGAATTAGTATTGCCCATATCACCAAGTTCCAGATTCCAGAAAATTTGCTAACCCCCTGTTGGCAGATATAGTTTCTGTCCATAAACAGATGGCTGGTTGAAATCATTGTTAATTTTACTCATTTGCTATGATTACCAATTTCTGCTACAAAGTTCTGAGTCTTTTGGCTGAACATAATTGTGTACCATATTAGGAGAAACTTTGGGAACAATCTTCTGTAAAAATCTACCAAGGTAAAAGCTTAAAGAGTTATATTTATTACCCCGCTAGAAAGCCCAAGGATGTCAGGTTTATAGAAGTAAAGTATACAGGGGCTGAGCAGTGAAATCCAGCCCTGCGCAAGCATGTGACTGTATGATTTAATTCCCCTCTTCCATGAAGCCACTCCTTGCATATATAGTAGATCGTTATTTCAACATCACTTATATAAGGCATAAGGGTACCTGCACTGGCGATGAGTAGGGGGTGCATGTGGGCGCACATGTACCCCCTGAGATGGGCCATGCACCCCCTGGAAGTGCCAGCCGCAAAACCGGAAGTGCCGGCAGAAGTGCACTTCCAGTTTCACTGCTGGTGGCTCTGGGCTCAGCAATCAGCCTCTGAGGGACTCCCCGTAGGCAATCTGGTGCCCCCCTAAGACTCAGGAGGCACCAGTCTCCC
>NW_017729029.1:65160370-65166365 GCF_001723915.1 Gavialis gangeticus | reverse complement strand
AGTTTCACTGCTGGTGGCTCTGGGCTCAGCAATCAGCCTCTGAGGGACTCCCCGTAGGCAATCTGGTGCCCCCCTAAGACTCAGGAGGCACCAGTCTCCCATGGGTACCTGGATCTCCTTTTCCAGCACGTCATAGTAGTCTAATTAAGAACCAGCAGAGTGAGACATAACCCCCTCTGTCGTAGGTAGTCAAACCCAAAAATGCTGTCCTTGTGGCTTTCAGCATGGGGCTTATGTAGTGCACAAAAGCCTTTGCACGTGTTTGACACACCAGTGTGAACATCATCTGAAGTTAATTAAGCTGGGGGAAATAATCCAGCTGCCTTTGATCATTATCTTGTACAACATACTTGTACAGAATTAAAGGTACCTTAACAACCTTCCATAACATGCATCAATGATACTGTGAAATGCTCAGCTTGCTCAGACATTTTGTAAATAGCTCAGTAAATATTAAACTGTAATCCCTCCAGGCAGCTGCTGTGCCTTTGGGCATTTGTACAGGGCACACCAGGATCCTGAATGGTGCCTTTTGGGCCACAACTGTGTATAGAAGAATGGACATGGCAGGATAGAGCCTTTGGGCCAACACAAAGTTCTGAGTGGGTACAGCTACATGTGGCACTACATTGCTGCAGCAACACGCTTTGGCGCCATAGCATCCATGGGCAAAACCCATGATGCCACAGTTGTGTTGCTGTAGTGTCATGCTCCCTCAGTGCAGTGCGTCATTACAGTGACACAGCAGCTAAAAATAACCATGCATGGCATGCACAGTGCAGTACGGGCTGTTACTCCACCATCACTGAGTACTTCCAAGAGGAAGTACTCAATGATGGTACAGTAATAACACAGAGGCAGACGTAGACATGCCCACTGTGCATTAAAGACGGCCTTTTACAGAGATCAGTCTTGCCCTTCAAGTTTCATATTAACAGAGTCACTTCCTTGCATTCCCTTGTGTGCCCCCAGGAGTATTTTTCCAGACGGACAAAAAACTGTGAGCAGAACTACTTGTACAGACAAGATTCTCTGGGTGAATCTGATATCTTTTATTAGACCAACTTAAATAGTTGGAAAAAAACCTACACGCCTGAACTACTTGTATGGCATTTTATGGATAGTTATATTATTTGGCCTCCTGAAACACAGGCTTTGGCCTCAAACTGCAGCAGAGAAAATTTAGGTTGGAGATTAGGAAGAACTTCCTGACTATGAGGATGATCAAGAATTGGAAAAAGCTACCTAGAGAGGCTGTGAAATCTCCACCCCTAGAAATTTTCAAGAACAGGTTAGATAGACACTTGGCAGGAATTTAGTCAGGAACAATCCTGCCTTGAGCAGGGGGCTGGACTAAATGACTTTATGAGGTCCCTTCCAGCCCAGTTTTCTATGATTCCTCTAATCCTATTTTATATAGGTGAAACTAGGCATTATGAAATAAGATGACTGAAAAAAGTGAAGAGGGGACTTAACTAGAAACAATAAAGTAAGCTTTAAAGTTACAAATTGTCACACTTTGACATCAGTATAATGGTGGGGAGGGAATATGGACATTTAGACAAGTTTCCTGCATTAAAAGAAAACCAGATCATTTTAAAAGAACCAGTGACTAGGATAATATGAATAATTTTAACACATATGTGATAAAGACAAAGACTGTTTTCGGCAAGCTTTTGCGACCAAGACACTGGAAAGTGAAAAAAATAACATCCTAATTTGATTTAGTTGCCTGGAGAAAAATGTGAAAGAGAAACAAGGGACTAAATAAACTAGTCTCATTATATACCATTAAATGGAGTTTTGTATCTTATTTTAAAGAAATGAAGAAAATCATTTGGGGAGCTTCCCTCCAAATTGTTGCATTATTGGTATCAGAAATTTTCTGTTTGTCAACAGGAAGCAGGGTCACTTGGCTTTGTGTCAGTATCCTCTACAGTCTAACTTCAGGTTATACTTAAAAATACTCAGAGGGCAAGAGGGATGTGTGGAGTCTCAAACTGAGTGCGCATTTCTTTACTGAACACAGAGAGAGAGAGAGAGAGAGAGAATGCATATATATTTCCCTATTCACACACACATACACATATAGTTATACTTTTAGTATATTTGATCTTGTATGGGAAATGTTAAAAAGGAAACAGATATTTAGGATGTAGTGTTTCTTTCTGCAGTTAAAATGTGCCTAGAAGGAAAAAACAAGGTAAAGCATCATTCTGACCTTTTGACTATCTCTATCCTCTACCTAATTCCTTTCTCCATCTCTGTTACCTTTATTAGGGACTGCTTGTATGATAACCTCTTTAACAGCAAGTATTGCTTTAAATAAATAGTTTGTTTATTGTACAGTTGCTCAGAGTATAGTTAAAATGGCTTTTTATAAAATATTCCTTTTAAATGGCAAAATCCATTGTGTAGAGCGGATCTTCATGTTTCACCTGGGACCTATAAATTCTGGCTATGGTCTGCACCAAGTAATCTAATTATTCTTTGGTTTACAATCCTTCCTCATGCCCTTTAGCATTAGTAACCAAGTCAATTCCTGCTAAAACAACTGGGAAGTAAGAAAACGATGGAAAAACTGCATTAGCAGGTGACTCCAATGAAATACTGCATATATGCATGCAGTATCAGAGACCTAGCCAGCACCTGAGAAAAGAAACTTGTGTGAAGATAACAGAGAAAAAGGAAGTGGGGAAAGAGGGAAGAACGGGAGCAGAATGAAATAAGCAACTGCAAGTTGTCAAAAAAAAAAAAAAGCACAAAAAGGGGAATGATATGACAGACTGCTAGTTTTGGGGATTTTAAAACATTCTTAAAATGTGAGGAAGGAGGATTTTTCTTCTATAGAAAAAGAGAATGTAGTGCTTTTCAAATGTTTCTGTATTCTGCTTTTCAAAAGTTCTGTAAGGATTGGGTGTTTGGCATAAAGTCTGAGGAAATATGTTAGTAGGTTTGACTTTATGGAATACATCTTCTGCTACATAAATTGTGGCAGATTTTTCATGTAATTTACAGGTAGAAGAGTTCATGTGTTTTTCTGAGTTCCAGCATGAACATGGGACTGCAATGAGCCTCCTGAGTCATCAAGCCTAGTACACTATTCTGCACAGGCATCACAGATTAAAAAGTTGTTCCAGAATTTCATCACTCAAACTGTTTGGAACGTGCTTCTAAATCCCAAACTAAATTGATTCATGGCATTTTATACCCACTTGTTCTTATGCCAACAGTTCCTTTATCTTAACTATAGCTCTTTAACCTTGGTAGTATAAGGGGTACGCCTCTTGTCAGACTTTAAGTTCCATGCCCTGCCAGATGCCCCACCCCTGTGGCCACCATCCTGGAAGAAGAAGTCCCACCTCTAACCCCTGGCTTTACCACCAGAAGTTCCTCCACTTGCCCCTTGTCAAGGGGCTCTCCATCTTGATTACTTTATTGGAACCAAAGTCCCACTGTGTTACATGGTCTCTGACCCCAATAGCTCCATCTACATAATCCCAAAACCATTCCCCTTCACCACCATCTTGGCAACCATGTTGATGATCACCTTGGTCCCAGAAGCCCCTGCACCATCACATTGTCTGTGATCCCAGGAGTTCCACCCATATGACACAAAACCCACCCCCTCACTGCCATGTTGGCCACTACATTGGTCCCAGAGGCCCCAGCCTCATCGCATGGTCCATGACCTCAGAAAGTCCACCACTTGACTGGGAAATGCCACCACTCTACAGGGCCTTCCCACATGGCACATGGCCCACCCCTAGGACCACAAAAGTCCTGACCCCCTAGGCCACAAGCCATAGGCATGACTTCTCAGGTAGCAGAGGGTTGTGACCTCACTAACAATTTGCCCCACCACTCTCAGCCAATCAGCTTGGGTTTCAGAGGTATTGGACCTCCCTGAGAGCAGCACTGAACCAATCTGAGCAAGTACAGGGATGGTATCTGGACTGGAAGCCCCAGACCTACTATTTTCCAAATTATGTTGGGAAACTCAAAAACAGATCATGTATTTTCCCAGACCATGCTAAGGCAGACACAAAAGCAAATGCAGGTTTTTACACTACACCAGTGAGACCTTTCATTCCCCTTTTACCACCCAGGCTTGCCAGACCCCTGCCAAGAAAATGCTGTCATAGCAACAGTTCAGAGGAGAGGGGGATTAAGGAGAATAGTCCCCAAGCCCAACAGTTACCTGAACCTGGGCAGGAGACCTGTGCAAGCATGCAGCACGCTGGCAAATCTGATCCCCAGATTCCCAGAGCGGCCACTGACGATTTAGGGGAAGATGGGTACCTTTTGCTGGACCCTGAGTGAAAACAAGATGTCTGTAAGGAAGCAGAGACCCTAGTGAGAGTCTTGAACCATGGATTTGAGAACCTTAGGTGGTTTGGTGGGCACGGTAGGGGTAGAAATTAGCTATGAGATAATAAGTTAATGGCAATGGGGGGGTTGTGACCTCTCAAACAACTTGTTCCGCCATCCTTGGCTAACTGGTATGGGTTGCAGATGCATTGGACCTCCCCGAGAGCAGTGCTAAACCGAGTATAGGGATGGGACCTAGATTGATAGCTCCTGGCACAGCGATGGGGACTCTCAGAAATGCTATGAATGTAATTCAGGTGGCTGGAAGATTCCTGGGCTCCAAAAACAGGTCCTGTGACCATGACTTAGCTTAGCAGGGAACTGTTGGAATGGAAGGTAGATTTGGTGGATTTGTAACAACTCTCCAAACACCACAGTATATTTAAGTACCTCTTAATGGTGATAGACATATTATAAAAACATACCTGAGTCGTGGGCCCAAAAGACAAGGCAGCAACTGAAATATCCTAGGCCTTTAAAACCATTTTCATGGAGGTCACGTACCTCAAAATGTACAGACTGACCTGGGGAAAGAATTTTAAAATAAGCCTTTAAAGAAAATTGTTAAAATAGTATAATACCTACCATTTTGTTATGAATAACAAAATCTAAGCAGCAGTTGTCAAAGATGTGACGGTATTTACAGTCCACAACATCTTTCACTACATTGATGCACGGCCAGCATTTATAAAGAGAGATAACCCCAGCTTTCACAAAACGACATGTGCCAGACCTGTTGATGTGAACCCCTCAAGCTCTTCACAGGTATGCAAAACAGCGTATAGAGTCTATTTTAAAACAAAAGAAACAGAGTCTCTTTTCAGAAAAGGAGATCATGTAAGGGTGTCCAGAACCAGGGGATCTGAAAAAGGTTATGAACAAACATTCACAAACAAAATTTTCATAATGGATGAAGTCATTGGACAGGTATATATCATTGAAAAGATTACAAAGATGAAACTATTGCGAGTTCTTTCTACCCTGAAGAATTATAAAAAGTGAAGAGAGTTTACAGGATTGAAAAAGTTCTAGCTGCAAAAGGAAAGGAAACAAAGAAGCAGTTGGGATGGCCAGTTAAATTTAAAAGCTGAGTGGAAGCCTCCCAAATCTGTAATGTTTAGATGTAAAAGAAAATTATTCCCTCTGCTGGAAGGAAAAGATAAGTGACAGGGGCTTCTGCATCACTTTGCCTGGCAGTGCCTGCAACAAGCTTCTCCCACAGAACACCAGCTCAAACTTTACAATACAGCTGGTTAAACCTCTGAATCTCCTGGGGAGCCGGGAGGTAGAATTAGCAGAAATACAATACGCACACACCCAGAACAGCATCAATGAAAAAACCCTTTTCAAATATCATTTTCAGGGGGAAGAAATGGGGTTACCTCCTGCATCAGGGGTATTCTTTATCCATTGCAGAGTTGCTGGATCATATGAACCATGTTATTACCAGCCAACTGACCTGACCTGAATTAGTTATGTTCAGGGATCCTGGTTTTCTTTGTTTAAAAATCCAAATTTCTCTGATAAAAAAACAAAATTCTCTGATTTAAACCCCCCAAATCTGCATTTTCCTGCAATTAAATTGAAAGGCCACTATATATATAGGTATAAGAAGAACATTTAT
>NW_017729029.1:65160150-65160359 GCF_001723915.1 Gavialis gangeticus | reverse complement strand
AAGTAATTCAGAAGCCTACCAGTGCTTCAATTATTATAATAAAATATATTCTAAATACCTATATATTTTGGTGTTTGATTCTGGGGGTTTTTTATCATAGAAAAATCAGAGCTCCCCCTGCGCCCTTCACTCACCAGAACATGGGTCTAGCTGTGCCTGTAGCTGTTCCCACAGCTGCTTTGTGGCACAGAGCAGCACCTATATGCAAG
>NW_017729029.1:65142512-65155150 GCF_001723915.1 Gavialis gangeticus | reverse complement strand
TCCCCCTGCGCCCTTCACTCACCAGAACATGGGTCTAGCTGTGCCTGTAGCTGTTCCCACAGCTGCTTTGTGGCACAGAGCAGCACCTATATGCAAGTGCCCTGTCCCTGCCAATGCTGTTGTCCCTACTCCCAACACACAGCCACCTCCAGACTTGCCTGTATCCCCACTCGCTCCTTCCTGGCAGCAGCTGCCCCCTCTGTACTAGGCCATGGATCCAGCTGGGGTTGTCCTGCCTGCTGCTATGCAGCTCTGAGCAGTGCCAGCCCCTGCTATTCTGCTCCCTGGGCCTGTGCCCAGGCCCCAGCAATCCCCGTGCCCTTCCTGGGAAACTTTTGACTGGGGCTGAGTAACTGGGCTGGGCCTGCCTCTGGCTGGGCAAGCTTCTTTCCTTCCAGGCTAGCCTTCACATGCATATACTGCTTTAGCAGGCCAGGGGGCTCCAGCCCCAGCTCTGGAGGCTGCTTCTACCCAGAGCCACCTTCCCCCAGCTCCCCATCATCTCTCTCACTTAGACACACATGCCCCAACTACTGCTACCCCTGGCCCATCACACACATACACACACATCCTGCTGCCACCTCTGCCCCTGCCCCCTCCATCACAACCCTCCTGTGTGGTTCGCAGGACCAGGAGCCTCGCTGGGGTGGGCAAAGCTGGCAAGGCCTTTGGCTGGGCTGGGCTGGGCTGGGCTGCATGTGGTCTAGCCATGCTACTCCTCTCGTCCCTTACCTCCCCACTGCGCAGTGCAGTGCGCCCCCAGCCACTGCCTCCAGTGCCAGCCCCAGCAAAACTGCCAGAAGCTGCTGCAGATGCTGGCTGGAAGGTGTGGTGTGGTGGTGTGATAAGCAGCAGGACAGCAGCCACTAGCACAATGGATCACACCCAGTGCCCCAACCCCAATCCTGAGCACTACCCCAGCTGGGCAATGCCCCCAGCCCCCAACCCTGCCCCAAGGACACCTGGCCTGGCGGGCAGGGGCACAGAGCACAATCCCTCCCTTCCTCCTGCACTAAGCTTGTGCCACTGCTGCCCCAGCTGGGCAGTGCCTTCAGCCCCAACAGGACAAGGCAGCCTGTACCCATCCTGGCCTTAGCCCCTGGGGCAGGACAGGTTGATTGTAACCCACACACCCCTGCCCTCCCCCTTGCCTGCCCTGCCAGTTCTCCTTGCAGGCCCTGGCCCCCTGACAGCATAACCCTCACCCAAACCACAGGACCCCCACCCCAGACCTTCCAGAGGGGGCACCCAGTTGCCCCCCACTCCTAGAAAGCCCTACTTACTGAAAGTACCCAAGAGGGAAAGTGAGCCTGAGCCAGTCCTGGTTGACTCAGGTTCTCAGACTCCGCTACTGCCCCCTCCAGACAGGGATTAGGGTTTCCCACCCTTTTGCAAGTAGCTCTTGCAAGCTGGAACTCTGCCAGCCCTCAGGGAGCTGTTTGCAAAAGGGGAAACTGATGTTTGCCTGCTTCAAAAGGGAGCATCTGCCTCAGGGGGCACTTGGTGACAGCCTATAAGTCAGGGGCCACCAAAGTAGCATCTCCCATGCCCCAAGACAGTCAGTCCTACAAGCACCCATGGCAGGAGTTTTGCTTGTCAGCAGCTAGGGGTGCAGGGCCCCAGAACCCCCCTGCACCGATCTCCTCGACGGCTAGCAGACATCATGGCCTCAGCAGGGGCCACCATCCCTGCAGCTGTCACCCTGCTGTAACTTAACACACAGAGTTACCCATGGCATGAGTTTTGCTTGTCTGGAGCTTGAGGGGCTGTTCCCCACAAACCCCTGCACCGATCTTCTTGAAACTTGGCAGGCTTTGTGGCCTCAGTAAGAGCTACCACCCCTGCAGTTTTGACCCCCCTGTGTTGTAACACATAGACATGACAGGAGTTTTGCTTTCAAGAATTTGGGGTACAGTTCCCCCAAAGCCCCTGCACCAATCTCCTTGAAACTTGGCAGGCTTTGTGGCCTCAGCCAGCCCCCACCCCCGTAGTGTGACACACAGCCATGACATGAGTTTGGCTTTCAATAATTTGAGGTACAGTTCCCCCCAAACCCCTGCACCGCTCTTCTTGAAACTTGGCAGGTTTTGTGCTCTCAGCAGAGGCTACCATCCCTGCACGTTTCATCCAAATCAGACAAAAAACAACAAAGTTATAGATATTTCATTGATTTCCCATTATACCCTACGGACGGATCTACGAGGCGGCTCTGAAGCTTTGGAGCCACTTTGGCCGGATCGAGGCAGAAACCTTGTCTGGATCTCTGGATCGAATCACTGCCATCCAAAGCGGACAGATCCAAAGCCGGATTGGATCACTGCTGACTCGCAGAGGCCTACTACACACCGATGGAGAACAAACTCTAGCTAAACCACTACAACCAGATACTGAGAAAGGTAACTGAGTGAGAGAATACATACACCTGATGCAGACGGCTGGTAAACATATGAAAGACTGTCCACTATTAATCAAGTATAAGGAGTTTACCTGGGGGTAGGTATGCCTTGTTTTCTTTGATTGATCTCCTGAGCAGGAATATGCTGACCATTATTCACCAATTAAAATCGGGAACCTGAGAGCAGAAATGCATTTTGCTGGGGCTTTACCCACTTCTGTCAATATGACTGTGTATGGGGTCTTTGATAATGTTATAGTGATAAACAAGAGAAGAAAATTCCTGTCTCACCCCATGAGAAGCTGGGCACTGAACAGCTCTCCTGGGTTTTATCCAAAGACCCTTATGCAAAAGAGACTTTCTTTGATGTGTTCCCCAGTGACTGGCTCCACAAGGCTTGGGGGTCTCAAAGATCCCTGTGCTTAGTGGTCAACATGCAGTCACATGATCAGCTTGGTGAACACTGACTGGCAGTTTATCTGATGAAACAGAACCAAAAGGAGTTTTCTTTACTTGTATGGCCACCCTCCAAACAGTACTCGCTTTCCCAAAAGTATTGTACTTTTTTGTTTATGTTCTTTCTGTATCAGATGAAATGGTTACAAGATCCCCACCCTCTGTTGCTTGCAGATACTACCCTGCATTTTTGCTGCATCACCATAACAAAGGGCTATCAGTTGAACAGATTTTAACATTGTATTCTGGTGATTTAGTACAAAATAACTGGATGGTAGTGCAGTTTCTAAAAGGTAGACAAGAAACTTTCCACAGAGCTGGACCTGCTCAAAACATGTTTCACTGTGCCCAGACATGTCTCTTGCAATGACTTCAATGAACATGTCAAAATATAAAGCATCTTCTTTGTTGGGGTTTTTTAAAATCTGTATGTATGATCTCTTTTGACCCCATACCATGTTAAAAAACACCTTGCAAAATTTTGGAGCAGTACAGAATAGCTTTTTTCAAGCATAAAACTTTACAGTGTGAGCCACTTGCTTTTAGATAATTTTCACTTCCTAGCTGGTGACGTCGATGTTTCTTTGACGGCGGTAGATGCTTTCAGGTGTTCCAGAAGATTGTGATCCATGGCATTGCCCATGACAGAAGATGGTACATCCAAGTTGGCCATAAAGATATATCCCAACCTTTAGGTGTGTACATACTAGAAGTTGCACGAGTCTGAAGGACTCCTCAGATTGAATGGAGCATGTTAGAATGCTTAATGACCATTCATTTGTATACAAAACCCTTGACCGTCTCAAAAAGAAATAAGCTTGTTCTGGCTCAGCTTGCTGAGCAACCCTTTACCATTTTTCCTATACTGAGCATGAATGCTATCCTACAATTCCTGAACAATGGGATCAGGATTCATTGGAGTTTCTAGAGGTTTTGCAGTTTATAGGGGGTTCTGTCCTGGCAGAGACCATTAATTTTCCTCTGTCCAAGCCACCCTGTTTCACATATGTCAAGTATTTTTAAACTATGGCAGGAAACGTTTAGCTTTATCGTATTCAGCTAAACCCTGCCTTTGGAGGATGTCCCTCATTTCAGAATCCAATAAGCAGGTTACCTCCATTCAGATATTTTCCTCAGGCAGTGGTGGAGCCCTTAATTGCTGCAGCTGGTGACTAGGCAAATTTTTTTCTGTGTACTTCATCATTGCTTGGTCAAAAGTCCTGTGATCACAGGGATAACAAAACTTAACAGGGTCCAATAAATCCCCTGGACTGTTTCATCAGCTGTTTCTTTCTTTCGAGAGACAGTCGTTTATTACTTAGGGTTTTTATGATTGCAGGTCTCTTTTTCAGCGCACAGATTTGGTGGGGTGTAAAGGGGATGTTTCTTTTTAAGGTGTTCAGAACAATTTCTGAAATGGCTGATGCTAAATCAGAGGCCAGCCAGAGTATAGCTTTTCTCTGCTGGCCAGAGGACTGAAAAAGCAATTTTAAGAGAACTAAATTTCTCTTCAAACAGTTAGGCACATTTCCCTTCTGCAGGATCAGGAGCTAAAAAGAGCCTGTTGCTATATTATCTCCTTTTATCAACTCCTGTTGGGTTTTTTTTCAAAGTGTAAACCACTGACTGGCCAGGACAGAAAAGCCCAGTTCTTAATCTAAAAGCATCTGGGGTAGAAGTTTAAATCTACCACCAAGTACCCATAAGGTTTTTTAGTAGTGTCCTCAAAAGCTTCTAGAAAGAATTGGACCTTGCCCAGGTACATCTAACTCACAAGGGACACGTGTAGCTTTCTCTCTCAGATTTTTAAACAGAACTATGTATATTGTATTGAGCTTAACTCTTTTTTCCCCCTGATAAAAAACTTTCTGAGCCATATACATGATGCTTAGATTCTTGTGATGTGTGTATTTAGTAAAGGATTTCTCAGCTTCACTGATGTCTCAGGTGCCATCAAATCATCCACCACAATCATATTTACTCTATTAGGAGGAAATAAGGAGTCATCATCATAGGTGGAGGGAGAAAATATTATTTAGTGGGGGCTGAGCACATACATGCTTGTGCACATGCACCCACCTACCCCCAGCAGGTAAGTCTGTCATGGGGAAAGTGTGTGGGAGGGTTGGGGGTTGCAGATCAAGGCCCCTGCAGTGAGGGATGGAGTCAGGCAGAAGGAGGGGCATGGACAGGGGCTGGGATGAATGAGCCCCGGGGCCAGGTCAGATCACGGGACGCTAGGAGTGTAGATGGCTCGTCCAGAGGCATGGGGGGGCTTTTGCTGCTGCATGCACCCTGATGGAGGCCCAAGGGGGGGCACATGCCCCCCAGATCTGTGCACGGGTTAAGGGTGGGCTAGAGGCAGCCTGTCAAGGTTGAGCTCTTCACCCTGCTGCCGGTGCCCTGGGAGCAGCATAATGCCATGTGCCTGCCACCAGCAGGCAGGCAGAGAACCTGGAACAGTCATTGTGCAGTGGCACATGGCATCACACCACCTCTGGGCAGCAGGGCACAGAGCCCAGGCTGCAGCGGCAGCCTGCCTGGGCCCTGCACACAGATCCAGGGGGCATATGCCCCCTGGACATCCGCTGGGGTGCACACAGTGGCGGGACCTCCCATGCGCCTCTGGACAAACCACCCAGGTCCGATCATTTCACAACCTGCCCCAGGGCCCCGTTCACCCCAGCCCCTGCCCCACTCCCTCCCTCACTGCAGAGGCCTCGATCTAATCCTCCATGCCCCTTCCCCACGACAGACTTACCTGCTGTGGTGGGCAGTGCTCCACACACCTCCACGCTCCTCCAGCCTATGACTCTGTATCTGTCTGTGAGTGCCCCTCTGCCCCACTGCAACCACAGAGCCCATGCCCGAGCTTCTCTGCGGCCCTACCCACTGCCACCACTGCCCTGCATTTGCAGGAGCTAAGGCAAATTAGCCCGGGCCTTCCACTGCTTATGGTCATCATTGAGACTGGCCAGCAATCCCTCTACAAATTTGATAAAAGAATATTTACAAATCAAATCATTATACAAAGGTGGCCAACAGCTATAGAGCCACACCATGTTCTCAGGCACAACAAACAACATTCTACCAGCATTATGCAAAAGGGTTTTTTTTTTTTATAAAGTAACTTTTACCACAGGTGCTAGGCCCAGTGAGAATCACAAAAAGGGGCGCTTCCAGCATATTTCCATGTTCAAAAGCTAAAGAGGAGGTTGTTAAAGTTTTCTGTGAACACCCTATTGTCGTAAACAACTGTCTTCATATTCTTAAGGGCTTTGGTCTCTGTTGTCTATCTCTCCCTGTTCCTGACAATAGACAGCTGTTGTATTGCAATTGCTTTAGGGATGCCCCTACAGGGATTTGTCCCATAATCTATAACAAGGCCTCTTAATGACTCAAAGTTGATTTTTTCATAGTTGGGTGCATTCAGAGTAATCCCTTTGACCTTCAAGCAGACCTTTCCTCCATATAGCTTATACTCATAGGTTTTCAGACTTGTTGACAAACTCTACAATGTGTTCATCTGGTGGGATCACGCTTGTGAGCTTGCCTACATAATCACTTAAAGGAGGGTTAATGTCTTCCTCCTGGCTTACAAATATCATGGAGTTGGTGTCATAGTACAGGCACTGGTCTTGCAATCTGTCTAGTAGCTCATCCATCTCTAAGTGCATATAAGTGGTGGTAAAACAGGCTATAAAGATGTTAGTATTACCCAAGAGGATGTAACATTCTTTGGCATACTTCCAAGATATGCAGGCCATATCATTATTAATAATGTCACAAGATAAAAATCTCATAAGCAGGAGAAGAGAGATAGCCAAAGAGTTCATCAGGGTCTGTCACGATGATAGTATTAGGGAGATTTGTTCTCTGGCTGAATTTTCCCCACACACAATTTAGAAACAATTTTGTAATTTGGCTTTCTGTGGTGTTCAACTTAATTTGCCCTTGGCATAAATGCATGCCTTCTTTCTCAGAAATTGTTCACATATCTGTTTGGTTTTTTTGTCAGTAAACCAGGTGGTATACCCTAAGGCTTCCTGCTTCTGTTGGAGGTGCAATTTTATTTACTTTCTGAAAAGCATGTCAGTTGTCTAGGCAACTGCCAGACTTCATAGATTTTAGCCACTATGTACCCCTTTGTGATAGCTTTGTTCAACTCTGCTGTGCACTAAGTGCCCAGGAAGACCCCCTTCCTCATCAGTGTGAGTGTACTTTTACAGTCTTGTTTCCGTATGTTTGGTGCAGACATTGGCTGCTGTAATTTCTAAAGACCTTACTAGGATGAAGACAAGGCTCTGTCCCTCCTCTATGCAGCCAACACACTGGGAAAAGATTTTTACTTCATTCTGCTTTTCAAAAACAAGGTGTGCATTATATTCTGAGGGGTATTGTGTGTAAGAAACTATGATAAATAAAGGGATAAACAAAGAATGAGTACTTCTCACCTCCCTTCCCTGCTTAACTAAAACTTAAACCTTAACTGCTGCTGAAGAGTGGTTTCCTGGGTAGATCTATGATGTTGAAAAGAACTAAAGAGCTTCCAATAGTGTGAAACAGGAGGAGAGAGAGACCAGGAGTGCACAGCAAAAATACCCTAGGGAAGTTTAGCTTGATTAATGGAACATAAAGGCCATTAAAAAGGAGAGATGATCACAGACTTGTCAAGAGTAAAAGATAATGAGACATTAAGTCCCTCAGCTGCCTCAATAGTAGTGCAACATCTGCTGGAATCAAAGCAAAGTGCTTCTATGTTATGCACAAAATCAGCTTCCTCAATTAATACATGCACCCCAATTTGGGGGAGCTGCTTTTGGGGGGGAAAGGTGAGTGTATGTGAGAAAATACAGTACTTGAATCAACTCAGAGCTAAGGTTATTTTCTGTGGTGTGCTCATAACTTTCCAAAACCAAGTGTAAAACTGAATCATCTCTTCGATCTGGAACTACAGGGCATGTGGGCAACTAGAATATATTGTGGGCTGGAACTGAAACTCTACCTTGAGAGATGAAAGCAACAGGCATGCTGTGACTGTTCTCCCAGCACAATCTGGTCAGAGGGGGATCTCTTTTAGGTACTAATAGATACTTTCCTCTGTGTTTAGCTGTCTTCAGAATCCCCCAAAGACAGGGGTATGTTCCTGTTTCACTATGCTTTTTGTGGCATGGCAAATTCCCCAGAAGTTCTTAATGCTTCAAAATAATGTCTGTCTGTACCCTTAGTCTTGCATGATCTACCCTCAGAGAACCCATGTTACATTGTTTTTAAAAAAAGGTCTGCTGATTTGTAAATACTTTGAAAATAAAACTACAAGAAATATATAAAAGAGCTTGTACCCACATGCTGGTGAGGAATCTGGACATGCTCATCATTGGCAATCCCTTAATTCAAAGTGATCTCTACCATGGCTCACTGATGGGTCTTGAGGAGACTTAAGAGTCCCATCCCTGAGCCACAGGCCTGTTTGCAGAAGTTGCAGATGATTCTGCAGGAGAGGGGAGGCTATATGCTAGGATTTCTACCCTTTTCTTTCCTCCATTCTCTGATTCAAGGGTGAGACGCTTTACCTTGAAATTGGCAGCCACTTGGTTGAGGTTGTGGCATCGTTGCAATTGGCCAGCAGTCAACTCCTCCCAAGTCTTGATGTCAGCATCCATTTTCTTGATCTATGCCTTCAGCGTGGCCTTGTAGCATTTTCTCTAGCCACCATGAGATCTTAGGCCATTACTAAGCTTGGAGTAGAGCACTTGTTTTGGGAGTTGAGAGTCAGACATTCACATACAATGTCCAGTCCAGTGAAGCTGGTGCTTGAAGATCATTGACATAATCCTGGTAACACTGGCTTCAGCAAGGATGCTGGCATTTGTGTGGTGATCTTCCCATGGGATGTGGAGGATTTTCCAAAAGCATTGTTGGTGATACCTCTTCAGGCTTTTGAGATAACAGGGTGTGAAGAGTAGGGATGACGATTGCATTATAGAGCTGGATCTTGGTTTCTTTCTGGGGATTGTGATGAATAAAAATACAAATTCCCAAAGGAGGCACTTGAGCACTGGATCCTTTGCTGGATCTCCTCATTAATGTTTACTCTCTAAGAGGGGGCTGCCAATGTAGGGGATGTGGTCAGCTACCTCTAGGATCTTGCTCTGAATGGTAATTTGGGGAGAGATCACATTCATGACCCAGGGCAAGCTGGTAAACACGTATTGATGTGGGGGCATCTGAACATGCACACATCCAACTGATACTGTAAGCATGAAATGGAACAAAAGTTTCAACACAGATGCTTGAAAATTTTGGGCACGTTGTATCATAAAAGTCTTTTCCTTTACTATTTGTCACTGTAGAACTCATTGACAGTCTACCACATATCCAAATCTGTTAAATTAAAATTCATTGTTAAATAAGAAGAAACCCAGAAAAGGTAGAAATTTAGATAAACTTAATTATCTGTGTTCAGGATTTCATTTTATCTTTTAAAAGGCCATTATCCCACTAAAATAGTTCAGTTATACATTTTATTCTTGTTTTAAAAGAGGCTAGCTTCCCAGATTCACCACAAACCAGTACATGAGATTTTCTATTGCATAATGAATCTATGATTCTAATAAGTGCCAGCTGGCTATGTCCCCAGCAGCAAGAGAGAGATGTACCCTACTAGGATAATGTAGATTCTGAAAGAGAAGAGAAGGATTCACTTGTACACAGTGCTTATAAAAGGGCCCTTCTGTTAATTTGGCAAATTCTTTCAAAGATAAATTAGTTCAAAATATTGCCTATAAACATTTTAGGTGCCTAATTATGTATGCCTAATTATGTCTACTAATCAAGCTACAATTTGCAAATACTACTTACTTCCACTGTGCAAGAGCCTCTCCCTCTGCACACCTACACACACACATACACACAGGTGAAAATTATAAATCATAAGAAGCTGACTGGCAGGGATGCAGCAAACTAACTATAATGTTACTTAACTCCTCAGATGGACATGGGCACGCATATAAAATGTGGCCAACTTTAATTATTTAATTATTTGTTGAACGCCGACTGGGACCAAATACACTCGTTTTCTAGATGGTGTTAAACATTGTAACTATTCTGCTGAGTATAAATTATTCCTGATTTTGTAATCTTCAAAGTGGCTGTTCTTAATTTTCTGCAAAGAATGCAATTCCTCTCTTTAGCCATAGCTGTCAGTAGCTGCCCAGGCAATGAAGTTCAGCGATGAATTTCCTACTTTTTCTACTTATGCCATTTTTACTGTTCACTAGTTCACAATTCCTGCCTGCCTCCCAGTACTGAGAAATTGGCTTTTTTTAACTTGCTTCTAAACATGGTGTTACTATACAAGTGTTCAGGTGGTGTGGAAGGTTGCTTTAATTAGAGTGGGTCCTAGAGCCACTATAATTAAAGCACCAAGAGCATCTCATGCATCAGTGTCCTCACACTTCAAAATGGCAGTGGGGGTATGTAACAGGGGGCCTTCTCAGGGCCCATCTACCAATGGCCCCACCCACCTGTTCTGGGCCAAACCTCCGCCTTCTTGCCTGCTATGCCTTGTTGTTAATTAATTAACAATCTTAATTAGGCAGGAGGCTGCCCATTTTCTTGCCCCAATGCCAGGGGGCACTATCTGTGGCTCCATACCTCCCCTACACTGCAGCCCATGCCTTGCAGATGGCATCCACTGATGTTACTCTCACCAACCCCACACTGAGCCCCAGAATCCTCCATTCACTGGGCCCCTCTAAGATCCCTCCATTCAGGCAGCCTACCCTGCCCTCATTCAGGGCTGCCAACTGCTTGAACCATTTCCCCTCTTGGGCATGGTCTCCCTGGGACCTCTGACCACACAGGCCCTGGCCTTGCCTCCAAGGCCAGTGGGAACCCCAGGCCCCCGTGGTGGGCCCCTGGCCCTTTTGACCAGTCTGGTTCTGGACCCAACATTGACCAGTGAAGGGTACTCTATGTCAGACCTCTGAGCCTCTAGCCCCACTCTCTCTCTCTCTGGGGTCTGTCCTCTGGACTCTACTAGCAGGTGACCCACCCAATTGTGGGAGCTGGGGTTAAGGCACCCCAACCCACCTTTCACCAGGGTGGTAACTTGCCTGGCATTTCCTTGGGGCTCCTGCACCACTGAGAGCCCCACCAGGCCACCCACTCCCAGCAGGGTGCAGTTTTAGGTCATGCCCAGGACCAGGAGCCCTACAGCTTCATCCCCTACAGCTCCTCCCTTACCTCCAGGATGACATCAGCAGCCATGCAGCCAGGTGATGTTGCTGCCTGGCCTGCCAGCAGCAAAATGCCCTGCTTATATAGGCAGCCCTAAATCTAAAATGGCTGCCACAATCAGGCACCCGCTGGCTGCTTGGGTTAGACCTTAAAGTGTCAGGCACAAATGGTGCCCTGCCACAGGGTACTTTATTTAAAGCTCATTCAACAAGCTTTAGATAAAGTGTCGCCCCATCTTGTCCTTCCCCCTCCGCTCCCCCCCCCCACCATTTTGAAGTTCAGGGACACTGATACATGAGACACAGAGGCTGGCTGGAGCATGGAAATTGCCACATGAGTTGATGAATTGAGGCTGCTCTGATGCGCTGTACTTACAGCATATTGGAGCAGCCTTCATGTTCATGTACAGGCTCCCATGGTGACTAATAAAATTGACACCAGCTTGGGAAACCTACCTAATTTGTCAAAATCTGCATACTAGTCCCTAATAAGTATGGCTTGATGATCACCCTGAAATTCTTTGTGAAGCCCTTGTTGCCAGCAGGGTAATTACCAATTGGCAACACTGACAATTTGCACATTTTTTTGCACACTAGTATTTTGATTTTTGGTGTTTTTCTTGAAGCTTTGGGCTCCTGAGGTCAAGTGATTGCATTAGAAGTGTCAGCTCTCTAAGGTCATGTCATTAAATAAGAATCGTCAGCTCTCTAGCTCTCACAGAATGCAGAAAAGCTTAAAAACAGGAGCTCTAAGGGATCAAAAGCCAAAAGTAAAAGCAGCAGTATTCAACCTTATTTAAAATAAATCATAGATTTAAAATAGTATGATTTTTGAGATTTCTGTATACCTAGGATCCACCATGCTGTGTTGCATTCACACACTGCTTATTTTTTTCCCCCAAACTGAGCAAACTTCTAATTCCCACAATGCCCTTTGATTAGGTAACACTAATCTTGACATTACATGTGGGAGAAGTGAAGCAGATAATCAGTAGTTTTCAAAACTTAGTGTCCATGTAAGAGCCATGTAAGAGTCAAAACAAATATTCAACTGGTCTTGTCCTCCACCTTTCTGCTCAAATGAAGATCATCTTGTTTATATGTGGCTTTTAATTTCCTCTTGTACAGCATGCTTCTTCTCATCTAGATCTAAATCTAGATCGATTGATAGGTATGTCAAGAATATTAAAATTGCACTTGCCTTTGAGTAAAAGAGATGGAATATTAAATCCAAAAATCCAGTAGTATCCACTTATAATGGATTTAAAGGGTACAATATTTCTTTTCAGGAAAATTTGTTGAATTCCGTGGACAAATTATTGGCAAGTAGCACATAAATCAGCATTTTTTTAATAAGCAACTCTGAAATTTATTTTAGATGTAATAAAAAATGGGGGGGGTGTCAAGTACAAGTTAACAACAGTGCTGCATGCACACTCTTGTCTGTGCCCCATCCAGATCACTTGGGACCCCCACACAGGAGAACTAACCTTGGCCCAGTACCATGACGTCAAAGAAAGATATTGGTCCCTGTGGCAACCAGATAA
>NW_017729029.1:65133029-65136997 GCF_001723915.1 Gavialis gangeticus | reverse complement strand
AGTAAATTAGCTTGCAAGCTGCCGAGCCGCAACCGGGAACAAAGTGTAACTTGTAACTCCTGCATTCCAGTCACCATCATTAATGGTCGTAAGTCAATAAATCTCCTTTTTATAACCATATACATCTCATGCCTTCCTCATCCCATAAATCCAGATCTGTCACGAACCGGAGGGCGCTGCATAGCCCTTCTCAGTGCGGGGCAGGGGGAATTCCCTTAACTTGTACCTTCAAAGACCAGGTAAGCTCTGCTTGCCCTCAGCTTGTGGAATGGATCTATTCTGGATCTACAACAGAGTTCCCTCATTGGAGACCCCAGGCCAATTGAGTTTTTTTGTTCTGTAAGTCAGAAAGAGTCTAAGCATTGTATAGCCTGCATTTTGCTTCAATCCTTGTCCCCCCTTTCACCATTGTGGCTTCTTCCACCTGCAGGTTCCTGTTTCCTATAGTTTTATCGTCATTTCTGCCAGGCTAGTGTGCAGACAGTGAGACCTCATTGAGCGAGACCTCACTGTGACAGGCAATGACAAAGGAGCCTGAAAACTGCCAGATTGCTTTAATAATATTTTTATTTGAACCATTTCCTGAAGACTTACTTGAAGGTTCAAGTTCAGGAGCCCTCAAAGGAAAACACCCAAAACACAGATAGCTACTCTCTGCGTCTTCAGCAATCTCTCTCCCTTCCCCCAGTATATTAGTGGGATGCCATATCCAATCTGTATGAGAAAACTGCCATTTATATCTACCAAAACCACAACTGAAAGCAGTTGTCTACAGTTAAAGTCTTAAGACACGTCCAGACAAGCACAGACATCAAGACAACTGCACATGCCACACTTTCAGGTGCCCCCCATGCTGCTAATTTGCAGGGCAGGGGATGGGGAGTTTTGATACCAGAAGATCCTGGTGTCAAAAAACCCCACACCTAAAAAAGTGGGAGGTGCATGTGGTGGCAGCATGTGCCACCTGAAACTGGTGGCTGTCCGGCTGGAGCCACGCTCTGGCTGCTAGCCAGGCTCCCTGTTGCAGGATCACTGCAGCTGTAGCCAACGGAGGCCCACAAGACTCCAGGTAAGGCTGCTGCGGCCAGCTCAGGTGCTGACCTCGGCCTCCCCTACCCAACCCAAGGCAATATGCTGCACTCCAAAGAATGCATGCACAGGGGTTCCGTGGGGGCAAGTAGCAGCGGCTCATATAGGGTGGCCATTTGTCCAGTTTTATAGAGGACAGTCCAGTTTTCTGGTCCTCTGTCCTCTATTGTTATGAAACCAGACACCTTTATGTTCTCTATTTTTCACTGCTCAGCAAGCCATCCCACCCCCCGGTGCTGACACTGCTGCAGCTGCCTGCAGGAGCCCCCCACTCGGCCTGCCCCCACTGCCAACACCGCCACAGATGTCTGTGGGAGCTTCCTGCTCAGCCCGCCCCATCGCCAATACCGCTGTGGCTGCCTGGAAGAGCTCCCTACTCGCCGCCACCATGCCCCTGCTACCACCACCAGTGCCTCCAGGAGCTTGCCATGACCCACCCCAGCCTTAGGAGGCACACAACGTTCATGGTGGTGGGGAGAGTTGCATTTAATTCTTGAGGTACCTCAATGACCACCCTAGGCACATATTGTGCCACTGTTGTTTGCCCCTGGGGAAATGCATGTTCCCAGTCATGGGGGTGCATCCTTAAAGTCCCTGGTCAGATGCCTAAAAAAGTTGCCTAATTTTTTAAAAGAGAATAAATGCCCACCAGCTTGTTCTGACCTGCTTTATTTAGGCCATGGGCTGGCAGCATACAGTCCCTGGGCCAGATTTGGACCGTGGAACAAGTAGATTCAGCCCATGGAGGCAGACGCTTTGCCTGTGCCCATGCCCACACTGGGGCTGGGCAGTGAGGAGCTGAGCTGGGGCTGGGAAGCTTCTACCTGCTCCTGCACCATTGTCACTTCTCCCCACCACATCTCTCCCTGGCTGCAGCAAGGGTGCAGCTTCTAGCTAAGGGGGATTTGTACCAGGGCCAAGCTGCTATTAGCAGCTGCACCCATGCCACAGCTGGAAATCAGGAGCCTGGGGGCCAGCAAGAAGTGGTGGCATGGGAACTGCTTCCAAATGCCTGGGCCCAGCACAGGGAAGCACCTTGCGGCTGAGACACCATCAAAGCCAC
Source organism: Gavialis gangeticus (assembly GCF_001723915.1). NCBI lineage: Eukaryota > Metazoa > Chordata > Crocodylia > Gavialidae > Gavialis > Gavialis gangeticus. Next base: position 65,134,845 of record NW_017729029.1, on the reverse strand, counting down.
ATCCAGCTTGTACAGGTTGCCGGTCACTGGTTTAGACAAACAAAATCAGGCTTGAAAAGTAGGATTATTCTAATACTTTTCTTATTTAACATTTCTTAAGACCAATTAGATACATTTCTGGAAATCTTGCCTGCAGGTTCTGCATTCACTTGGTTCTGAGCCTGAGCATCATTGCTGTGGTGGCAGTTCACAGATTAAACAGGGATACATGGACTAACTGATGTCCATATGGGCTTTGAAGGCTGAAAACAAGGTAAGTCATCCCAAGAATCCAATATTTTTCCATGTTTGGGGTGATAATAAAGGGTCAGCGCACAGCATAAAGTAATAATTCCCTTGTCTCCTTGTGCTCTGTTAAAAGACAGTAAGAAGTACTAGTTGCTGTCGGTGAAAAATAAGCTGTTTTCTAAAATTACTAGGGAATTATTGCATTCCACATCCTCTCATGACTGGATTTTTTTCTTGGTAACCAGTTGAATTTCCTTTGCAAAGCTCTTACTGTAGAAGCACACATAGCTTAAATTCATTTCCTCTGTTATCACTTAAAAAGGTCTTCTTCTCTCCTCCCCCCAGGATTTCTTCACGTACTCAATCTGATATTTGTAACCCCTTTGTTTGACAAACAGATTGGGAAATTTAAAAATGCTGTCAAGTCAGGCCATTTCTACTAAAAGTGCAGTACCTAAAAATAAGCACACGAGGGCTCTGATACACACACATTGGATGTTTCTCTCTGGGATCCTCTGTTTTTCTCTATTGTACTGTATTTCCCCTGCTAGTTTTAGAAGCTGTCAAACTGCTCTCCAATGATCTGGGCTTGTATAAGCAACACACCAGCTGCCCAAGGCATATATTTAGCAGGAAAGAAGGATATTTTTTCTTTTTAAAAACTGCAAAGTATTGCTCCAGGTCAGGGTGCCAGTACATTGGGAGGGTAGAGTGAGGAGGCTAGAAAGGGCGCACACCTTCAGCTCCCTCCCTACCTCACTTTCCCTGCACATTTGATTTCTGTGCAGAAATTTTTTCCTTCTGTAAATAGTCTTCCTTGGTTAAGGTACATAGTGGTTCCAAGGCATATAGATGCCAGGAAATTTGAGGACCTGGCCTTGACTCAATCCCACACTCTCTCCTCTGGTTTAAGAGATACAGGTTACATTGCTACATGGTTGCTCTTCTTTGAATTGATGGCATTGAATGGCATTTTTAAATTGCTGTTGAGGCTATCAGCAAAGACAGGAACTGTGCCCTACTTTATGCTAGATTAAACCACTGTATCAGAACTGAATTGTTTTAAGAGGAAACATTACAAGACAATGGCTGTGAATATAAGCTTTCCCATCCAACATAATAATGTTCCACCTCATTTTACTTCAGTGGTTCCCAAACTGTAGTCCACCAACCACTGGTATGTAGTCACCAAGCTACTCTGTGCTTTCAACGTGTTTTTAATTAAAAATATGATGAAAAGGGTGCATAGTGGTCCACAAGAAATGGAAGGTTGATAATGATCCATGGGTCCAAAAACTTTAGGAATCACTGTGCTATTATATAAGAAAAATACTTCTAAATTAATTAAGCAAACTAGGTAGATAACATTTAAAACAAAAGGTTCTAATGATATTTTTCAGATCCGTCTCAAAAAAAATTGAAATAGGCTTAGCAAATTATTGTAAAATTAATTTCATTGATAAGATAATCCTCTAACTCACTTAGCTGTACTAACCCATGGCACAATCTTGTGACCCCTACGTCTGGCCAGACTTCCATGAAGTTTATGAGGCCTGGGGTTAAGTATGGATTACAGGATATGGCTTGG
>NW_017729029.1:65127178-65128029 GCF_001723915.1 Gavialis gangeticus | reverse complement strand
CTTGTGACCCCTACGTCTGGCCAGACTTCCATGAAGTTTATGAGGCCTGGGGTTAAGTATGGATTACAGGATATGGCTTGGGGAAAGGATCTGACAGGCACATGAACAATCTGTTGGAATATCTATTCTTTTGGATTCCTCAGGGCTCATTTTGATAGCTTGGTGTCTTCCCATTATGCAGCTCCTCTCCCTCTTCTGAATCATTCAAACACAATACCTGTAAAATATATTAGTCCAACCCTTTTCCTCTAGCTAGTTTCATCTATTTATCCAAAAAAAGACAGCATACATCATTCTTACTAAAGATAAGAATCTGACTTTCTGGTATTTTTATCAGTAAAGAGTAAGATCAAAGGAGTTAAACACTCCAACTGCACTGTTTTCCTCAAACTCAGTTTGTCCTATTATAATATCTGTTTATCAGTTACTGTAGGCATAGATAGTTCATTAACCACTACCCATTATATCAAAGGAAGACCTACAGCATAGAGATAAAAATAAGACTAGCTAGCAGCACCAGCCCCTCTTATTCTATCCATAATCAAAGAATAATTTGTTTATGAATATCAATATCTTTATTATAAAGCATAGAATTCCTAAATGATTACATTCGTTGTTGCTGCTTTCAACTCCTAGCCCTTTTCAGATAGTAGTATGTTAGTGTAGCATCATAGAAAATTAGGGTTTGAAAGGACCTCGGCAGGTCATCTAGTCCAACCCCATGTGCTTATTTTTAGGTACTCAAAGCAGGACCACTCCCAGCTATATCAACCTAGCCAAGGCTTTTTCTACGTGGGTCTGAAACACCTCTATGGTGTTTTGAGGCGGGCTTCGGCTTCCTTGATCACGAC
>NW_017729029.1:65126081-65127167 GCF_001723915.1 Gavialis gangeticus | reverse complement strand
AACTATGGTTAGAGATTCCACAACTTCTCTGGGTAACCTGTTCCAGTCCTTTACTATCCTCCTTGTGAGAGAGTTTTTCCTAATATCTAACCTAGACTTACCTTGCTGCAACTTGAGACCGTTGCTCCTTGTTTTGTCATCTTCCACCACTACTGAGAACAGTTTCGGTAGTTGAAGGCTGCTATTAAATCCCCTCAGTCTTCACTTCTACAGCCTAAATAAGCCCAGTTCCCTCAGCATCTTCTCACAAGTCATGTGCCTCAGCATCCTCTTACTATTCTTGTTGCCGTCCGCTGGACTTCCTTGAATTTGTCCACGTCCTTTCTATAGTGAGGAGCCCAAAACTGAACATATTACTCCAGATGTGGCCTCACCAGTGCCAAATACAAGGGAATAATCATTTCCTTCAATCTGCTGGCAACACTCCTAATGTAGCCCCATAGGCCGTTAGCCTTCTTCGCAACAAGGGCACAAGCATAGGTACTGGTAACATTCAAAATATTTCCATTCAGTATAGCTGTCCTTCTATGAGCTTATTCCTATTTACCTGGCTGCTCCTTTTAGCCACTGAAGATTATTGTACCACTGAAACTTATTGTAATAAACACCCTTCTCCCAATACTATGTAGCAATGAAGAAATAATGAAAATAGGAAGACTACTTCGACATATGGTAGCCATCTAAAAACTTTTGTTTCTAGTGCATAAAACTGAAGAATGAAAACAAGCAAGCATGAACTGATCCTTCTGGTGGGCAGATGCGTTTCAAGATGACTGTGGTTAATGCATAATACAATGAAAGGAAGGGCCACGTTACATGTACCTAGAAAACTAGTGTTCACTGAAAGAATGCCAGACCTGTTGATGTAACATTCATTTTATATATACAGTTAGTTAAACTACTTGTATCTTCAGATTATTGAGCCAACACATGTTTTCAAAGTGGAAACCTGTGTGTACTAAAACCATTGCCTTAGAGCCTTGTAACATGGGACACTTAGCACAAGTTATTTAGATCATAATAAACATTACTACAACTTAGAACATTTTCTGAGTAGTAGCATGGCAATGCTGACTACTATCTAAA
>NW_017729029.1:65109776-65121081 GCF_001723915.1 Gavialis gangeticus | reverse complement strand
CCAACACATGTTTTCAAAGTGGAAACCTGTGTGTACTAAAACCATTGCCTTAGAGCCTTGTAACATGGGACACTTAGCACAAGTTATTTAGATCATAATAAACATTACTACAACTTAGAACATTTTCTGAGTAGTAGCATGGCAATGCTGACTACTATCTAAATCAGAGGTTCCCAAACTTTTTCTTATTGTGTATCCCCTTCCAGATTTACCAGGTGCCTGTATACCCCCACCAGCATAGATTTATACTTTAATCCCTTAAATGCCAATTATTATTAGAATGAAAAAAATAAATCCTTCATTACACAGTTTCTCCTGGTACCCCCCACAGATGACTTGCATACCCCCAGGACTATGCAAACCACAGTTTGGGAACCACTGATCTAAATAAACTGCACCAGAGAGTCTTGTACCTGCTCTGGTGTAGTGGGAAGGCTGGTACAGGCAAACAGCTATTTATCAGTCCCAGGCCAAGTACGGCACTGGTGTATCCTGATTGTATTACCTCTGTGGAGCCATCCAAAGTTAATTAAACTTACATTAGGTGATACAATCTGGAGATACTCCTCTATGGAAAAGTCCTAATTTTGCTACATTAGTACAGTCCTTAGCACAAGTTTACTGGTTGAAGATTTAGTCAACAGGGTGCCTGTACATAGGCAGGGAGGCTTCTCTGAAGCATGGGCATCTGGTGCCACCTTAGTCGGGCATCTCCCCCATGGGAGATCATGAGATGGTTGATCATTGCGGCCAATCACTAAGGCTGCTTCCGGAAGTGGTTGCAGCCGCTTCTGAGAGCACCACAGTGCTCCACTCCCTGGCCAGCGCTTACGGGGGCAGGGACCGGTGCTCCTGTCTGCCCCCCACCCATCACCTAAGCAGCAAGTGAGGCCAGTGAGGGGGTGCACTGGCACTCTCAGGGCATGCACGTGCACCCCCTATGCATTGCCACTGCTCCGACATGCTGTAATTATGCGCACATGCTGATTAATCGAGTCTGCTAGAGTGTGCTAATTAACATGGTCCAGCCAGCCTCCACATCTCATTTACTAGCATCCTTATGCTTCAAAATGGTGACGGAGGTGCTTTAACTAAAGCTCATTAGATGAGCTTTAGTTAAAATGCTCCTGCTACCATTTAGAAGCATGGGGATGTTGACACAGAAGATGCTTTAATTAAAGCATCCCAACCCCGAAGCATGCATAAAAGCACCCTAGAGTTTTAAAGGCATGTTAACGTGTGCTAAGTATAATGTGTGGCAAGGCCCAGGTATTATAAATGGTTAGTTGATTTCAGTTGTACCTGTATATATAAACTCTCTCAACCATTGCAGTAATGTGGGGCCTTGGTCAATTTATTTGCATTTTTTTTTTCCTACATGGGAAAATACTACTGATAATTTTAACTGAGTCTAAACCTGTGTAATAACAAGTTAATTGGAATTAGAATAAAAGCTATATGGTACACAAGCAGCTGAATATTAAGTATGTTCTTTTTACCAGTTTTGTAATGGGAATTGATTGGATGAGTCTGGCTAACTCTGCCGTATTGTAAAATATTTCAGCTAAGAAGAAAGTGACTGTCTCCAGGCAAACAATATTTAAAAAAATTATTTGAGTGTGCCTCTCTAATAAAAAAGTCCAAGAAGGAAGAGTACATTTTGACCTTGATTTACTCACAACATGGTTTCAGAGAGAAAAAAAAATAAAAGTACCTCATTTTATTTACAGGTGAATTAAAAATTATTTATGAATATTGTTTTGGTAATAGCATGGGCCCTCTCTCAAAGAACATAGATGCTTTTGTATGTAGTGTAACATGTGAGAGCAACAAGCAATAGGAAGGGAATAAAGGACAGTGAACTGAAACAGTATAGTAATAATTCATCTATTAGACAAATATTGGTATAAGCCAAGTATATGGAGGTACTGAGAGAGAGAGCTGTCTGAAGAGAGAAGAGAAGGGAAAATGGTAAAACAAAATGTAAACCATCAACCAAAGGAAAAACTAGCAGCCACAGCAATTTCTTTGACACTCCCAGGTGAATAATAAGAAAACAACACTGATCGCTAGGCTAAGCCAGCCTTTATGTCCTTGTCTTAACAAGGACAGAGCAGACAGGGATTCATAGCACGCTAAAAATGGGACAGCCCACAAGAGGGCTGCAGCCTATCAGATCACAGAAACAGACACAGCTGTAAAGTATGCTCACTCAGCATGAAGGGGAGACGTGATTTCAGACAGTAGGCCTGTATTTTGTATACCCTCCTTCTAGGCAAGCTCATCCTCAGCGTCAGAGACTCACTGATGCTCCAATTTAATCTGCAGGGCTATTCTGCAGCAAACTGGCCACGCACCAAGTCCGTAAGTCATCCCTAGGGATTGAACCCAGGACTTTCCGTGAGTGTACAGATCTCTACAAAATGAGCTAAAACAGAACTCATTCATTTGTGAAAAAGTAGTGGACTGTATAGATACTGGAATCAGCAACTAGAAGAAATACTGTTTAAATATATATATTTATATATAATAGCAATGACAAAGAAGTTTCTGGGACCAAAAACCCAGGTAATATGGATGAATTCATTCTCAGGACAGGGCAGGGGGGAGGGAACAGAGCTGAGAGGTGGAACCAAGATAGAAAGGATAACCTCTTACTCCCAGACTAGAATCTGCAGCACAACAGGCATACTGGAGATTACAGAAGAAGGCATGAAATGATAACTTTTCTGGTATTAAAAACATTATGTGGTAAGTAACAAAGAATTTTGCCCCTCAATTCCTACATGGCCTGTATTTCAACATACCTATGTGACTCTTTACCTGGATAAGCCTGGACAAGCTATAGGAATCTCTTAAACAATTGCAAGTCAGCACAATGGAATGAAGGGGAGAAGCAGAAAAATGGAGACAACTGTTTCCTAGGACAAAACAAAAGAGTTTGGTGCCAAAGAGTTAGGTGGACAAAAATATGGGGATGGGCTTTCAAAGCAGTGAAGATGACAAGTTTATGTGTACCTTGCCAGGAGGGTGATCAGGTGATACCCACTAAAGAGAATGAGGGCTTATAGTACAAAAAAAATTAATTACCCAAATTACCCAAGGATGTTACAGAACACAATACAGCAAGGGTCAGCATTCCCCGGCATGTGCGCCAAGCATGGTACGCAAGGCCATATTGCTCAGCATGCCACTGCCAGCCCCAGCTCTGGGTAGCTGCTGCCAGCCACGGCGCCCAGGCTGCTCCAACACAGACAACAGGGATAGGGCCTGAGACAGCACAACCCTCCTGGTGCCCACTTCGAGGTGCGCGTGCTGTCACTACCAGCCTGGAGCTGATGCTGGGGCTGTGGAGCCCAGCTGTTTGCACCCTGTCTGCTGCCTGCTGCAGCTGCCCAGAGCCCAAGCTGGTTACAAGCAGCTGTGCCGGGCTCCAGAGCCCAGTCAGCAGCTTTGTGCTGGGAGCTGGGGAGAGGCCAGGGTTGTGCTGCCTCAGGCCACTCCCCCAACATCTGGTCCAAGGCATGCATGCACCCTCTGGTATGGAGCTGATGCTGGAGCCTGGAGCAGCTGTTTGCAGCCAACTCTGGGGAGCTGTTACCAACCATGAAGCCCAGGTTGCATGCAGCAGGGCTTGCAGCTAAGCCTGCCTGACTCCCACCCTCTCAGAACCCAGCCCAAACCCAGCCCCTGCACTGGGATGGGGCTGGCACTGCCCCTTGCCAGGAGTGCCACACCTTTGCAGTCTTAGCTGTACAGAGTGGGTGGGTCGGTGGATGGGCTGATGGGCAGGCTCCAGGCCAGGGCCTGGACTGGCTGCACTACAGCCTGGAGCTGGCTCCCTGGAGAAGCACAGGGGCTCCAGCGGGGCCAGGGCATTGCTGGGTCAGACTTTGTCTAGTGGCCCAGCAGCCCAGCTCTCTGTGCCCACACATCTGGTTCTGTGTGTGTGTCTGTTCTGGGTATGTTCTGCTTCTCTGTGTTTGTGCACATGTGGTTGTGTGTGTGTGTGTTTGTGTCTAGTTCTCTGTGTGCATGTGTATGTGTCTGGTTCTCCCTCTCCTCTCCTTTTTCTTTCTCTCTCTCTCCTCTTTTTTCTCTCTCTTCTTTCTATCTTTTTTTCTCTCTCTCCGTCATTGCAACATGCTTAACAAAAAAGGAATACACAACAGCAAAGGCAACATTTATGATTATTAAAGACTAATATGTAGCATGTCCTGCCATGTCCACCCCCCACCCCCACCCCCTGCCCTCATTTTGTTTTTCTGGCATGCTGGCACTCTGGCACCTTCCAAGGTAGACATTGTGGGTTTTTTCGGCACTCCGTCCAAAAAATGTTGCCTACCCCTGCAATACAGTATGAAGCAAGAAATTCTTTATGCACTTTTGAGTTATAAAAATAAATCTTGTAATTAGTATCACTATATAAATGGAGAAAGACAGGCCATTTCCATTCATAGCCATTTGTGCTGAATAAAGCACCTTCAAGGAAGGCAGTATATTGTGGACTGATTTGCCATTCCAACATCCTCTGAATTCCAGGTCAGCTTCCCTGAAAGAGACAAGAGATACTTACCGTCTTGCATGGGCAGATCTAGGATTTTAAAAAGCGGGGTGCAGATGGTGTTGTGCATCATTGCACATAACATAACACATTTTTCTCCAGTTAAAAAGAAACTACAAGCTTTACTAATATGCTAGGGACCTAGGCCTATATTATTCCATTTAAGATTGAAGCAAAAACAGATATAACTTTATTGGAATGAACATTGATTTGCTGTATTATATATTAAGTATTAAAAAACACAACAAGCTAGGCAAATAATCAAGTAATTAGGATTAAATGTACAGCTCTTGTTCAGATTCATAAAATGACATCTAACCTTCTTGAGCATCTTAACATCCAACATTTAACTAACCATATTTCCACATCTGAGTTAATGTTCAGCATGGACAGTCAGTTGTGATGCTCTTCAAACATTGTTGTTCAAAGCCAAATTCTCCAGCAAGGTTTTTTCGTGATATTGTTTATTGCACCAACTGTGTGGGTGAGAGAGCTGTTTGACAAGGTGACTTGAGGGAGGGGATTTGCTATCCAAGTTTGTCAAACAGCTCTCCTAACTGTACAGATGGTCCAATAAATGATATCACAAAAATTCTTTGCTTCAAGGACAGTAAATAGCAACATGATTAAGAGCTGCAAGGTGTGGACCTGCAAGAAACAATGCAGGAGTGTAGAAGAGGTCTGCAGACATGGCTTTGGGACACCTTAATGTGCTGCCTTTAAAGACAATTCAGGTCTTTCACTGCTACTGTTCTTTGGGCAGCTCCACGGGTTTGGGTTGTGGAGCCTAGCTGAGCTGACTACACACATAAAAAAGCTACACCCTGAAGAGCATGCCTCAGGACTTTATGCTGCTTACCCCATTCCTTACTGTTTTTGGTGCCACTGGTCTGCTCCCTAATGTCACCAGCCATGCTGGCTTCACTGAAGGGCAGGGAGAAGGAAGAATAGAACTTACCCCAGAAGCAACACTGGCCTTTGACCCCCAGAGCCTGGCTTAAGGGTCTGCACTGCCTATCCCATTCCCCACTGGCTTCAGTACCAGTAGTTTGCTTTCTGTGGCAGCAGCTGCACTGGCCTAGCCATGTGGGAAGGAGTGGGGAAAAGTAGATGGGACTTTCACCCAGGAGCAGCACGTGCCCTGGACCCTGGGAGTACTCTGGGCTCCCCAGTACTTACCATATCCCAGTAGTTTTCAATCTTTTTACTTGAGACACTCATCTCTCCCCCCCACCCCCCACTCTGCTTGGCCCCAAACACATTTGCTCCCTGCGTGGTGCCTGGATGTGTGTCCAAGTCACCATTGAGGACTGGGAACCAGTGGGTCAATTTCTGGCCTTAGTTACTCCCAGGGCAATCTCCCCAAAAGTCTAGCCCCAGGGCCAAAATGGACACCTCACTCCATGGCCCCTCCCAACAGCCTTGGGAGCATGCAAAAAGCTGGGGAGAAGCCAAGCTGAAAAGCCTACATGCAACAGAGTGCACTTAGAGCAGCCTGAAGGAGTGGCTGTGGCAGTAGAGTCTGGCACAGACTGGGCAGCTGGGTGAGAGCCTGAGGATGAAAATCACTGCTCTATGGCCTTTAAGTCTCTCCACCTGCCTCTCCTCCCAGTTTCCCTTTTAGCAGCTCCCTCCTCTCCTACTCTCAAGTCTAGTCTGACATTGTGCAGGGCAGTCAGCTACTGAAGCCAATGTAGAATAAAGTTCTCAACATTCAACTAACATGTCCTTAGACCAACACAGCTACTACCTACATCCTTGTAGCATGAGCTGTGACATTTTTACCCTAACAGTTTGGTAGCACTCATCTGCTACATGGATGAGTGAAGGTCCACCCTCCTCACTCCTGAGACAGGGACTTGCACATGACTTTTAATATCATGTGGTACGGTAAGGTCAACAATTAGTTGCAAGTTACTACCAGAAGATGTCAGTGACTGGTAATTATTAACCTGCAGACAGGAAAAGGAAAGTGACTGCTACCTGGCAGAAGATCCCACACTTCAGAATCTATCCTACCAAGGAATGTAGATCAGGCTCATCACCAGCATACCTGAGCAGCACCCTCCACAATTCATAAAGCAGTGTGATGCCTGTCACATATGGCTCTTTCCTTGTCTCTCTTCCTCTTTTCCCCAGGATAAAAAGACCGGACAGTCACCTCACTGGGCTCAATTGACCCCAACTGTCTTTCATAAATGCTACGGTCAGAAGGGAACTCAACAGATCATCAAGTCCGACCCCCAGGCAGGAAAGAGTGCTGGGGTGATATGACCCCAGCCAGATGCCTATCCATCCTTCTCTTAAAGACCCCCAAGGTAGGGGAGAGCACCACCTCCCTTGAAAGTCCATTCCAAATTTTGGCCACCCTTACCGTGAAGAAGTTTTTCCTGATATCTAGCCTAAATCTGCTCCGTCAGCTTGTGACCATTGTTCCTTGTTACCCTAAGAGGCGCTCTGGTGAACAGAGCATCTCCTATCCCTTGCTGCATCCTGCTCATGAATTTGTAGGCGGCCACAAGATTACCTCTTAGCCTTCTCTTGCAGAGCCTGAAGAGGTCCAGGTCCCTCAGTCTCTCCTCATAGGGCTTGTCCTGTAAGCCCCTAACCATATGAGTAGCCCTCCTCTGGACCCTCTTGAGTCTATTAACATTCTTCTTGAAGTATGGTGCCCAAAACTGGACACAGTACTCCAGCTGCAGTCTGACCAATGCTTCACAGCGGGAAGTATCACCTCCTTGGATCTATTATCATGCATTAGCAGATGCATGATGAAAGTGCAGTTAGCTTTGCTGATGATTTTGTCACACTGACAACTCATGTTCATCTTGTAGTCCACTATGACTCCAAGATCCCTTTCTGCTTCTGTGCTGCTGACAGAGTCACTTCACAGCCTGTAGGTGTGCTGGATATGTGCTGGACTTAGTAAAGAACTAACTTGTAATTGATTGACAGAGAAAAGAGGATGCAGGAACTTGAATAAGAATACTCAGAAAGCCCAAACTCACTCTGCTAGGAGCCAGAGATGTGTGCAAAATTAGCAAAAAAAAACCCCCTCATTTGCAAATGCAGAGCATAAATGCAGCAGGGTTTACCAAATAACACATGGAAAACATTGAGATATGAGGAAAAAATAACCAAAAGCTAATGTGAAAATGCAAAGTAGAGGAGATAAAATGCAAAGGAAGACATGCATGTACCGTGGAGGAAAATATGATAATGGAAAATGCCCTACATATGGGTCACATCAACACCTGTAGCAAAACAAATTAGAGTAAAACTTGCACAGAAGAAAAGCTAAGAAAAATTAAACAACACAGAGAAATAGTGACTCAGAGGGTGAAATCTTGTACATATTTGGCCTTAATGAGGGGCACAGCATGGAAAAATAAATGGTTTGGGACTTGAAGGTTAGCATCAGACGTGAAGACAAAGGATCTAAACAGGATACTCAATGCTAAATAAAGAGTGAAGCATTAATGAATATGTTCTGCTAATAGGTTTTTCTCAGCAGCATGCAAGCAAAGAAGATGAAATTACAACCAAACAGTAGCTGCACCACAATATTACAAGAACAATGCAGAAAATGAAAAAGAGGCCAAAACTTCACACATTTCAAGCAGAGAAAATTCTGCTTTCACCAAGGGTGCAGACACAAGTGCAGCTCCCTACTGTAACTGATAATGCTTTGCAGGAAGCACTCTGAGTTGCAACAATCCCACAGACGAAACAGAAGTTCACTGTTGGTTCCAGGGGGGAGGGGAATTAGCTGCTGGCTTCAACCCTGCAGCTGGTTTCCCCTAGCAATGGCCCTCCTCCCTGCCAGCCTACGCAGTTTTCAGAATGGGAGGGTGGAAAGGAAGTGAAGAGAGTTTGGTCTGGGTTTTTTTCAGCCCCCGCTATAGGGTGGGTGGGTGAATTGGAGCCCCCCACACCTCCAGGGGCTCTGATATACCTGCCCCATCCTCCAGTGGGGACTAAAAAAACACCCCAGACTGAACTCCCTCCATTCCCTTTAACCCTTCCATTCTGAAAACAGTGACAGACTGGCCAGCAGCACAGAGACTAAGTTACAGAAGATGTTACATTTTGAACATGTCTTCTTCTGAACCCTCATGCAATTAGGGTTCAAATTTTTACCTTATCAGCCATTTTTGAAGTGGTCTGCAGCCATGCACTTGTGTTTGGTCACAGCCATACTTTCTGTAGCCAGATTGGGTGAAAATTGTCGCTTCTGTCTGTGCCCCTATAGCATGCACAAACCTAGTGATACTAACCCTGGGACAAATACTAAATGGATCAATAAACAAAGCTAAAAACTTCCAGAGCAACAAAGATTCCTGCAAAAAGATGTTAAAAGACTCAAACTCTTTTTGAAGGACTTGGATGACTTCCAGGTATATCTGTAAATAGATAAACTGGTTCAGCCAGAGAAGCGCCTACCTAGCTTAGCACCTGTTGCATTTGATGGGCAAATATCTTGCAAAAGTCACAGAGCCTGCAAGCAGCATGGTAGCCAGTAGCAGGAGCTAGAAGGCCCTTTTACTTTAAAAGGAAAGGCTACCAGGCTGAGCTGAATTAGGGAGAACTGGCAGCTAGGAAACAAGCTAGCTGCTAATGAAATGGCTGCCAGCAAACAGACTAGATTGCCAGGTGCAGGTAGAGGCTAACCATGGTAACCCTGGGGATGGAGGCAGAGCAGTAAAATGCAAGGGCAGTCAGTAAGGCAGCCCAGAAACAATGTGCTGCACAAAGAGGAGCTAAGTCCTAGCAGACTGAACAGATCGATCGTAACTCCTGTGAGTGCCTGCAAAGCCATGTGACCAGATGTGGTGGAGCTTCGCAGACTCTTAAAGCCAGTGCCTGTGTCCAGGCAGTCAATCTGACCCTGCTAGCCAGAGTGAAGAGTTCTTGCCCTGGAAAGCTGTGGTGGCAGACTCCGCTGTCTCCTGGAATGCCAGACAATGCCAATAAGATACCGAATGCTTGCTGCAAGGGGGATAGGACCCAGGACAAGGGAAACTTGTCAGGCTGCATGTTGGCTTGGAGTTTTGTTAGAGCCTCAGTGCTTATGTGTTTTCTTTGAGTTCTAACCAGTAGACTGGGTTTGGGATTGTAGACATCTTTTAAAGGTCCCATTAGTGCTTGAGGGGCGTGTGATTGCCTTTAGCCCTGCTCAAGGCACCGACCAGGTGGTTTGGGGAGAAATGCCTACCTAAGTGATGATTGGAAGTCCCTGTGAGGCATGGGCATGGCTGTGGAGGAGGCTCAGAGACCGTGATTAGCTTATAAGGCAGTGGTCATCTCGATCCACTGGTAGCCTCTTCGAGTTGATCCAAAGCTGGGGTGGGCAGCTGAGGGCCCGTGCACATGCATGCATGTGGCCCAGCACAGCAGGTCAGTCCATGGGGGAGGGAAGAAAAGGGGGCTTGATTGAGGCCCCCGCAGTGAAGGACAGAAGCAAGAGCAGGGGTAAGTTGAGTTGGGCCCCAGCTGGGTGGGACTCACCTGCTGGGGAGGCATGCCCCAAAATAATTTTTTCTCCCTCTGCCTCGATCTGCGCCCCGCCCCCCACTTTCCTCCCAGGCAGAGGGGAGGGGGTGGCAGCAGCTCACAGTAGATCTTGGGTTGCTTTTAAATACCAAAGGTAATCTCCTACTTAAAAAGACTGTAGACCACTGCCATAAGGCATCAGGTGCCCTACATCAGGTACAGGCCAGGAAGGCCTACCTAGCATGAAGGCTGGTTAGGTACCAGTAGGGTCTAAGAGGGATCTGCTGATAGAAGGACAGAGCAGGGCTTGTTTTAGGACCCTTGGGGTAGGCTCCATTTCCAAAAATAATGCAGAACAAGGCAGGGCAGGATGGAAAAAAGGGAGGATAACCTAGAGCCACAGCCAAGCGGGAGCTGTGTGGGCACTAGGGGGCATCACAGCTGCCCCAGGGCACTGGTCCTGTTACATAGAGACTGAAAAGCAGGGTAACCTGTACACTTGAAAAGAGCTGAACAGCTTGCAGTGCTACACAGAGCTCATTTCCAAATGCCTCAAAATGAATAATTATGACATGACTAAGGAAAAAAATTCAATACTTAATGCCAAAGGGGCATACTGACAAATGCTGCTGGATAAAGAAAGCAGCCACCTTGCCACATTTTGGACCCCACTGGGTAAAGAGAAAGAATTGAGAATGTTACTTGGGATCAAATGTACAAGCAAGACTCTTGGAGATTAGCATAACTGCCAACTGGGGCTGTGCAAAATGCCTGCATTTCATTTCAGTTTCAGATTTGGCATTTCAGAGGGACGATGTTTAGTTTCAGTGTTTTGTAGGGCTGTTCAAAATTGCTGTTTGGTTCTGGATGTGGCATTTTGGAGGGACAGTGATTCGTTTCAGTGGTTCAAATCACTCTCCCGTTTCATTTTGGTCAAAATTGTTTCGGAGCTGTTTCAGAATTTCAACAGTGTTTCGGTCATAGGCTATAATAGAGAATCACAAAACTGCTTATAACTTTGTAATTTCTTGCCTGATACAGAATAAATGTGTAGGCATGGTAGCCCCTTTCTGAGGCCATAAAGCCTGCCAAGTTTCAAGGAGATAGGTGCAGAGATTATGGGAAACTGCACGTCAAACTGTTCAAAGCAAAGCTAAACTAGTATCACTTCCCAGCAGTGGCAGCATGCTGTTATCCTGCACGCAGATCCAGGGCCCGCACCACCTGGGAGGGCTGCAGCACTGTGCC
>NW_017729029.1:65098313-65104776 GCF_001723915.1 Gavialis gangeticus | reverse complement strand
ATCCTGCACGCAGATCCAGGGCCCGCACCACCTGGGAGGGCTGCAGCACTGTGTCAGACTCCTCCCGGGGGGTGCAGGCCCCCGGATCTATGTGGAGGATGACAGCATGCTGCCGCTACCGGCTGGGACCAGCTCCAGCACCTGAGTCTGCTTGGCACACCCTGCCAGGAAGAACCCAGTGCTGGCTTGGCCCCAGGCAGCAGTGGCAGCCTGTTGTCATCCTGCACATAGATCCACATCCCATGAGCTGCCAGGCGGGGGGGGGGAGGAGGAACATTCCCTTTCTCCTGCCCCCTACTGTTCCATGCGGCACAGAGGGACTTTGCCACAAGAACCCAGAGGCCCCCAATCGCCATTGCCGGTGAGGGAGGAGCTTTTTTTTTTTTTTTTTTTTTTTTTACAATCTCCATACTCACCAGCTGCAGTAGCAGCAATCAGGGGCCTGTGGGCACTTGTGGCAGAGCCCCCCATGCAGCATGCGGCAGTAAGGGGCAGCGGGGATTGTCTCCCCCCACCTGGTACCTGTGTGGCCTCATGGCATGGGTGCAGTGCAGTTTGGCACAGCGCTGCACACTGTCCAGGGCAGCTCCAGCAGTCAGCTGGAGCTCCCATTTCGATCCCCAGCTCTCTAATCATTCCCCCAGCTTTTCCCGGGAGGCGTGGCCCTGATCTGTGTGCAAGGTTTTCAGCAAACTGCTGCTGATGGCTGGGAAAAAGCCCAGAGCTGCCACCACCATCCCCAGGCAGCCACGGGAAATGTGAGAGCTGGGGGAAAGATCAGGGAGCTAGGGAATCAAACCAGGGACTGTTCAGGGACCTGAAAATTCCCCCAGCTCCATTCGCCAGCCCCTGGTTCAATTCCCCAGCACTGGGGTTGGAAGGGACCTCAGGGACAGATGGTTGTCATTGGCCGGTGGCCAATGGCCAGCTATGGATGTCAGTATCAGAGCAGCCCTTTCCCACCCTCCTCCCCCTCCCTCTTTTCCTGCAAACCCATCCCTAAAACAGCTCTGAAACATTTCAGGAACATCCGAAACATTTTGGAAAGTATTTCAGATGGCCCATTTTGTTTCACTGCCCTGCATTTCGTTTCAGATTTGATGTTTCGACCATCAAAATGTCCAAATCCAAAATGAAACAAAACAGCTGCCAAAATTTCGCAGAGCCCTACTGCTATTGATATTCTGGGGTATAGAAGCAGATGCAGAATGGCTGAACTTATGGCAAGGCATGATTCCCATCTCATCTGTCTGGTAGTGACAGAAGGAGAGAAATGTTTGAGGTACTTTGAAACCTTACAACAACAACAGGAGACAGAAAAATGGGAGCAGCAGCAACAGCATGTCACAGACGGAATCAAGAATCTGGAGCCACCCACTCCACATGGAAACAGGCCCAAGTTGCAGCAGAGTTTGTCGATCCCAAATTGGCCTCATCATCCATCTTCAGAAACAAAGATAACACAATCCTGGAAAACAATCATCCTTGACTATGAGGGATTACTGAAGGAGAGAGAATTGCTTGCAATATCATACATAGGGCATTTTCTGATTTACCAAGAACTATGACTACATTCTCCCTCCCTACCCACCTCAAAATCATTAAAACAGATACCTAGACCTATTAAGTTAGTTCAGAGACCATTAGGATTTGCCAAACTATTAAGGATTTCTTCCTAGACTCAGTCATGCAAGAACTGTGAAGAGTACAAACTGGATAAAAGATGCAAGAGGGACACGGCTAACTCAACATGAAGCCATAGCACATATCAAGGAGCTGAAAACTTTCACATATACTGTGATATGGATGAAGGAGAAACCATACAACCTGTTATCAGTGAGAAGCTGCCAAGCCATCATTCCAAGGTCTGCTGACAGCTTCCACAGCATTCACAAAAAAAGCTACAGTCCTTGATGGGAGAGCAGTACCTAATGTCTCGCCATGGCATTTGCACACATAAACTTAAGAGTCATAGAAAATTAGGGTTGGAAGGGATCTCAGCAAGTCATCTAATCCAACCCCCTACTCTAAGCAGGACCATCCCCAACTAGATAATTCCAGCCAGGACTTTGTTGAGCTGGGCCTTAAAAACCTCCAAGGATGGAGATTCTACCATCTAGGTAACCCGTTCCAGTGCTTCACCACCCTTCATGTGAGAAAGTTTTTCTGAATATCCAACCTAAACTTCCTTTGCTGCGACTTGAGACCATTGTTCCATCATCCACCACCACAGAGAACTAACTCCATCCACTTTGTAATTACCCTTCAAGTAGTTAAAGGCTGCTATCGAAGTTGGACTGGTATGTTAAAAATGAGAAAGCACTATAGTAGAAAGCACCAGAGAACATTTTTTAAAAGCCTCCAAATATCTTGAAGCATATGTTACTGACTTTGCAATGCTGCTTTGATACCCACACTTCAACTATGTTGTAAATATCCCAACAAGCAGAGTGGCCAAGTTAACATAAATGTGAGGCTTTCAATGTTGTCTCCCATGATAGTTTCATCAGTAAAATAATGAAATACAGTCTAGAGAAAACTGCTGTAAAGTAGGTACATAACTAGCTGGATAATTATGCTAAAAGACCACTCAAAGAACCAGTATTTAACTGGGAGGAAGAATCAAGTGCGGTCCTTTAGGAGTTTGTCTTAAGTCTGGTTCTGTTGAATCTCTTTAACAATGACTTGGAAGTTAGATTTATTCTATGGAATCCATGGAGGAAGCAGGATTATTGTAGGTTCTACCAGATTACTCATAATCTGTAATGCCCTCAACATTATGATGAGCCTGAAATGAGTGAAAACACCAGAGACTGTGGAATATGTTCAACCATGGTGATCAGCTGCAACTGGGAACTACATCTTGAAATACTTCTGTGGCTAGCAGAAAGAAAGTGTTTAAAACATGCCTGATTTACACTTAGTCTTTAACTGCAGGAAACCCTTGGTATTTGCGGGTTCAGCATTCGCAGTTTCAAATATTCATGAATGCTGAACACACTGGGTACATCTACACATGCAATTAATATGATGCAATAAACTCCAGCAAATAGTCCACCGGAGTTTATTGCTCCCAGGTGCCACATTTACCTGTGCGCCCAGGAATGCAGCATGTTGAGCCAGAGTGGAGGCGCTTCAGGTGGCAGGGAGCCCTGGGGGTCAGCCTGCCAGCCCAGGGCTGCTCTGACCCAGCTCAATGTGCTGTAGAGGGCCTGGCTGGGGCACAAGAGTGCTTTAGGGTGGGGCTAGCCAGCAGAAAGCCCCTATACTGAAGCAACCTTGTGCCCCATACAGCCCAGTCAGCATCTACACGTGTGCTGCTTAGCAGTAAATAAACACCACTGAAGAATGGCATTTGCATTTTAACCTACAGCACTATTTATTAGTTTACTGAGACCTAATAAGGTCACATGTGTAGACATGGAGACTTTACTGTAGAGCTAATTAAGCAGCTCTGCAGTAAATGTCTTGTGTAGATGTGTCCACTGTCTCACTGGTTAAGCAATGATATTAATGCAAGAAGGAAAGCTCTTTCCCAGAAAATTAGAATACAGAAGAACATATTCATTTAAGGATTCAGAAGACGAAACAAAGTAAGTTATCCAAACAAGAAAAAAGGAATTTAAACCAAGAGCTGTCAGAAGAGCTTTTTTATGAAGTCATAAAAAAAGGTGGTGCAAATAGCAGGGTTTTTCCAAGGAAAGTCTACTGTATTAAGGTAACTTTTATAGTGGCCTGAAATGTAGAAGTCAAGACCACACTTTCAACAAACAAGAAACATGGAAGAACTGGCAAAGTGAGGTATATCAATAGCAACTGGCAGAGAACATGCATTTAAATGAGTAGCCAAGGAAGATGGCCAGTTGTAAACCAAAAAATGAGAGTTTGTTTAGGTTGTATAACATATGGCTAGAGTTAGCGGGTGGGTAGATCTCATCCTTGCACATTTAACAGGTTCTCTGGTCTCTATCTGCTGGCTGGTTGTCATCATAAGTTTAAGAAATAACGGGCATCTCAGATGCTGTTCTGGCAATTAGGTGCATCTTGGTTTTCAATGGCAGTCACTACATAAAAAACACAATGAAAAAGCTGACAGCTTATTTGTTCTTTTGCCTTTGAAAGCTTATAGCTGCAGATTTTTGTTTCAAACAAAAAAAACTAGCTTCAATTACATTTTAATAATGAACTTAATTTAATGGGATCCCTTACTCAAGAAACAGCAGAAAAGGCACAAGAGTGCTAGTATTTAAATGGTTATCTAGGCAGGGATAACAAAAATGCACTAGGAACCTCTTACTGGTAACACCTTCTATTGGCTGAGCCCTATTTCATAGCTAAGAAATCTTGAGAGACAAGGTCCAGACCCTCAGTCTCAGCAAATCAATGTCACGCACTGAACATTAAACAGGACTTGACTTTGAATGTCTTGATGATGTCTCACTATATGACAAGCAAGACACTGACCAGTATTAGTACTTGTAAAGTAGATCATGACTCCTTCCCTAGAGGTGATTGCCTCCTCCACAGACCTGCACTGGAATGCAGAGGAAATCCAGGGTAATGTGTAACATTTCCTAAGTTGTGTGTGGTATGTTCTTAGGCTTTTTAAGTAACACGTTTCATCATCTGTTTTAGATGGATCAAATATTATGTATTCAACTTACAGTGTATGTAATGTATGTTTCTCCAAATGGAATTGCCCCAGAAAAATCAGTGAGAAATGGCATCAATACTTTCTGATGATGACAAGTTCTCTCTGAAACTAACTGCTATGGCTACAAAGAAAATTCAAGAGAGCCTGAAGCTCCAAAAGGCACTGAAATACAAGTAAGGGATTTGACTTTCCGTGACCCCAAAATAGGATGATTCTCCTCTTCTGCAAAAACAAGCAAAATATAGTGAAAGCATTCAGGAACAATAGCCCTTAATAATTTTTTTCTTTCTTAAAATCAGATTTGTGTTTCCCTGTTGCTCACTTACATTATTTATACTGCAGTCAGCCTGTAAGCTCTAAATCAAGAACTGGGGTTCTCATTGTGCCAGGCACTGTATAAACATATACAAAAAGATATTCCTTTCCTCCGAGAGTTTACAATCTAAGGTCACTGGCACATATCACATTTATGGTGCTATTAATGTGTTAACCCATGTTAATCTCTTTTTAATCTCTCCCCAGCAAGTTTGTTCTTGGGAAATCCTACAATTTGCTTTTTATTTTTTTTTACAGCGATTCTCCCCCCACAGTTGATTTGGTGGTTGGTTTGGTGATGTGCGTGCATCACTTGTGAGTCAGTCATTTTTCTTCATATGGCATATTTCTATTAGCGTTAAACAGAAACATGCTATGTAGTCATTGCATTTATGGCACCATAAAATGGAAAACAAGCCACAAGGGTATTCCACAAAAAATGTGGAACATCTTTACGGCTGGATTGTATGGCATCATAAATTGAACATGTAGGTTCAATCAGGTGATTGTCATCATCAGAAAGTGAAACCCAGCAGGGGCTGTAGGACACCTTTGAGGTGCCAGATCCCAGTGAGCTTCAGGGCATGTGGCAGCTCCAGGGTATGGGACACAGAGCCTTACACTCAGTTTAGCATTGGGATCTGGCACAGGGCAGTCCTGGGGGCCAATACAAAGCTACTCCCTCTGCCTAGCTGGCAATACCAGGTTGAGGGCAGCTCCAAGCCCCATACCCAAATACTCCCTGCCCTATTCCCAGAGACATCCCCAGGTCTTGGATCTGGGATGCCAGGTGCCTTTTTAAATGAGTGCACAGGAATGGGGGAAGCAGAAGTCAATAGTTCACTCTACCCATTGGAATCACCAATTACAAGGCATCAAATACAGCCCACTGAAAACAGACATATTAGAGTACACTGAACTCAGTATTTGTTCTCTTTTATACATCACCATACATCAAAGCTTCTAATTCTGAGGGAAGTCATTTCTTGGCTGCTGTGCCAAATCTATCCCTCAGTGCAGGGGGTGACAAACTCACTGTAGGCCAGATCTAGACCATCTAGACCAGGGAGCTCCTGTGGTTCAGTGGTGTGCAGTGGCATGGAGCCTCACTATTGCAGTGTACAGCTGGGGGGACACATGCCCATGAGAAGCAAGGGGGGCAGGAGTGTTCGAAAGCCCCCCTGGCTCACCAAGGGCATCTGGGACTGCCTGCTTGCCAAAAAGGCGGCGTATGCCCGGTGGAAGGGGGGTGAAATCTCCAAAGAGGAGTATACCTCCTCTGCTCGGGCCTGTAGACGAGCTGTTAGGAAGGCCAAGGCGGACATAGAGCTCGGATTAGCGTCCAAATTAAGGACAACAAAAAGTCCTTTCTCAAATATATTGGGAGGATGAAGGCGGCGCCGGGTAATGTGGGACCCCTGCAGGATACGCTGGGCAATCTGGTGGTTGCGTCAGAGGAGAAAGCGGACCTCTTTAACCAATTCTTCACCTCCG
>NW_017729029.1:65079298-65097975 GCF_001723915.1 Gavialis gangeticus | reverse complement strand
AACTACTTCACAGTTAGGGCGGCTAGGAGCTGGAACCAACTTCCAAGGGAAGTGGTGCTGGCCCCTACCCTGGGGGTCTTTAAGAAGAGGCTGGATGCCTACCTGGCTGGACTCATTTGAGTCCCGTTTCTTGTTTTGGGGTTTTTGTTGTTTTCCGTCCTGGCGGGGGGTCGGGCTAGAAGATCTACTAGGTCCCTTCTGACCCTAAATCTATGAAACTATGAAACTATGAGAAGCCAGGGGCATGCAGTGGTTGAGAGACACATTTGGCTGGAGCTCCAAACTGCCACATGTCCTTGGCCCCATTGGGGGATGCCTGCCCCCAGCTCCCTGCTGCAACAATGCAGCTCTGTGCAGATGCATGCCCCCAGACCTATGCTGCTGCACACCGCTGGTACTGCCAACTGGGCAGAGCTCCACATCATCAGTCAACAGAATGGAGTCAAAGTCATCCAGCTGCATGAAGCCACATTCAAGCAGCTGTACACCACCAGCTCTGTGCTGCTGCCTGGAGGCACGGAGCTCTGGCCAGTCAAAGTGTCAGGGGCACGTAGCAGTGCAGAGCTGAGGAACAGTGCACTTCCACAGACTACTAGTAGACCAGTGTTACAATTCCACAGGCTGAATGCAGCCTGTGGACCATATTTTTGACACCCCTGCCTTAGCGAACACAGCAGCAGTTTTGGATCACATTTGCATACAAATTACACTCTTGTGCCTGTTTAATAATTGTCCTAAACATACCGCGTAGAAGAAAGGCAGAGGACACAATTAGAGGGCTGGGGATACCACCCAACAGAGCAGGCTGTAAAGTATGTAGACCAATAAAAAGGTCTGATATGGCATGGGAGATCAGGGGTACAGAGCTGCACTGCCCATCCCTTCTGCAGCATTACTCTCTGTAACACAGCTTGCTGCTTCATGTTACTCTCACTGCAGATTCCAAGCGAGGGAAGTGTGAGTGCAGGCAGCTGGCCAGTCCAGGTGGGTTGAGACTTCCAGCCTGCAACCATGACCAACTGCAAGCTCTTTTCCATGCTGGCAAAAGACTGCTGACTCCTGGTGAAGAAAAGTGACTGACAAGTGACACACACACCATCCAACCAGCTGGGAGGGGGTGTTGGAAGGGGAGGAATAGCTGTCATTAAAGAAAATCTCTCAGAATCCAGGATATGTACATAATATTCCCACAGAATAAATTTGCAGGGGAGAGATTTAAGAAGAACTGAATGAAAATATGTATTTGCATTCTATTAATTGAACTAAAGGGCAGTGTAATCATAATAATACCCAGAGGCATGAGAGATAGATTAACACAATCCCTAAAATCTAACCCTACCTAAAATTTCTCGCCTCAAAGTGGTAAATGTCCCAGAAAAGTGAAAAGTAATAGTAATGATCATTTGTGATTCTTATATCCCCATTCAAAAGCTGGCACTGTATATTGTACCTGTTCATCACTTTTATAAGAACTTGAGTGTAGGCATGTGAAAGGTCACAACAGAAATCTAAACAAGTAATTTTTCTTTCTTTTCTTTCAAAAGGACAATTTTTCAAACATTAACATAGGAACTTAAAAAAACTCTACCCGAAAGCCAAAGAATGGGTTAAGCATGGATATTTTAAACCTGTTTCCTGTACACTACACAAATAGATAATTATCAGGAAAAACCTAATTATATGTCATGCATTAAACAAAAGTAAGAAGGGATGCCATCTGAAAAATCTTCAATACTCATGGTATGTATTTAAAAATTTGAAGGTAATGCTTCATTTTCATGCTACTCCTCCACCCCAACTTTTGCACACCTGGATTCCTTACTCCATGCCTTATAGAGTGTTAAGTCCTTCTCCTTATAGAACATTGGCCCTTCTCCTGACAGATGATTATGACCTCGCAGGGATAATGAAGACCTGGTGGGATTCCTCCTATGACTGGTTGGTAGGTATAGGACGCTATACCCTCTACAGGAGAGATCATGTTGGGAAAAAGGGTGGGGGTGTAGAGCTATCCATGTCAAGGAGCAGTACACTTCCCTTCAAACTGAATTTATTAACTATGGAGGGCATCTTGAGACCCTCTGGGTTAAAATATGGGGGGGAACATGGGGAAGGACATATACTCTATATCAGTCTATACTAGTCTATTACAGACCTCCTAACCAAGAACTGGATCTCAAATTCAGTAGGGAATTGGACAAGGCTGGACATTCCTGATGCATGATCATCATGGGAGACTACACCCTCCCTCACATCTTGTGGGATGAGCACACAGCCAGGTCTGACCAGTCACATAACTTCCTCACCTGGATTGACAACCTGTACCTAACGCAAGCAGTCTACGGGCCAACTAGGGGAGAGGCACTGCTGGATCTGGTTTTGGCCAAAGGAGATGATCTGGTGAGTGACCTGAGGATCGAGGGCAAACTTGGTGACAGTAACCATGTTCTGATTACTTTCTCTGTCCAACGCAGGGTGTGCAAATTCCTCAGTAAAACAGAAATCCTCAATGTTAGGAAGGTTGACTTCCACAAGCTCAGGAGACTGGTTAGTCAGACACTAAGGGACTATGGCTCCCTAGGAAGGGGAGTCCACGAGGAACGGTTGTGTCTAAGGAACTCAATCCTTAATGCACAAGGGAAGACCATCCTGTCCCACTGGAAATGGAGTCAGAGGGCAGAGAAGTCCCCTTGGTTCAACAGGGAGCTTCTGGGTCTCCTGAAACAAAAAAGAGAAGCCTACACCAGATGGAAAACTGGAATCATCACCAAGGACGACTACTCAGCACTAGCCTGTACCTGTAGGGAGTAGTCCAGAAAAGGCAAGGCAGCAACCAAACTCAGGCTAGCCACTGGAATCAAAAATAAAAAGTCATTCTTCAGATATGTGGGAAGTCGAAGGAAGAACAAAAGCAACATTGGCCCCCTGCGAGATCAAACAGGACAGCTGATGTCTGGTGCACAAGAAAAGACCAATCTCCTAAATGATTACTTTGTATCTGTTTTCCACCCGCCCAAGAGGTTACTCTGCCAGACAGGACGCAAAGCAACCAGGGCTTGGGAGACAGGCCCAAAATTGACGTAGATGAAGTGAGAGAACACTTTGAGAGGCTTGGCATCCATAAATCCACAGGCCCAGACAGCTTACACCCCAGAGTCTTAAAAGAGCTGGCAGACATAATAGCACACCCTATGGCCAAGATATCTGAAAGCTTGTGGCACTTGGGTGATGTACCAGAAGACTGGAAAAGAGCCAACATGGTCCCAATCTTCAAGAAAGGGTAGAAAGAAGATCCAGGGAATTACAGACCTAACAGTCTGACGTTCATCCCTGGAAAGATCTTGAAGAAAATTATCAAGGGATCCATCTGCAACAGGCTAACAGAAGGCAACCTACTGAATACCAGCCAACATGGTTTTATTACTGGAAGGTCTTGCCTGACCAACCTCATCATCTTCTATGACCAGGTGATGCATTGCCTGGACATGGGAGACATGGTTGATGTTCTTTATCTGGACTTCAAGAAGGCCTTTGACTTCGTCTCCTATGATGTCTTCAAGACCAAGCTGGGGAACTGTGGTCTTGGCCATCTCACTGTCTGATGGCTGGGGAACTGGCTTTAGGGTCAGACCCAAAGGTTACTGGTTGATGGGTACAAATCAATGTGGCACCAGTAGAGTCCCTCAGGGCTCAGTGCTCAGGCCGGTACTCTTCAATATCTTCATTAATGTCCTGGATTCAGGCATCAGATGTGGACTGGCAAAGTTTGTGGATGACATTAAACTATGGGGGAAGGTGGTCATGCTGGAGGGCACGCTGGGGATACAGGCTGACCTGGACACACTTGCCAAGTGGGCAGACCATAACCCGATGGCATTCAATGTAGAAAAATGCAGGGTACTCCACCTTGGGACAAACAAACAGCATCATACTTATAGGCTCAGCGGTGCTATGCTTACTAGCACAGCAGCCAAAAGGGACTTGGGGGTCTTGATTGACCACAAGATGAACATAAGCCTGCAATGCGACGCCATGGCCAACAGAGCAAACCAAACTCTGGCATGCATCTACCGATGCATTTTGAGCAAAACCAGAGACATCATCCTCCTGCTTTACTCGGCATTGGTGAGGCTGCAGCTAGAGTACTGCATCCAGTTTTGGGCCCCCCACTTCAGGAGGGATGTGGATAGGCTTAAGAGTCTAGAGGAGAGCCACCCATATGA
The DNA here is from genome assembly GCF_001723915.1 of Gavialis gangeticus. Lineage (NCBI taxonomy): Eukaryota > Metazoa > Chordata > Crocodylia > Gavialidae > Gavialis > Gavialis gangeticus. The sequence continues at coordinate 65,093,752 of NW_017729029.1, read as the reverse complement.
TCAAATGCCAGGAGAGCAAGGCTTATGAGGAGAGGCTGATGGACATGGGAATCTTCAGCCTGGTGAAGAGAAGGCTCAGGGGGCACTTGGTGGCTGCCTATAAGAATACAGCAGGGGTGGGGAAGTATATGGCGGGGTGGGGAAGGGTAGTCATCAGGACCTGGGAGAACAGTTGTTCACCAGGGCTCCCCAAAGGATAACTAGGTCCAACAGCCACAAACTTATGGAAGGCCGATTCAGACTCAATATAAGGAAAAATGTCTTTACAGTCCAAGTGTCCAATGTCTGGAGCAGACTCCCCCCAGAGGTGGTGCAAACACCTACTCTGGACTCATTCACAAGGCATTTGGAAGTTTATCTTGCTGGGATCATTTGATCCCTGCAGACTTCCTGCTTCTGGCAGGGGGGCTGGACTCTATGATCTCACGAGGTCCCTTCTAGTCCCTAATGTCTATGAAATCTATGAAATAAAGTCAACATTTATATTACTTATGCCCCACAGGTTTTATTGGGACAATCAGCTCATTTTCTACCTCTAACTGCTTCTGAGGCAGGGTAGCCACCAAATATCGTCCATTACAGTTGAGCAGTGAAATGATGAATTTTCAGAAGTTAAGCAACAAAAGCGTAGGTTAAAAAAAAACTCCACACCAACTTTACACCTCATTACTTGGCAGTATCCCTTTAATATTCATACACAAAGAAGTAAATTCTTTTCATAGCTAAATTTGTTCAAGTACGTAGAACACAAAATATGTAAAAATCAATGTGGACTTCATTAATGTTATATTTATTTATTTTCCAGCTTCATACAAACTGGATGTAGAAGCATAAACATAGTACATTTCTACCATTTTCAACAAAAATATAACCAATATGTACAATTATTGTATTAAAAATACAAAAGGGATACAGACTCCACCAATGTCTTTCTAAAAGACATACAGGTACAAGTAGTATCAAAAGTATGAGGAAATCACCAGTTAATTGTACATTCTGCACTTGACATCACAGAGCGAACTGAGATTAGCAGTCCTATGGTCTACAATTACTTAATGCTTATATAACATTTGTGCAACTTGTGATAGAGCTAGGTTTCTTTCTTTCTATATGCACATGAGGTCCATAGCCTAGAGAATAAAACTGGCAAATAATGCATATTACAAGTAAAATTACAAATGCATAACTGACAATGTGATATATAAGCAAATAGACAAAAGCCGTGATAACAGGAGAGAGAATTAAATAAAGCACTGACATTTTTGATACAGTGAAAAAACACTGCAATTTGATCTTTAAAAGTTGAAGCTATTTACGTTTATCTACTGATCAATATGATCAGCTGAGTTCAATGGAAACAAAAAAATCCAAGACCAGCAGTTCCTCACATTTGAGTACTACTCGGAATGGCAGCCTTCACTTTTCCGGAGTCTGTGCAAAAACAACACAAAAATAGAGGGGAAGGGTCATTTCAGTCATTATAGGGTTAATAGCAGCTGTGAGCAGGTGGTTGCTACACGTTGGCCTTCTCTACACATGCAGTGTTCCATAAAGCCATTAACAGTTGTGACTATTTCTGCATTGCAAAGGCTGGCAAATCTAAACTCATTATTTGTCATTATTTAAAGGCTTGTTTATTCCCTAATGCCAAGTCAATAAAGGGAGAGTATTAGATCAGTATTAAACAGCTGACAGCAGCTGTGACATCCCAGCTTGCCTTCACTGCAATATTATCCAGTTAATTTTTCTCTTAAAATAAACTATGCTTCTAATCATAGTAAGAGAGAGAGAAAGAGAGAGAGAGCGACAATAACTTAAAGGTGGGGTTGCCATCTGTCTCATTCAAATGGGACACTTTCTGCAGTATGCCATCCTGTATTCCACAAGGCACAGGTATGGGACACAGTGCCCTGTTTTTCTCCACCAGATACTCGCAAGCACTGCATTTACACAAAGCCAGCTGACAATACCAGTAATTCAAAAAATGTACACTTTTGAAGAGTCCAGGGCGGGGCACTTTAAAAGTGGAGCTCAGTCTGTCTCACAACCCTTGCCTTCCATTCTGCCATACTCTGCCATGTGATACTCGTTTTGTTTCTAGGAGCCCAGGCTGGCAACCCTACTTAAAGGTATGAAATAATACTGTACTTATGATGCAGCTGTAACATTTGCTGTCAGAACACAAATATACAGAATTGTAACGAAGGCATTGTAAACAAGCAAACAAGCACTGTGTCCTTGAAGGATTTCAATGCATTTTTCTCTTTGTAGGTTAAAGGCCAAATGTAGTTTGACAACTAGCTTATCTCATTATCCCAATGAGACTAAGTGCTAGGATTGTGATTAAAATCTAAAAGAAAGATTAAAAAACCCTTCCAGGCATTGGGAAGTGCAGCCAGAATTAATCATCTTGATGTGATGATCTTGGAATTTGGAATGATACTGTGTGATGTGGCAGACAGCGACAGTGGTAGCTTGGAGATTGCTGCACTGTGCATTTCAAGCAACACAGTTTGAAAAGTGCCAGGGCGATTTCTTCACAGTATTTCACATGCAAGGGAGAAGGGGGAGGAAGGGGGAGAAGAAGCCCCATGCTGCTTTAAGGCAGGGAAGGAGGCAAATAGGTCCACCATCCTTTCGTTATAGTTCCAAGGCTCCTGTTCTAGGGACATCTTCTTGTGCTCTCCTTTAAGGTGGCTCACTCTGGATCCAGAAGAGCCCCAGTTCTTAAACAGCGGAGACTTGCTCATCTTCTGCAAACACAAGAAAAGAGGGGGAAATGAGTTGTAACCCCTTTAAAACAAAGCTGCTCATAACCAAAGTTTACTGGTGTTCAAAGTCATCATTCCTCTGTAAAAATTATGTAAATTAAATAATCTCAGGTATAAACTGCTATTGTAAATGAAGTGAACTAGCTTTGACTAAGTTTTACTTGAGATGAACTTGTCTTTGCCCTCCTGAAGAATACAGCATTCAGCCAAAAGCTTCTAAATTTCTAACTGCTTAGTGAGGTATCTTGTGACCTTCCTTGGATGTTGTTGGCCAGAAATCACTTTCTTTTCTAATGCCATTAACAAAACAAACGTCTTGCAGCTGAAGTGGCTGGTTAGCTTTACCTACTGGAAACATCAACACTTCTGAAGGTAAAGTGATATACTCTCCCAGTTGCATGCACATGAAAAATATGTGGCAGCACTTTTATGAAATTAAAAGTTTTGCTATGCTCAACTGTAAGGTTCAACTCACTAAAAACTGCACATAAAACTTCCTTAAACACAACAGTTTTGAATTAATTTAGCCACTGTGCCATTAACAAAAAGAAAGATCAAAGATGTTTTTAAAATGTAGGTGATAAAGCAATATTAATTTATTGCAAGAATTTCTCTCCCTACATGCTTGTGCGTATGTAAGACATAGCTTCTACCCAGGGAAACTCCAGGGTATGAAAAAGTGCCGGTGCCCTTTTAAAATCTAAATCTTGCTCAATATTTGGAAAGTATGATTAGGAATTTACCATCCTCTTCTGTGGAAAACCCTTGGGACTGATAGTGAGCAAGACGTGGGTCTGACTCATTTGGTTTATGCCACTGAGGTTTGTTCACAGGCCTGCTAGCTGAATGACTATGTGACTGCTGTTGCGAAGCTGAAGTCCCATGGCTCTCACATGTTCGTGCCATCATCCTAGACCGCTGAAGTGCTATGTTGTAATCTGGAGGTTTTCTGGCAGGATGGGAAATGCTTTCCGCAAAGTCAGCAATAGGTATTCCTACATAACCAGGAGGAGTTGGAGGTGGTTCTCGATACCGGCCCTCTTTTCGGGCTGCAGTAAAAACAGCAGACTACTATTAGAAATGATGGCTGAGGAAAAACAAGTACAAGTAGAATAAAACTGTATCAGTCAAAACTTGTATCAGTCCAACAGGTGTGGACCCAAATAAGAGTCAATTTACAAACAGAAGAAGATTCTAGTATTAAATAGCATGCAATGAATATAGTATCTTGAAAAAGGAATCATAAGCAGCATTGTTGGCAAAATACAGCATGTGCAGTATGACTCTATTTCTGTCATGTAGGCAATCCTTATGCAAAAGCCAACCTCCAGATTTTAACTTGACAAAATATCTTATTACACACTAAACTGTACACAAAGCAAATGGACTCCAGTCCTGCAAAAAGTTACACATTAAATCAACACGTTGCATATTAAAAATCAAACAATTTACAGAATTACACACAGTGCAGAAAGCATATATAAAATGCCTTTACAGGACCAACAATAGTAGACTAATGTTTTAATACATTGCCAGTCAAGGGGAAAAAGCAGCAGCTGCCACAAATTCAAACCACACAGGAATCCAGTCATCTCATTAATATATATAACAGCGTATCTGCTGCCCTACTATAAATATACCCCATAAAATTGGGTAAGCAGAAGGGATTTTTTTCCCCTACTCTCAATACCGTAGGCATACATTATATATGTAATTCCTAGATGAAATGGCAATGGTATGCCTATGGTATTGAGAGTGGGGAAAAAAAATCCTTTCTGCTTACCGAATTTTATGCTAGTTTCTAATACTATGTTTTTCAGGATGCAAAGATCTCTATACATTACCTACAAATGTCAGAAATGTAGATCAGACAGGACAGGCCACCAATAATATCTGGAAACTTAAGAAACTGGAAAGATCTCCAGAATATTTAAACACCATTAAAAACACTGAATGTTTTTAAGATGCGTCATAAATCTCTGTAGAATTACAGGCTTCTAGGGGGAGGACTGAAGTGATGAGAAGGAAAAATAAATCCCAATTTACAGAAAATAATTGTAAGAATATTTATAATAAGATATTTGGAAATGCAAGTTCTATATAAATGCTAGTGAAAAACATGCATTAAATGGATAAAGAGGGAGCATATTTCTAGCCATCTCTTTCAGAAGACACGCTATAAGAACTGCAGCAATATTTTAACATCTAAACAGACTGAATGAGGGCACCAAGGTGAGCACTCTAGATTAGATCTTTGAGAGTGCAATGCTCAGCAACGCATCACTTAACCTTTTGGTGTCTTACTATCTAGTGGAATCTGGAGCTGTAAGTTGGGCAGTGAGGCTGTCTGCATTTAGTGCATAGGGAAGTCAGACACCCAAGTAGAATGGGATGCACAAAAGCTAGTGTGCTGAAAAGCCAAAGGGAAATGCTGAGGAACTGTTCTACAATGGTGCTCTCTCAATATCACCTGCTGAAATGGTTTTATGGAATATGCAGTGCCCCACAAGCAGTGGGCCAAAAGAGCATCAGTTCTTTTTTCTTGTGCAATGATGCTCAATCTCCAGCCAGCAGGGCTCCCTACAGGTCCAGAAATATGCCAGTAAAGCAACAGATACACTGTTAATTGCCCTTCCCTGCTGCTAAATTTCTAGACCTGTGCAAAGGCCTACAGGCCAAATAATGTAGCCCTGTGCAGCACAGTGCACCAATGTCCAGTTGGACTGGTACACAGGGTTGTTCTGCAGCTAGATCTGGGCACGTGGGACCAGACCAACATACAGGATTGCAACTGGTGACCAACCCTATGTGCCAACCTAGCATTGGATCTGGCCTGCACACTCATCCACCCATAGGTCCAGAAGGTCAGGCACCACGGGACTAATGGATAGAGTATTTGCTGGGAAAATAAAAAGACACCTGAGTTCCAGTTTCTTATCTAATGGGGGATTAAATGTTTTACAGAACGTAAGTTCACATACCCTCAAGGTAGAGAAGGGTATTGAACCTAAGTCTACCACATGCTGGGTGGGTACTGCAACCACCAACATCATCTCCTCCTCCTCGCCCAGCTGTTTTCTATACAGGGTCCATTGTGGAAGGTGTAGCCAGTTTACACAAATAGAATTGAACCCTGAGGTAAGAACATCTGTTTGGTGGGCTTCAGTGGCCCTTGGGTGCCTAGCTGCTCACCACAGCTCAGGTGTGGTTACATCACCCAGTGAACTTCCAGGGAACTTCACTGGAGAAGCAGAGAAAGCTTATGGATTGTGCCTCGAAGGTTACAACCTATATTTTTGATTTGGCACCTAATAAAGTCTTTTTGTAGGATTTCAGCACATAAGACCTTTTGAGGATCTGGCTCTTCAACTCATAAGGAAATTTAAGCAATAGTATTGACATTAAATGCCAGCAAGAAAATATTAACATCACTGATGTGTTAATGGTCCAAGTGACTGGTTCAAGCTGTCGCACATTTTCATTTCTTATCTGAAAAGAAGTTGACTAAAGGGTGATCATCTCCTACAAAGACTTACTCGAAATAATGCAGTATGAAATGCACTATTGTTCTCTCCCTTGGCTCAGGCCCCAAATCTTATGCTTTCTCTTCCTTTCCTATGTGTTTCTTTCCTCCCTTCCACCCTTATTCCCATTGCTTCTTTTTGTGTTTCGGAAAAGATAACGTATCTGTATTTCTCTCCTGCCATTTAGTGCCTTAACCACTGTCAACCTTAGGATACGGCAGGATATAAAACTAAAAAAATAAAATGAACAAATGAACTCTGATTTGGACTGAACTATAGGGTTGACCCTACTTCATCCACAATTTGCTTCATTACTTTATTTCACTTTGATCCCACTCACTCCTTTTCCTATTCCCATTTGAAAACAGCAGCCTAACTATATTAATATCTCGACATACTGACTGACAGCTGAATGAATGTCTTAATGACAGGTGCAGAAGACCTATATAATTGAACTGACCCAACCCACTAAGTTGCATTCTGATGCTTCTCTGGTGAAGTGGTGTGTGGGGTACAAAAATGCAGGAGCAATTTCTCCACTGGTGCTGGACTGGCTATAAATTTCACTGGAGCTTTCAGTCTTACATTTCTTAAAGCTTTATCAGCTTGAATATTTTAGAACTAGGCCCCCTTGTGGAATGCTTGGCTGCTTTACATGACAACCAGTCTGGAATCATACCTGTCAACTCTCATCTAGCATCATGTTGAACGAATGAGAGGTGCAATATTAGACGGGCATGACCAAGACCCTGGATGCAAAGACCTGTCTTTCAAGGTTTAAGGACATTCAAATCTACATTCAGTTTGAGGCACTGACCCAATCATAAGTTATTCTAGAAGACGGGCAGTGAGAAGTAGTGAAGAGGGCTGAGGGAATAAAATGACCCTGTTTTAGAGGTGATAAAGTATCCACAACTACTACTAAAATTGCAAGAACCTGCAAAGCAAAGCCCTTTGGGAGTGGGAGGTGGAAATCAGGCCACATTCCCAGCAGTGTCTATGTACAGACTTTGAGGCCCACATTAATCATTCACATTTGACAACAGCAACTAACTATATTAATATCTTGACATACTGACCTAGAGCTGAATTAATGTCTTTATGTTTTGTGACCACTCACAAAATAAGAACAAGTGGCCAATATTACTCAGAATGAATAAGCAGTATAAAACTATATTTTCCCTTGCAGTAAACACTCAGTTATAGGATAAAATTTGGAACAGACTATGAAGTGACTGGCTTTGCTATAAAAACAAATCAGTTGAAAGAAAATTATTACTACAAAAAATCCAGGAGTATATACAAATTAATAGATTGCTTCCCGGTAAACAAAACTTAACTTACCAATAAGCCCCTTTGCACTACTTGATGATACTGCTATATGAGCAGGCATGGAAGCTGGCTTTGTCTCCTCTGCTGTTACAGATGTTATGCTACTGGTTTCAGCTTCATTCGATACATCCTTCCCACCCCTCCGCTTTATGGTACCTGTATCACCTTCTGAGTCCTCGCCCCAGTAGCCTGTGGAGGATGCCCAGCTTGCTCTGGATTGTGCTTGATCAAGGCCCTCCCTACCTTGACTCTGCCTGCCATACTTTGGGCCATGATCGGGGAACATCATCTGGTCCATATGACTGCCTGAGGCCCACAATCCTGCCCCATCTCCTGCATTATCGAAATGAGCATGTCCAAAAGGAAGAGTCTCCCAGCTTCTCTGGTGTTGTATTGTCTGTATGTTGTCATGAGAACCGCTTGAGCAAGAAGTCCAGCTGCCACGACCACTGTCTGCTGCATCAAGTGAAGCTCGATCCCCCTGATCCTGCGATAGCTCCTCTGTACTGGGAGAAGAAAGCACTGTGGCTCCAGCATACAGGCCTCTGTTCTCTGACAGTGGTGCATATGAACTGCACGTGCAGTGAATAAGAGAAAGAAAGATATTACAATGAGGTAGTCAGTGTTAATCAGTAAATAATGGGCAAAACTGAAACATTAATTATTTCATAAACAAAGAGAATTTGATAGTAAAGGAGAAAAAAGTGATGGAGACATCTACCAATGCAGCTTTTCATGTCCAGGAAAACCTTAGATAATTTGTACTAAGTATTAATGACATGTTCAATTTTGAATACAGGACATTCTCTCTTAAGATCATCCTTGACACAAAAGGTCTCCAGCACTCATTAAATAGGTATCTCAAAAATGTGGCCTGCTCTGTGATTCTATTCAAAGGTTACATCACAACCTTGAAATTGGCTTTCAACAGAGGCAGACAGTGTTCACATGTACAGAATAAAAGTATCCTGCCTGATAGATTGCTGGATTTCCTATAGCTTATGCCAGATGGGGATTATGCAAAGGACTGGTGAGCAAGGAACAACTGAGCCAAAATTCAGGGTTTGTACCTTTTGAGAAGTTTTGACATTTTGGATTTGGTTTCAAATACAAATAAAACCATTTTTTTCCAGTATGCTTTTGCAAGTCAGATTTTGTCAAAAGTCAAATTGTCAAAAGTTTTGTTTTGGAAACACCAAAGCACAGTATTTTGAAAGCTATATAATGCTGCCTGGGACCCTGCAACTACTGAATGAACTGGAACTGATGCCGCCTTAGTCGGGGAGGCACATGCCTCCCCTGCAACCAGTCCTGCTGACCATGGGGGGCTGGGGGTCCCCTGCAGCCCATCTTGCTGCCCAGGGGACCCCCGCAGCCAATCCCACCAATTGTCCCAGCCGATCACTGCAACTGCTTCTGGGAGTGGCTGCAGCCGCTGGGGGGGAGCGGCTGCAGCGATCGACTGGCTCTTGCAGGGGGGGCACCAGAGCTCCCATCTGCCCATCGCCTAAGCAGTGAGTGCAGCCAGTCGGCAGGTACACCGGTGCTCTTAGGGGGTGCAAGTGCACCCCCTACGTGTTGCCACTGCCTGGAAGTACAGTGGTGACTCAGTAGCTCATCACAGATCCAAGCAGGGTTCCTACACAGCATTTTCATTTGCTTTGATTTATCCAATCTAGAAGTGTTTGAAGCCAAACAATGAGTTTAATGAATCAGCATTTTCCTATGAAAGCCTCTTCAGTGAGAAATGAATACTGACTAGCTGTTAAGCTGGCTCTCACTGAGTTTGCACAAATCATTTGACCTCTCTAACTCTGTCTCTCTTACCAGCAAAACAAAGATACATAATAACTAGAAGTGCACTGATACATTGGTCCAATATTGGATTGGCACCGATATAAAGAAAATTGATTACATTGGAAATTGGTCTGATGTGCCTGATAATTTGGCTGATTAATGCTCGTGCATGTATGCAGCCACAGTGCAGCACACAGGCAGCGAGGAGCACAGCCCAGCAACTTGGAGAGCTGTGTGCAGTTTTTAAGTCTGTTGTGGTGGAGAGGAGGGAAGGGATATGGGGGGACAGATTAATGCTGCCCGTGGTGAGGGAGTGGGGCTAGGGTAGGCACCACCCAGCCAGGGTGGAGTGCAGGTGGGGTGGAGCCATGTCTCATCTGGGGGGTGTGGGGAGGAGGAGTGGTTCCCACCACTGTGCGCACCCCAGGAGGGCATGGGGGGTGTGCCCCCCTGGATCTATGCAGGGTGGGGCAGGCTGCAGCTGTGGGCTGGGGGTCGTGCCAGGCTTTTCCCGGTGGGGGATGGGAAGGAGTGGCTAGGCCACACTGTGCTTGGGGTGGGTGGCAGTGACACTGGGAGAAGAGCTATGGGGGAGGCTGTAGCTACCCCAAATTTTGCCATAACCCCAATCCCCTCCCAGCACAGCCACCGCGTGCCCCAAGCGCAGCCCCCGGAAGAGCCCACCACAGCCCCTGGCCCCAGCCCACCTCGCCGTGATCCAGGGCACATGGGTCTTGAAGGATACAGAGTAAGTATGAAGTGATTACTGTTAGTGCTACACACGTTAGGTGCAGGGTAGGAAGAGGCTAAAGAACTCAAATATGTGAGGAGATGCGATAGTGATCTAGATGAAAGAAGTAGAATTTTCCTTCAGAGGAGAGAAACATTCATAAAAAAAAATCCTTTTAAGTGTAAACATGTAAGATTCCTACCCTAAACTGTATTGATCTGGTTCAATCATGGTTCTTCTATCAATCCTCCCCACACCAAGATTAGTTTCTACGATGCTGACAGAATGCCTCTGTCTTCTCTCATCATGTAACGAGATTGGCATGGAGTCAAAAGAGGAATTGCTGACAATACTAGATCTGGAAGAAATTTCGCTGTGACCAGAATCTGAAAAGTTATCCACTGTGCCACTAGGAGCCAAAGTATAGCCTGCATAAGGAACAGCATCATGTTAATCAGGCATTCCAAGTTTGCAACCAAAATACTTGTTACAGACATTTTCAACATATGATAGACATTTAGTATGACTGTTATTAGAGTACATAACGTTTTGAAAGCATTTATTTCATGGAGAGCAGCAGTGTGTGAGGCACAAATAATGCAATGGGACCTTTAATCTAATATGTATTTTATGTCTGATTGGAGTTAAAAGTGACAACATGAAATATCTGTATTTAGAAAAGTTTGCCCCTCTCTTTACAGAATCAAAACCTAGTTTGTCACAAGTATGTTTGGATCTCTAGCTTTATGTGAAAAATACTTTTGTTGATAAGAATTACATTTGCAAGTTTATGCACCTAAATGCTCTCAAAGATTAAAGGGAGTATAGGCATGTGGCTGGATGATACCAGAATTCCATGTAGATCCTCTCCTGTGCAGAATTTTGTCTGCTCTACAAAGCTACATTTCAGGGGTGAATTGCAAATAGAAAATGAAAACTACATTAAGCATAAATGTCCACGCTGAAGGCTCCTCTACTATTTAGGCTGATGAAATGCCTCCAAAACTTTTTCACTCACCTTTTCAAAAGCTGTCATACTTCTAAATCTTGGTGGTATTTGGTAAAGTGATAACATTATTAATATAATAATGTTAATACCAGGCATCAAATGGATTGTGGTGAGGCTTTTTGGATTAAGTTTATCCAAAAATGTAAGATTGTCAGACTTTGGGATACCATCTATTGTTTAAGCCATGCTGGATAAGAGCAGAAAGAGAGTTTTTTGCTTAAGTTATTACAACATAACGTTGTATTAACGACCTTCCAGTTAAGTTAAAGGTCACTCAAGAACATGTAGTTGGGCATAAATTAAGTTTCCATTTTTGATTTGCCATTCACCAGTGAGCTTCAAGGAAACCTCAACTGAGCTTCCCCCATTCACACTTGCTTAGAATATAGCTCCAACATTGCTACATATGATTAATTTACAAGGGCATATTTACAGATATTAATTTCATGATGCCATTAATCTTGAATATGCTTTATGGTTTAAAATCATTTTCATATTTTGCTTTTCCAAGTATACAGTACTGCTTCCTCTCCATTTAGCTAAACATAGAATCCTGATTCCTTTTTCAAGAAAAAAAACACAGGCATTGATCAAATGTGATCAAAATAATGTAGATTTATTCCCTCCTAAAAGGTTATTGAAAAAATATATACGCTGAGATCTTACAAAGATTAAAGCAGATTATCAAAGCCTTTTCTGCATAAGATCCTCCTCCATCTCAACTTCAGAAAAGATCACTTAGGCAGAGGTTTTGGGTATTTGTCTATGCTTTTGAGAGGCACTCTCCCTCTCCCTTTTTAGAACTCTCTTTACCCAATTGTTCTTGTGATTATTCTTTCCCTTTTTGGTTCTAGGTAAACCCCACCTATCCCACAGGTCCGTGATGCATTGTTATTCTTGTTACTGTTCTCACTTCCAAGAGAAGAGGAGGAACTGGTTAGGTCCGACAGTCTGGAGCCATAAGATCTCAGCTGATTGCCACTGCCACCTAACAGGATGAGAAAAGGGTTTAGATATCCATTTGACAAAGAAAATAGAGTGCAATACCCACATGAAATGCATGTGAGTTTCAGTTTCTTAATCTGGCCAGAAATTATTCCTACTCTTTCAGAGGCCAACATTCTTGCTGTGTGGGAGTTCAACTGTGACCACTCTCATTCTCCTCCCCCTTAAATACAAGCCACTAAACTGATTTTTATATTTATTTTAAAGGAGTGGAAGGAGAACTTAACATCAACGTTACCTGACTACGTTATTGTATTTCCATAGCGGCATTCTTTTTCCCCCTCTTTTTTTTTTAAATAAAGAAAAGGCAAGTATCTATGTTTTGTTTTTTGGAGTTGTTTTTCCCTCTTTAAATCCAATGAAAAAGGAAACAGGATAGAAATTAAACTATTTATCACAATTTCTAAATAATAATGCTTTTCAAGAAAAGAGAAATAAATGCTGATTTGGGTAGCCATGCTTGGCAGTACTCTTACTGAATGAATATTTTACTGAATAGTTCTTATTAAAGTATCTGAGCAAGAAAGCTTCATTGTGCAATACTATTCTTCAGATATTTACCATTAATTCTTGGACTAACCATGCTGCAAATAGACAGAAAATCTAAAGCATTGAGGGTCTCTGTCTTGAGCCAATCTGTGCAAATCTGTCCTCGTCTTGCATGGATTTCTCCTCATCTAGCACAACTGCACAGAAGCTACAATGGACTTTAATCTTGTTAATTCCTACAGCAGTAGGCAGTGGATTGGGTTAATGCACCCACTGTTGCCTTATAATGGCATTGTAAGGTCAAAATATTTCACCCATTTATGCTACCATTGGCATAAAGCAATTGAAGAAGGGATCGTGGTAGTCTGAAACAACAGTAATGCAAGTTATGTAGTACATGGGGTCTAGACTGCTTCCTGTCTTATGCTAATATTTCCTAATGCCTCCATTGGAGGGTTGCTGCTCTTCTCCCCGGCTGACCTTCCCCATGACAGAACACAAGTGAAGGATTCACTACATCACCATAATTCTCTCAAAGCTATTTCTAAAACTGGGAGGTGAAAAGAAAAAGATACAAAATGTAGTATGTATCTTATACCTTTCCTTGGAGAGCTCTGTGGTGAAGTGGGAGGAGAAGACATCTGTGAAGATGCATTTGATATTGTGTCTTCAGCTTGTTTCTTGTGACGCTCCAAACTTCCTTCCTCAGACAAAGAAAGAATTTTCTTTAAAGCTTGTGGTGAGTTAATGCCTTTAAGAAAGGAAGAATGGAAATATATGCATAAAATCTCAAACAATTATACAGTGTGTTATTAAAGGAGGACACTGTAAATGGTAAAATGTTTTTAGGCATTTTTCTTTCTTGAGCTACTGATACTAGTTTCAATAATAAAGATTTTATTTATTGTTTCTTTTTATGGTATATTGTCTACTCCTACATTTTATTCAGCTTGAAAAATGAAAGCAGACCAGTCTCCTTCAGCTTCTGGACCATATCCATTAGCTAACATGCTGCTGTCACTGGGCTTCTAGTAGTTCACTTAAAAGGTAACTTTGTAAATGTTGTTCAAGGATATACTAATCTATAATCTGGGATATAGCATCTTGATGGCTACTCGAATCCTGAAAATCAGAAGCATTAGAGATGCACATCCTCTGACCGATCCAGGTGTTTTCTGAATGGTTATGTAGAAGGATCTCACCTGCTCTTCAGTTCCTAAATAGCCTACAAGGTCAAAAATACAAAAAAAATACAAGCATATATCTGGAGAGGTAATATATTTTTACAGCTGTCTCTCCCTGGAGAAGATCTAGGATATAAAGACTGAAGAAATCTTCTAAAATAGACATCTGATTTGCACTTTTTTCCCCTCAAATGAGAGAGCTTTGCTGCTTAAAAGTGTAAATGGAGCAACTTTGACAGATCTGAATATTTTAGGGGTGGAAATGTTCTTCAGGTATGGCACAGAATTTGTCTTTGATCTGATCCAGAATTATTTGATCAGCCCAGCCTAATTGGTTTTAAAAATCCTTCACACCTTGAGCAAAAGAGGATCGACTGAAGCGTCACAGCTAATTCAAGCAGCAACTAAGGAACTTGAGTAATGCTAAATTACTGCATGCTTATTTGGTTACACTAATTCTCTCTGAGACAGTCTAAACAATATGTATAGAGCCTGACAGCAGATGGAGACAGAACAGACCAAAGCTCTTTCAAATCATTGCATGTATAGGGACATGGTTAGCTATTTCTTTGCACTAAATTGGCGTGGGCAGTTATTTGGGCTGGGAGGCCAC
>NW_017729029.1:65067242-65074298 GCF_001723915.1 Gavialis gangeticus | reverse complement strand
TTTTTTGCTATCAACAGGGGTTAGTACTGCTCAGCATAACGAGCCAAGACTCAGTGTGTTAAGTATGCACAGGTTTGAAAGTGCCTTTTTTCCTCTTTGGTTTTGAAATACAATTTTATTTTAAAGGAAATTATATTAAAATGAGGCACCCTATGGTGCTAGATACTATAAAGGTTGATAAGTACAAGAGATGCAGAAGAGACAATCTTAGCTCAGGGAGTTAAAAGTTTAGGTTGCCTAAAATCAAGAGAGTAGAACAGGGATTATACTTAGAATATAGGGGGCAGGATGGTGCTGACCCAGAGCAACAGGAGAAGTATGGTTACTTGATGCAGGGCAAGGGAGGGAGGGGAGGGCGGCCATTGGTCTTACCTGGCCCAGGCTCATCTGATCTGCACCCATTGCCAGGGATACCAGATGGAGAGGTGGGTGAGTGGACTCTTCATGGAAATAAACCTAGGACCTCTGTGGGCAGGGTGCACTCAGTCAGGCAGATGGGATAAGGCTGCAGGTGGGTGGGGAGTAGCGTTTGGGAAGGCGATGGGGGGGGCAGAGCTGAGGCCAGGATCGCAGGACAGTGATAGTGCAGGGATGGGGCCTGGGACAGAGCTGTGATCTGCTTCCTGCATCATGACTCTGCCCCGGGCCCCAACCCTGTGATCCTGGCCCCAGACAGGGCCCTACCAACCTCTCCTGTTCCTGGACACTGCCCCCTGCCTTCCCCTGCCTCATCCCATCCTCTTAGGAGAGCGTGGCCTACTCAGAGGTCCTGGGCTGGTCTCCCTGTTGACCCTGTCCACCTGCTTTGTCTGGTATGTCCAATGGTGGGTGTGGGGTAGATGGACTGAGGTGCTTTGGTGGTGGGAGCCACCGCTGCTGCTGCTGCCAGAAAGATGAGTCCGACCATGCCGTATACCCAGAGGTGGCAGGACATGCACCATGGCCTGAGCTGCCACCTGCACCTGGGCTGGAAAAAATACCTTGGAGGGTCAGATCCAGCCTGTGAGCTGTATTTTGCCCACCCCTGCACTAGGTAGTGGGCTAAGCTGAGCACAACAGAAAAGAGTGGGGAAGAGTGGAGAGGCAGAATCTTAGTTGAGGTGGCACAGGCTTACCCAAGGACTACAGGGTAAGAAGGAGCAGCATCCCCTCATCAGCCTCTCCAAACTTCCCTATGACAGACACCGCTGCCACAACAGCTACGTTAACTCTCCACAGCTGCCAATGAAATGTATGTGGAAAAACACTGTAAAATCCTTAATTCTGTAATGTCTGAGACACTTAACCCAGTAGCTGCTGGCTGTACAGCATGGGAAAAAGAAGAAAGGCTGATGAGTTCGATGCCTGCTCCAAACTGCAGCTGCAGCTTCTCTCCCACGGATGAACTCAAGTTGAGCGCAACCCCTTGCTACCACTCGGGAGCCTCCCTGTCTCTAATTCACCTTGTGTCCCAGTTGCCCAGCCCTAGTTATTAGGGCTGTGTGAAGCTTCAGTTATTGATTCAATTTGGAGGAGATTTGGCCCCATTCAGCGGTTGAATCTCTGAATCTGAATCAAATCAGGAGACCAATAGAAAGGTCGGAATTGATCCGAAGCCTTTGAATCAATTCAGAAAAAGATTCAGAGATTTGGTCAGTCCCTGCTTGCCCCTGCAGGGAGATGGATCCGAACTCCATGCCAGTAAGGGATGGGGGTAGGGGGGCTGAAGGAGGAGGGAGGGGACCATGAGTGTGGGAATCCCTGCCAGGCCCCATCCCCTGCCTACTCCCCCAGCCGCCCTGGGTACTCCCTGACCCCCACCCGCTCTCCCACCTGGCTCCAGTGTCCCAGCACTTATAAAAAGCCTTTCACTCACCAGTTCCTGCCAGGCAGGGGGCCCATCCCCGCTGCCACCTACTGCCCTGCACTGCATGGGGGGGGCCTGTCACAAGCCCCAATCCCCATCAATGGCTGCTCTGCAGGGCCCCAGCATCTCAGTACTTTAAAAAAAGCCCTGCACTCACCGGCCGCTGCAGTGGCCATTGGGGTCTCTGGGAGCTCATGCCAGAGCCCCCCATGCAACATGGAGCAGTGGGGGGAAGCGGGGATTGCTTCCTGCCTGGCAGGAGCTGGTGAGTGTGGGCTTTTAAAGAAGAGCTGGAACGCTAGGGCTGGGTGGGACAGCCATTGACAGGGCTGGGAAAGCGGGTGGGGGATGGGCCTATTTGATTCAGAGATTCAGTGATTCCCTGAATCAAATCACTGTCCCCCGAATCAGCTGTATCCAAATCCAAAGTGAATACTAGCCGCTTCACACAGGCCTACTAATTATGCTATGCCCTGTATAAAACCTCTTCCTAGTTTACCTGGCTTAGAAATATCCTTTGCAAGAATTGTTTTTAAGGTTTCAAGTTATAAATGAGAAGTTACAAAATAATCTTTGCCATTGCAACTACAATAAGGTATTATACCACATTTTGACTAGTAGTGTTCATTTGAACTACACTTTCAAACCTTTTTATTGCTTTAAAGTTACATGTTCTTGAATTGCACAAATAAATATTGGAGTCTTGAATGAAATGCACTCTCATTCCGCTTACCAAATGGTGGGAGGTCTTTCACTGGTACTTTCTTACGAGAAGGATAAAGAGACACAGCGGGAACCTGTAATGCTTGGTTTACTTTATGCTGCTGCTGTGTTTTCTGTTGGATTCCTGCCCTAGGAGCCACTGGTGATGTTTCTGATTTCCCAGACCGTTTGTCCCCTGGATTCTTCGGTACTTTGTAACATAAAGAAGGAAACAAAAAATGGATGACTACTACCTACTATTATCTTGGGATTCATGACCAGAAAAATTCAAAGGTTCTAATTTTACTTAAAAGGGTCCTCAAATACCTTCGATGATGAATATAATACATGCTTGGCTCAAATACAGCTCTTCTTTTAGTAGACAGATAGCACCTGCACACCTAACTAGCTAAAATTTTTGAGCTATTTCAAGTCATTCACAAATTTTTAGATCCTGTGCAGCTTGCCAGATGTAAGCATGAAAACTCCATGCACATCCTGGAAACATTAGTTGCAAGACAGTGTAGGGCTAGTAACTGTTTGATCCTGCAAGGGGAGTAGCAGAGGGTATACTACCTTTGAGCCCAACAGTCTAGTGGTTAGAGCCCTTGCCCAAGGAGTGGAAGATCCAGGTTCTAGGCTCTCTTCAACAAGAAGGGCTCTGAACCTTCATCAACCACTTACCAGAAAAGTGCACTAACAAGCAGGTCATAAATTCACCATTACCTGCTGATGCTGACAAACAAGAGCAAGAGCACCAGTAATGTACAAAAGTGGGAGAAAAGAACTGTCCTACTTTGAATGAGGGCTGATCCTGCATTGAGCAGTGGGTTGGATTAAGCAACCTCCTGAGGTCCCTTCCAGCCCTGCTAATTTTGTGAAAGGCCATTAGCTCCTCAGTGGCATTGGTAAGGGAAAGCCCTTGTATAGCTAAGCACTATGGCATCCATAAAATACAGGCCAATGGGGCAAACTTAATATATTCTGCCAACACTGAATCTTTTACTTCCTGAAAATTTTCACCAGCCATATTTTGTTCCTTTGAATTCCTTGCTGAGAAAAAAAAAATTAAATTCCATATAGATACTATTTAGAATCCTTATTTAGTGAAAATGCTCACGTGTGTTAGTGGCTGGCTCACATTGCAAAGACAGTGTCTGAAGACTCTCTTCATCCATTTCTAGATCCAAATTAGAGAGATACTGCTTCACTTTCCGTGCCATCTGAGCATCTTCATATAGCTTTTTGGCATTGAGGAAGGAGCTGCGACGAACCCGCTTTTTGTGACCCCCTGTTTGTGCAACATCTAGCACAGCTGCATTTGTACTGCCCTGACTGAGAGACCTGGAGTGAAGGGGGAAGAGGACAAAGATGTGACTTAGTGCAGCACTACGTTAATTAGCAAATTTGAAACATGCAAGACTGCATGAGAGTCAGTCTATGATCAAAGCTTACATGCCTCATTCCAGTAAGTCAAACAGCTATAAACAGATAGAAGGATGAGGGTCAAGATATATCATTACTTGGTTAAAATAATATATACCTAATTAAAATAAAATAAATGCCTGGAACCTATTCTGCTCCAACTAAGCAATGTCACTTCACACATCTAGAAAAGCATTCAAGCTTGTTCTCTCACATAAGTCAGCTACTGCAAAGGTCGGAGCATTAAGAAAAGCTCATGCAGCAAGGCGATGCTGACAGACGACTGTAACTGAGCTTCAAACTTAAATACATATTATCTAGAAAGGGTTCAGAAAAATGTCTTCTAAGCCTTTTAATATTCTTGTTTAAATACGTCATTTGTGATTAAAAAAGACTTCTTTAAAAACCAAAAAATTCCCTGAGTTGAATGTGATAAAAGACTTTGTTAAATAAAATAATCTATTACAGAGGTTCTCAAACTGTGGTCCGCGAGCTCCATTTAGGTGGTCTGCAGAAAGGCTGCAGAACAATTGAGAATATCTGTACTTGGCCCTGCACAAGATTTATTTTTTCTGATAATGGAGATTAAGGGGTCCGTTGAGACCCTCAGCAGTTTTCAAGTGATCCACAAAAAAAAAGTTTGAGAACCACTGATCTATTAGTTTATGAAGAAATAAATGTCATGCACATTTTGTGTGTATATGTATATATGGAAGCAATTTATGGTTTCTGATATGTTATAGGTAACAACAATAGAGGCTGGTTTGTAGGGTGAAAACAAAAGTTAGTTGAGATGTAAAAAATAAAATACTTAATTTTTGCAGGGGGGGGAGCGGGGTTTAAATCTGTTCCTTTGATCATCTCAGCTCATTTGTTAGGTATAAGTAAATTAGTTGCAATTGTTTTTAGCTGTATTATTACTTCTCTTTGCCTATTTTAGAATGACTTTTATAGTGCAAGTCAGCCTGGTGAGATTTAAATAGAGTTCCTGGGTACACTAAACAAACACTTTTTCCTAATCTCAAAAATACTAAGAAATAGTTTCACAGCTCTTGTGTTTTTGACCTTGCAAGCAAAAGCACCTTTTGATTAAATTTAATGTCAGTACAAAAGGGTTAACCAAATAAAAAAAAAAGTCAAAGCATCAGAAAATTAAAGATAGCAGGTAGGAAAATGCAAAGAAAAGAATGTATGTCTGCATGTGTTGTCTCCAGCCACTTACCCCAAACTTCTCCATTTCTTCTTCCTGTAAGTAAGAGCCAGGAAGAGGAAAGCATGGGTTTAGAAAGAGACAGAGAAAGATCACAAGCTCAGAAAGAAAAAGACCAGACTACAGGATAAGCAGTACTAGAAGCTCAAACAAACATTAAAACAAGCCTTATCTCAGACACACAGTCAGATATTAAAATCTTTTCTAATTTAAACTAAGTCTAACCTGAACCCTTGAGCTGGCTCTACACATAACCAAAGATAATTTATTTAATATTTTCCTGCAATGCTCGTTTATTGCTGTAGTTTAAATATTCCTACTTGTAGCAGAAAGTGTTTCAGACTCGCCTATACATCAACATTTCAATCAATAAAACTCTTCTTTAAGACAGTACAATCAAAGAGAATCTCTTCAGCCTATAAATTGGTGAGATATAAATCACAGAGTTGTCTGCCAATGAGAGAACAGAAAAACCATCCTGTCCACGGTAAGGTTTATAAATGATTCTAATTTTTAAGACTTGTTTTTAAACATATACACAATAAAAAATCGTGATTAATTAAAACTGGTACAGGTCAGTGTAAGTAGTAGTACCTCTATGGTGCTATTATACATTGAGTGATACAGAAAATATATAACCCGCTGGTGTAACCAAACACTCCCCCCATTGCATACTATGAGAGCTCAGGCACCTAAGTCTCACATCTTTCATTATTCCATCTGCAATGTTTCTTTTGTTGTGGATATGAAGGGGCACTAAAAAGAATACCTCATTTCATTATCGATACTCAGCCTTTCATCTCACTAAATTGAAACTCACTGAAGATAGGAAACTTACCTAGTCCTGAACATTAAAGCAGGATCCATGTTAACAGAAGCCATCCTACCAACATGGCGAATTTCTTTTGCAATCATTCTCAGCTTCTCAAAATTGACCAAGCCCTCCACTTTTGAGTCATTGCCTACAATCAACAAAGGGGAGAAAAAAAGGCAATTAGCAACAGCATAAGCTGCTAGCTGCAAAATTCATTTCCATCAAGTAGTAAAGAGCTAAAGGATTTTGTGTTTACCTTCATGAAGGAAAGTAAGGTCCTTTTTGATAACAGGGAAAAGAGGAATAATAGGCGGCTGTAAGTTTTGGCTGTTCAGGACATTGCGATATTTTGCCATGTTCCTAGACGGATCAAACAAGTCCTGAAGATCTTGAAACAGCTTCTCATATTTGCTTGGAAGCTTTTCCCAAGTGGTGCGGAGCCTTGCAACAGGTGCCAAATTCAGGCCACTAGAACAGTTCAGAAGGGGATTTTTGTTTGTGAGTTTTTGTTTTGGTCCAGTTAAATAAGAATTATGGGCAAAAATCAATAGAAAGAGCCATAACATTCATATATAAAAACTTGGAGCACAAATAACATATGTAAGGCCAAGTCTACAGTACAGCAATATAGCAATTAAGTGCAAATATACCAGTAAGAAAAAAATGCCTTTTGCAAATGTGCATTTTATAAGAATAAACTGTAACAAGTGACAAAACTGACACAATATAATACAGCAAGACAAAACAGAAAATATTTATAAGTGAGTAGAGATTATGTACTAACTAGTGAACTGCCCGTCAAGAATGACGGATGAATTTCAAATAACGCCAGTGCTCACAGTAGTCTCACAGTAATGGCCTCACAGTAGCCGGGAGCCCGGCTCCTGCTTTTCCTCAGCTGTCCCTTCCCTCCACCCTCCCTGCCATGCCGGGCTCCCAGTGCCCTTAAAGAACGTTACAGACAGACAGACACACAGGCAGATGGACTAATCCCTTTATTTTTTACACACACACACACACACACACACACACACACACACACACACACACACACACACA
>NW_017729029.1:65063496-65067223 GCF_001723915.1 Gavialis gangeticus | reverse complement strand
ACACACACACACACACACACACACACACACACACACACACTATTCAGGGACCACACACACACTATTCAGGGACCCCCCCCACACACACACACACACTATTCAGGGACCGTGTCCAACCTTTACCAAAGAAGTCTTTAAATACATTTGGGACATGCAGTTGCTTCCGATTCCTAGATAAAGCATCCCTGTTTACTTAAGCAATTTGAATTTAGAGAAAGCTCTGCGACTTTTTCCTTTGCTGCAGTAGTCCAAGTATCATTGTCACCTCTGGATGGAATAGTTCTAATGGATTCTAAGCGGTGGAGCACCGCCTTTTTGGTGCTAAGAAATGGAGTATTTTATACCAGTAGTACGGAGGCCATACTGACCAGCTATTCACATCTAGCTGTAAAGGGAAAAATGTATATGGATTGATAAAACCTTCCACTGTTCAAGTGGTAGTTATCTGACACACTGCCTCTCTCCAGTGGAGGTTAGCTGAGGTGGCTGAACTATACTCTTGATTTAAATTTCTTAGTGATGCTGAGAGATTATCAGCAAGGGTCCTCAACCCTGGAATTTGTTTTTTCATCTAGTCAAATGGACTCAAATCCATTCGTCTTCAGGACAAGAGGCTCATGTGTTTACAAAAGCTTTTGCAGGGGAGGGAAGGAAGGCTGCTTTTGAACATCCATTAGCCTTTTTAGTGGCATTTTAATTATCTTCTATTATTGTGATGTTTTATATTTTAGTTTTTCAACTTGAAAGACTCTGAAGAGCAAGTATTTAAATATTTAGAGGAGCTACGTTTTTTTTTTTTTTAAGTGTGCACTATGCAACTTTAAATTAATTTGATTTATACAATATTTACTCAGTTCTAAGATGAGCTCCCCCGCCCCCCCCCCCATTTAGTAGAGGGGGAAGTCCCTTTTCTTGGAACCAAGTACAAATCAGTAGGGCTGGGGCAGGAAACTGCTGTGGCTCTGGCCCTACCTTGGTTTGGAGTCAAAGGCACAGCTGCTGTTTGCCATTCACTGCCTCTGCAGCCTCCGCCTCTCCCCCATGTAGCCTTGGGCCCCTGCACCTCCACTTCCACCTGCATCACATCACTTCCCCCCACAACCCTGCACCTCCTCCCTGTCTCCCCCAATGCCTACACAAAGGGGGGGTAGGAAGAAACAGCCTGTCCCCCACTGTCTCCCCTCCACCACCACCTGCCCCCTACTACTGCTTTCCCTACGGCAGTGGTGGTAGGGATGAATTTAAC
Source organism: Gavialis gangeticus (assembly GCF_001723915.1). Classification (NCBI taxonomy): domain Eukaryota; kingdom Metazoa; phylum Chordata; order Crocodylia; family Gavialidae; genus Gavialis; species Gavialis gangeticus. Next base: position 65,065,977 of record NW_017729029.1, on the reverse strand, counting down.
ATGAGCCTCCAATAATCAGATTCTAAATATGGAAAATTATAACAAGTTTATAAATTTTTCTGTGTATAGAATGTAATTATTGGGGGGGTCATCTTGGATTTGGGTCAATGTGGCAATTTAAATATTAAACAAAATCATCTTAATTGAAGGCATTTTATACAAAAAAATAACCCACCTGAATTTTAGGTAAGTGAAACACAAATCTGAGAATAACCAACAATAAACTCTAAGTCAGATAACTGCAGTCATTGGCCATGTTCACATGAGCACAGACGTTTGTTTCCCCGGGGACAAGAAGCAGTGACACACCTTGTAGCATGTGGCCTCTGGTGCATGGCAGGTTACTCCAGGTGGGGTAGGGGAGGCTAGGGCCAGTAACTGTGCTAGCTCTAGCCGCCTTACCAGTGGCTCTGGCAGGTTTTGGGCAGCGTCCACTGCTGCTATGTGCACCACCCTGCTTTTTTAAGAAACGCCTCCCCCACCAGCAAGGTAGCAGTGCAGGGAATGCTTGCATGTTTGGTGCCACAGATGGGTCTGCAGCACCACATACCACATGTCTGTGCTCATCTGGACACAACCACTGTTCCTATTGCCCTTTTCAGCTTTATTATGTATATATACATACAATACTTTCTCATTGGAAATTTCTGTCCTTTCATCAGCAGACTAAGCAGCTCAGGATAAATTACAATCAACAACATTTATTGAAAACTCAATACATGCAAGATGTTGGACACTTTTCCTGGCATTGAGCATCCTTAACTTATAGCAGAAAACAGGTTGAGGTTAAACAGCACTTTACAAGAGACACAAAGTGCCCACGCTCATCAAGACAGTGTGGGTGGAATAGAAAAAACACAAAGACCTCTAGACCGATATCCAGACATTCCTATAACTCTGGAAATGCTTCCTACTCATCACTCTGCCTTTTTATCTTTCTGTCAGGTAGGTCATCAGATTAGCAAGACAAATTCTACTCACTTTTTAAAATCATGGAGCCCTTGATACCCCCAAAACAGTTTTTTCTTGGGGGAGGAAGGCAGGGCTCTCTCTTTCAAATTAGGCTGTAACTCTGACTTTGCCCTTCTCCAAACCTTTGCTATTTCATCAAATTCCTCCCATGTCACACAAAATGTTTGTACACCCCAATAACAGTAATCTCCATATTTATAAATGTAGTAGGGTTCCAAATAATATTTCAACAATAATTTGAATGCCATTTCAGTCTATTTTTACAGACTTGTGCAAAATACTGATGTTAACAGTTGTAACTGGATTCATTTCAGTTTAATACAAGTCTTTGCTTTGCTTGATATACAACTCCCCAGTAACAGACTGAATTCACAGTAAAAGCTACCCTTCCCTCATTTACCTGATGATTGCAAACATGGAGTTGAAGTTTTTGCATTCCCTGCAGTGTAGTGCTATCTTAATGAAATGTTTAATGATCTTCATCCTTTTTAGCTGGTTGGTTTCTCTCAGAATCTCAGATGCTACCCAGAATGTTTCTTGGTTTATTACTTCTTCAAACTTTTTCAGATTAGCACATCCTGATTTAGATTTGAGTTTAAATAGGTCATCTATATATTCTGTGGGTTCAATATTACGGAACAACTCAAAGTTTCGCATGGAGAGCTGCGTAGCCACCTCCACAGTACTAAGCTGCAACAGAGAAATTTGGCTTTCCCTTAGTAACTCCTGAGCATCTTCATCTGAACACAGGGTTTCTGTCTCCATGTTGTTTTTCAGATAATACCTATAAAAAAATTCAAATGACAAGAGACTTCATAAGGACATCACATACTTGTGAAAAGTATACAGACCACAAATAGTATACTCTCTAACACACTTAAAAGAGTGCAAGAAGTTGAATTGAAACACTCGCAGAATAAAAAAAAAGATGACGTTACAACTGTTCAGACACAGATGCAGCACAGTTTGTATAAAATAAGTAGGCATTGTCTCACCTGCCACTTAGCTGTATTCTATCAGCAAGCTTGGACAGCTGATCTGGAAGCCTCCTTTGCTTGATTACACCTTCTGGAGTGACAGACACTTCACACAATGAATATGCATCAGGGGTAGCAGTGAGGGCAAACTCCCGGATTGCCTGAATGACCACTTCCTTTGCCGTCGTGTCCTTACTAATCATAATGTAACGACTTTGCTGATCTGCTTTGAAAACTCTGAGGACTTGGTCTGGTAAGTCTGAAGAAGAAAAATGTGTGCTCAGCAGCTTAATAAAACAGGTCAACTATAAGTTAGAAAGACACATGATGCTATTACAGTTACTTCCACAAACGTATCAGTACCAGTTTTCATGTTTCACCCTTTTTTTCTCCTGAAATTGCTCTGATATTAATAAGACAAGACTCACAAATGATCTCTGCTTCATGACTCTAACGTGAATTTGAACCTAAAAACTTGACCTACAAATTTTTAATCCAAGACATGCTCAAACAGCAAAAGCCGGCTCACTCT
>NW_017729029.1:65042080-65058496 GCF_001723915.1 Gavialis gangeticus | reverse complement strand
ATGCTCAAACAGCAAAAGCTGGCTCACTCTCTCCTAACTCATGGTGGTGTACTCTGGGTTTAGGAACTACTTAAGAGAACATTTAGAAGATTAAGTGTGCTATAAATAATATATTACAGATACAGGGGACTCCTTGGACTATACCAGAGGTTCCCAAACCTTTTCTTATTGAGTACCCGCTTACAGGTTTATCAGCTGCCCATATTTCCCTACCACAATGTTTTATATTATAACCCCTTAAATGTCCATTATTACTATACCAAAAATTAAATCTGCCAGTACACAATTTCTCCCTGATGCCCCTTAAGAGATTTCTTGCATACCCCCAGGGGTACATGTACCACAGTTTGGGAACCCCTGGGCTATACAATAGAACACTTTTAGGAAGTCTGAAGTTCCTTGTCTACAAACTGGTCCTCAGTCTTAATAATATGTCTACTTAAGAAGGTCTTCACCATCTCTCCCTAGTCTTAGACTCCTATATTGAGAACACAAAGACAGCATGCTTTATTTTCTGTATAAAAATTCTGGTTTCCTACAAAGTTTAAAGTTAGTAGTAGTAGTATTTAAATTTATACTCTGAGCAAAACCAGACAGACTGACGGTGGCTTGCCATTTTCCTCTCAGCTTCATCTTCAAAACAGGATGCAGAGATCCTTCCAAACTTAAAAAGTTTTAAGAAATACCAAGATCTGGTTGTAAAATGAAGTACCCAAGAGAAGAAACCAGAATCTCAAATCTCTCCCCACAGTTTGGGATATAGGATTTATCGTGATACAAGTCATAAATATAAGCAATCTTCAAATACCTAAAATAAGGAACTTCAATAAAGTAGGCTGATTTCCATAGGTGCTGGCCTCCCCTAAATTATGCTCAAGTGAAAGGGAACTGAGAATGGTCAGCACTTACGAAAATCAGGCATGAGCATGTTTGAAAACGTTGGCCATTTTTAGGTAGAATTCTTAGAAATATAATTCCAGGAGGGCATGTGCCCCTATAGAGTCACAATCGTTCATACTGGAGAGGTATACATATAAATGGCAAGCAAGATTCATGGGTTAGCAGTCAGCTACATGTGGAAATATTTGTAGGCAAAACTGTAAAAAAAAAAGTTCAATGAAGTTGTGCATTTATCTTTTTGTTTTAACTTTTTGAATAATTATGTAACAAAACATTAAGTACAAAAAACCAAAAATAAATAAAATTTTATAAATCAAGACTAATAACTTCCTCCTCATTTTAATAAGAAAAATATTGGCCTGAAGAACTGAAAGGGAAACACAAAATACACATTCAGTATTCAAATTTTTTTCTTAATTTGTTTTAATAGCAAAAAATACAATGTTTGTGAGCAAGGCTGTCAGAGATTCTTATTACTTTTAAGATATTTAAAAACGCCAGAATTCTAAACTAAAACGTTGATTTTGAATATCTTCAAAGTTTGATGCTAAACTGAAATCTGGAATTGAACCCTATTTTCATGATACTAACAATATATGGTAGAAAGAGACCAAAAAAAAAAGCAAAGCTCTATAAATATTTTGCAGCTCTTTACCAGCAGACTTATTATGAAGAGCACAATTGTAAAGTAACCACAAAGTATTTTATTTTCACTGCTGTTACTTTAATTTTTAAGTGACTGTTAAAGTTAATATCTATTTTTAGAGATGAACAGCTTTTGCTATGCATGTCATGGATTTAAATTCCTGTTTAAACTCCTCTATAGAAAGAACCTACAGAATTTGTACTTTTATTCTGAAGGACATAAAGGTTATCTGAACAACATGAAAATAGAAGGCAGAGAGGAGTCTTCTAGGTCTACAGCTAAGAATGATACTTTAATAGATGGATACTGACTATCCAGCTGTTGGAAGAAAATGCTTACTTTGGAAACCCTGCAATCTTATTTGGCAGCAATTTACAGAAAAAAAGAATTTACCATTAGAATTGGATGTGCACTACATGTTTATTTTTAAATTACTACAAGAAACATGTATTCATCAACTGAAGGGCAGAAGTAAAAGTATAATAATTAAGCAGTTTTACCTTACTGTTAAATGTTCCCAGACTAGTCAATCTTGGAAACTTGAAGGTTAATTGCTCTTACAGATGGTTGATTTTAGTAACATACCGGGACTTAAGCATTCTACTTTATCAAATACCTTCAAATAAGCCAAGACCTTTCATATTTAATATGACATTCTGAAACTTGAGAAACAACAATGAAAAATTGATATATTAATCTGACTACTTACTTCACCATTTCCATATTTATTAGGATAAGTCAAGGCCAAGTTTTAGTCTTTCCTTTGTACTTCAGATCAATTACAATGATGTAGTAATGCCTTTACGTAACCATATTTCTAAACCCAATTTAAAAATGAATGTATTATAATCAAAACAGAGCACTTGCTTCCTGCACCAAATAAAGAAGAAGCCTGGACAAATAGACAGCTCACTTTTTCCTTCACTCAGCTAAGTAAGGGTCCATAATGTTTGAAACATTACTTGACCCAGCCGTCTTCTTTCAGTGGCTAACTGGGGCAGTTTCAAGTACAGATCGGTTTTCTCCAATACTTTCTGGGCTTTGAGGAGATGCAGGAAATAGACTTTGGGGAGATGGAGGAATTAGACCCTGCAGGGAGTGTCTCAGAGAGAAGTCAATAAAAAAGAAAAATTCTCAAATACAGCCCCATTCACCCATTTTCCTTTTCAAGGAAAGGAAAAGAGGTAGGGAAAGGAAAAGAAAGTCCTTGCTACTACCATGAAAAGAATTAAAGTCATAAGAATGAGACAGAACACAACTATGGCAAAAGATCAGTTCATTGGCTTGTCGTTATCTGGCTCAAGAATAACTTACTCTGCAGGTTTAAGAGCCACAGTATAAAGAATATGGCAGAAACACTTCTCCCCTGACTATCACATGGTAAACAATTGCCTCAATGGATGTAGTATCAGACTTGATTGATTTAGGTTAAATGGATTTATTGAACTTGGGTGCACTTTATTGAACTAAGGTACACAAAATCATCCAGTGGCTCGTGTCTGTAAGGCAATCACTCCTACAACTCTTAAGGTATCCAATGTACTTTGATGTTTTAAGCAGAAAAAATAATCAATTACTTTAAAGCACTTGATGTATATTTTTAAAAAGCTTTCATAAAGTAAAATACCACTAGACATAGTTCAATGAGAAAACAGTAATTCCTTAATACATGTACAGAAAAGAGGATGAAGGACAGTTGTAATGCTCAACTGAAGGCTCAACTCACTCCTGCCATTTCCAAAGCAAGGGCAAAAATAAGTGAATACTAACTTTCTTTCTCTCTCTACTTCAGTGAAAAGAACTTAATTTTGCTAATTTTCATTTCACAACATAAAATGGGTTTGATGTCTATGTACTGCAACAGTGATCTCTGGTTAATTAGCCTATAGGATAATTTGCTACTGTGGTTTAGCTTGCTGCCGTTATCATTTCCCACCAGCTGCTCCCTCCTTCCTTCCCCCACAAACTGCCCTGCTTCCCACCCTGCCCCCCCACAGCAAATTCATGGTAAATGGTCTATGCTGGATCATTCAACATTTACATTTCCTTTGGTGTAGCAAATTGGACAATTAATTGCACTACTACAGTTACTACTACTGGTAGATTGCAAGGATGTTTGTAGGTCTGGAAATGAGGTATTTATTGTGCTTAGTGCTGCACATATATGTAGGAAGAACACAACCACTTCTGAATCCTCCCTTAAAAGCAGGGATCCAACCCCAGGACATGTCCTTAGCACATGATTAAGGAGTCATGCTCTCTCTCCCCCCAGTGAATCTTGAATTCTGTTGCACTAAGGCACAGTTTTGAACAGGATGGAGGGCACCCCATTCCAGCCTAGTCAGGAACACGTGATTAAGACACACTGTTCAGATAAGGGAGACGTGGGTTGGAATTCCCTCTAAGGTTAGGATGCTCAAAGTCAGGCCTCTTATTACTTGTGTGAGCACTCTAAGCATTAGGTACTTGCACTATCCCTTAGGACAGGCATGCCTAATCTGCAGTCCATGGGCCAGGTCTGACCTCCGGCATCTTGTCATCTGGCCTGTGGATTTCCAACTGTAGGGAGCCCATGGGCCATGACCCTATGCCTTACATCCACTGTGCGAGAGAACACAGGGCCTGATCTGGTGCATGGGACTGGGTTGGGCTGTGCTGCTCAGGGTCCCTGGGTACTGATCTAGGCATGTGGGGCCTGCTGGAGGCATCAGTCTGGATCCAGCCATGTGGGTTCTGAGGGCTGGGGTCCAATCTAGCCTGTGGACTGACCCAATGACTCATTTGACCTGGAGGGCCATAAGGTTGAACACCATTGTATTAGAATATCCTTTACCTGCTCTGTTTTAAAAAGAAAAGAATAAACTAGGTATTTTTTTCCAAAAGGAATGGATTTGGCACCTAACTCCATGAAATGGTTCAAAGCTGTGAACACCTATCTGACATAGGCACCAACCTGCCAGCCAAAGTAAGGCAACAATCATATCGTTATCAGCGGATACTCCTATAAATTGTTATGATGCAACTGTTATGCTTGCAGGATTCTGTAGCAATACAGGTGTAGCAAAACCACCACAACTTTAAGCTCTTTTCAATTCAGTGTCTAACTAAGGGCAATTTAACTAACCTGTATCTACAGGATCATGCAGATGCAACAGTTGAGGCAAGCTTTTAAGTGTCAGCTGCCTTTCTCCTTCCCAAGTAGTTAAAAGGTACACTTGTCCATAACCTCAATCATGCTATTTTCAGGAACAAGGGAATCTAGCATTTTCATTGGCATTTAGCCTGCTTATCGATTTTACTGGTTATGGCTAGGTGCACCAAATGCTCAGTATGTTCACTGTTATGAATCCCATTCCAAGGCATTTGAATCCTTTTGTGTACTACATAGCAAAGCTGGACACCTAAGTCAGGGCCTTGGACTCCATTCTGGGGAGTAGAGGGTCTCAGTCACCCACAAGTTAGTCATGAAAATCTCAGCAGCAACATATTCAGATCTCTTTGTGGATCTTGCCTTAAGGGACTTGTCCAAGATGACCAAAGTCTATGGCTGAAACAGGAACTGAACCACAGATGAATCTGAATTCACCGAGTTCAGTTTAAGGACTTCCTCCCTCCGCTGAAACGAATGTAGTCTATTTCAGTATATGAAATCTCCTGTGGGTTAGTTCAGACTACTACAGTCTTGAATAAATTATTGTCCAAAAGATGAGTTTGGAGATAAAGCAAAATCAGAACATATCATGTATGCCATACCCTAAATTATAGGCAAACCATGCATTAAAACAGAGGTGGATTTGGGGGTGGGAGGCAGACGGCAGAGGAAGGAGGGGGACCTGCACTGGTGCACTTACACCCCTTTGGTTCCTGTTCCAGCCAAAGTTTAAAACGGCCTAGCAGAGGCTGCAGCATTTCTAGACAGGCAGTGCTAAGAGGGTCAACTAACCTTATCCCTCATTATCGTCTACCTGATCCCTTCTAAACCATTCTAAACCTGATCCCTTCTAAACCATTTGTTAACAACCTCTCTACTGTACTGCTCCTGGCAATGAAGCTCCTATTTCACAGCCCTGCAGACTGTCTTCAACTCATTCCAACATAGCTTTATTCATTTTTGCTTCAATCTTAAACTAAATAATACAATCCTAGGCTCCTAGTATAACAGTAAAGCTTCTATAGTTTCATAGTAGCTAGGGTCAGGAGGAACATGAACAGATCATCTAGCCTGACCCCCTGCCACAGGCAGGAATGAATGCTGGGTTCACAAGACCCCAGACAGATGATCATCCAACCTCGTCTTGAATTTGCCCAAGGTAGGGGCGAGGACCACTTCCCTGGGAAGTTGGTTCCAGGTTTTGTCCACCCTAACTGTAAAATATTGCCTTCTGATCTCTAACCTAAACCTATTCTCCACCAGCTTCTTACCATTGTTCCTCATCACCCCAGGTGATGCTGGGGAGAAAAGAGCTCTACTTATTTGCTGTTGACCTCCCCTGATGAGTTTGTAGGCGGCCCTCAGGTCCCCCCTCAGCCTCCTCTTGCTGAGGCTGAACAGGTTCAGGTCCCTCAGTCTCTCCTTGTAGGGCCTGTCCTGCTGCCCTCTCACCAAGTGGGTGGCCCTCCTCTGAACCCTCTCCAGGCTGGCCACAACCCTTTTGAAGTGCGGTGCCCAGTACTGGACGCAGTACTCCAACTGCGGCCTGACCAAAGTCGCATAGAGGGGGAGTATCAGCTCTCTGAACCGGCTTGAGATGCACCTTTGGATGCATGACAAGGTATGGCTGGCCTTGCAGGCTGTGGTCTGGTATTGGCAGCTCATTTTCATCTTGGAGTCAATAACGACTCCAAGATCCCTTTCCGCCTCTGTGCTTTCAAGGAGGGAAACTCTTCTAGTTCATTTTTAAAGCCTCAACATCTGCACACCCACTTCTCAAAATTCTAGATCCACCCATTCCACCCAGTAGAGCACCCAGAACACCAGCAGACTCTCCCTATGCCTAAGGAAATGTGTTTGTGCTTGCAAAGCTTGCAAAGAAAATTTTTTCCAACTATTTAGTTGGTCTAATAAAAGATATCACCTTTACCCAAACAACTTTGTCCATCTACGTCCTTAGCCCAACACGGCTACAACCAACAACCCTAAATCCACCCATGCATACAACTTACATAAAAAGAATAGATGCGCATAAACGTTTATCTTTATGTGGAATTAACTGGAACAATGTGACCAGGAGCTGTAGGTAAGAGACCTATGTCGTCTGCATAGATGTGGTCAATATAAACTCATGTGCACATCCAAAATCTGAAGGGCTTTCAGGAAAGTTAACAGAGGGCTTAAGAAAAATAATAAACTGATGCTCACCTGGAGTTGTGTTGAAGTCTAAGATGCGGTGATGCGACTGCAATAAATCTGGATTACTGGATGACAGGGTTCCACTGACTGGTAGAGCAGGAGGGATGTGTTTGGTTTGCCTCAGTCCTACAATACTGTCATCTTGGGACTGGCCAATTCCAATATCGCTGTGCCATAGAAAGAAGAAAGAAAAACTTTAGGACTTAGAAGTTTTCACATTTTTGTTTATATTCACAGAAATCACTGATTTATAGTTAATATACCCCCAACTAGTACTTACTATATAGTTTCTCTTTGTGTTGTTCAGGAGCATCCAGATACCACAGGACAATTATATTAGAATTGCTTTGCCCTTTCTAGGTTCTATGGAAACAGCTTTGTTGGGTTTTTCTTACCATTTTTGTAATGGCAGGAAGAATTTATTGAAAAGTTTGTGAATACCGTGCTTCTAAAAAAACCTAAAACTTCAGCTCAGTCTTCTCTCAACTAATGAAATCTAGCTCATCTTATAAATGAATGCCTTATCCCAGAACAAGCACTGCATCCCACCCTTCAATCACATAGCTCCAGAGGGTCTCAAAAATGCTGGCAGGTCATGGGTAGAGATGGGGTATCTGATAAATGTGGATACCAATCCATAGATTACTTGCATTTCAGGATGTAAGGTGCTAGACCTAAATAAAGAGTACAAATAAAGAATGGGAGATAACTAGCTAAATTACAAAATTCCTGAAAAGAATCTATAGGTTTTGGTGGATCAGAGTCTTGATCTCAATAGGAGTCAGCAATGTGATATAGTTACAAAAAAAAGGAAATAAGAATTGTGGGTGCATCAACAGGAATATTAGACGCAAGACACAGGAGGTGATATTGCCACTCTAGTCAGTATTCCTTAGGACTCATCTGGAGTACTATACGTCGTTCTTGTCTCAGCATTTTAAGGAGAAGTTAGGGAGGGTCCAGATGCAGGCAACAAAAGTGATAAAGGGGTTGGAAAGTAAGTCATACAAGGAAAGGTTGAGAGAGCCAGGCATGTTTAGCTTGGAGAAAAAAAAGAATTGGAGCTGGGGGGCATCATAGTAGTCTTCAAATATTTGAACAAATGTTCACTTTTGCTGCAGAGAGCAGAACACAAAACAATGGCTTTAAAGTTGCAGCAAAGTAGACAAAATTAGATCTCAAGATGAAAACTTTATTGTTACAACACTAAGGCAGTAGAATACATTATTCAGGGAAGTTCTGGAATGTTCTTCATTAGAGGTTTACAAGAGGAAGCCGAATAGGTATTGGACAAGGATGACTGAGTAGCAGCATTCATGCAGGGGGTTAGACCAAATGACCCTAGAAGTCCCTTCCCATTCCATGATTCTAAATAGACCTTACTCAGCAATGGAAACAAACTGGAGCCAGTGGAGAAGGCTGAGCCAAGGGGTCTCTCAATAGCTAGACAAGCTGTGGCTAACCTGCAGTATTCATGCCACAAGTAGCATAGGAAGTCTCTGCATTTGGCATATGACAGACTGGAAAGGAGATAAGCTGCATAGCAGCTGATTGGGCAGGAAGGAGAAAGCAAAGCAGCAGATCAGGCAGGCAACACAGGGCAAGAAGCAGTAAGAGCAGAAGATTGGGCAAGAGAAAGGGACCTAAGTGGCACTAGAAGAGGGCACAGGGTTTAATTTGTGGCATGCCTGCCAAAAAGTTCAATCCCCAGCTGAGAGAGACTATCGAAGAGTGACGCTGGTCAATTTACTTTAAAAAGAAAACTGAACTTCAAATAAAATGTTTTGGTGAGTGGAAGTCGCATATTAAATGAGAACACATTTTAAAAAATAGATACCCACACACATAGCAACCTGAAACTTGAACTTCATTCTGAATTGCCATGCACAGGCATCTAGCCTAAAAAGAAACTGGCATACTTACAATATAAAAGGATGTAGGAGCTTAATTTTAAGCTATGGTTTGGAAACCTTAGCCTGCTGGTCACTAATCAGAGTATCTACATTAAAACTGTAAGGAACTGACTTAGTTCATCATAAATTGCATTTCCATTTTGGATTGTCATATTACACTTAGTTATACTTTCCTGTGCTTACAGAAGCAGCCATTCAATCAACATACTCCTCCTGTCCTATATCCTTATTTCTAGTGCTGTTCACGGCAGATCTGGGAAATGATTTGGTTAGCACTGGCAATCTGAGAAGCAATCTGGTCAGCAAATGACTGAAGACAAACCAGTGCTAGTATCAGGTACCATAGAATAGTCAAGAATAGAGTCCCTTTGGCTGCAGACTGATATTGATGTGGATGAGTGAAGCAAAGCAGGAACAAGCTACAATTTATTTGATGAGATGTCTCTATGCCATATGTTGGCAACATTTTTCAGGGGTGGACCAGAATGATCGAGCTTGGATTGAAGGTAAATGGGAACTACGAAGCCAGCTGCTGCTTCTCTCTGCTGCCCAGTCATCGTGCAGCATGGGAAAAGGACGTGCCCATCCAAGCACCCAGCTGCTGAAGCCTCCACTCTGTGTGTCACATGCAGTAGCTCTGCAGGCCAGATAGGTCAGTAATCCCTGCTCTATGCAAAGCTTAGCGTGCAGTGAGCAGCAGCAATGGCAATTCAAGAGGGAACAGTCAGCTCTCCTACCACTATTGAACACATTTTGCTATGTAACCACAAGGACATCAATACTGCTGGATGTATTGTTTTTTCAAGTACAAAAACAATGATCCAATCACTTCTAGTCATAGCAACAACTGATGGTATTTTTCACAGAAAAGGTGTCAACATCAATATTTTGGCTAAATACAAACTCATATAATGATATCCTACCTACTTCATAAAGTCCTCCTACAGTGTCAACTAGATACTGTACTCCTTTTCCTTTCTCTCCACTTGTATAATTTTACCATGCATTGTTAAACACGCTGTGTTCTATACTAGAAGTGACTTTACTCAAGAGGATCAACACAGATCAAATTAATTCTGATGTTGTAAAGATTAAAAAAAAGTTTCAAAAGTGCTATTAGAATCTCACATGAATGGTAAGATACAAGTACAAAGCATTTACTTTAAGCCCAAATGGAAGCTTGGATAAAATTAAAAAATAATCAGTGAAATCCTGATGGGTTGTAAACAAAAAATAAACCCCAGAAAAATCAGGCTTATGACTAGTAACACTATATGCAATCTTGGGTACTTCCACAACATACTTTTTCTCGCTGTTTTTCAAAATACTTTATTTGGTGGTGGTGGGCAGGGGTGCTGGCAGGAAGACTGAGGCTTAAAGTGGGGGGGGGGGAATACGTGAATTTCAGTTACTTTTGCAATTTTTCAGTGTGTGCTGAGGTACTATTAATACAGAAAGAATTAACAATTTGAAGAATATACATTTCCTGCCTGAATAGCAAAGAAGATCTTTATTTACTTATGTTTACTAACTAGTAAATGACCTCTTTGAAAGGCAAGACAGTAGGCATTAAATTGCTTATGTGCTTTCTATTTGAGGTTTCCAAAAAAGAACAAATGAGGACTTGAAGTCCCTTGTGACACTGAAATGCTGTTAATTATTAAGAAACCCAAGTCAGAAGTTTGCTGGGAGTGAAGGCACGTATTTGAAAAGCTACATCCCACACATCTCTATGTGGGAATCACACTTTCACAAACAGCTGAAATGTCAATGGGCTTTAAAGACCTAAATTGCTATACGTAATGCAGGGATTAAGACTAGCAAAAAGGGAAAGGGATTTTAAAGTCAACCATATTGTTTTTCTGGCTTTTACTAGTCTTCTGAATAAGAATTAGGAACTGCAAAGAGAAATTGTGTCACTTTTTTCCTCCATTTTTCCCTAAGACAGTTTGATACTATTAATATTATTAATATAGAACAGTGCAAACAATATATATAGTTCAACAGAAAACTAAAAGAGCATAAACATGCTAAACTATTATACAGTAAAGGCTGCTTAATAATTAGATATTAGGAAAAACTTTTTTTGATATGGGGATACAGAAGGAAAGTGCTGTTGGTTCTATTGTATCAGCAAATTTTCCTTTGCTAGGACCTAGTATATTTGGTGTTTCATGTTTTTCTCTTCCATATTCCCCCATTCTCAGGTTAGAGTAAGACCCCACCAACTCCACCAGAAAGACTTTAAAAGAGACTCAGTATTGGTCAGATAAGAGTTTTTCACCACCACAATACATCCCTTCTAACCATGGGCTAAAAAGATGCCAGATTAGAAAAGATACACGAGGTATACAATTTAGCACCTGTGTAAAATATATCCAGCTCCATTGAAGGACATGGGTTTAAATCTGGTTTGGGGATTTTGGCTTTGTTTGCCCTTCTAGTAGCATGAAACAGCTATCACTGGGATGGAGAAACACACATGATCGCTGCTCAGAACCCATTGCAAACAACTTGCTGGCCCAACTATACTCACTAATATCAATCATAATTGCAAAAAGGACCTTTTAATACTTACCATGGCAGAAAGGTCAAAATGTAAAAATGTTTAAACCAGAATTTCATTAAAAACAGCAGAAAATAGTAAGTGCTAACATCAAGTATGGTAATGTTAACAGCATCAAGAGTGTGCACATATTTGCTACAGGAATAACAGCCAAGATTAATACCTTAGATATCAAATAAGGTACCAGACAGTTCATAAAGAAAGCAAAAACAGTTCTTTTTAAAGATTTAACATATCCTTCTGCTTAAATATCTATACATAACAAATGAAGCATTTTACAGTAAATCAAAAGTGCTCACTTGTACGGTTTCTGAGGCAGGATACTGATTCGTGTTTTATCAAGTATCTTTTTTAGTTTGTTTCGTCCTCCAACTGTGTTGGCTTTGCTTTTCTTATTAACTTTTTCTAGTCCTATCACCTGTTCCACATCAACAGCAAGGTCTGGAATGGAGTAACGACTTGCTTTTTTAATATCACCAATTTTAGGCAGGTGGGGAGCACCATTTCTTTTCTCCTCTGACAATCTTGTTAGAAGTTCCTTAAAAACTGCAAAGGAAATAAAGGTTTAATAATGTGAATTAGAGGAAAAAAAGATTCTCTCTGTAACATTTTTTGTGTTAATTACTACGCCAAAGACTGCCCAGAACACTGTGACAATATAAAATAGAAAACAGGGAAACTGACCCAGCATACAGGACATGAATGCAAGACCAAAGTCAACAGTGTTGGTGGGAGATCTTTGATTTCAACCACTGGATGGTGTTCCACAAATGAGGAACTGTGGAGAAAGAGACCTGGTCTATATCAAACATCTAACACATTAATAAACAGGAAGAAGTTGAAGTCACAGTTTTGGTCATGGATTGGACTGGCATCATAGATCTGGTGTGAAAATTGCAAGGTTTAGCCTACGCAAGAAGAACAACCAGATTAAAAAGAGGGAGGTGGTATGCTCTACATTGACAATACAAACATTTGTTTTGAATCTCAAGAACAGATGAAAGGCATTTTGCTGGTTGTCTCTGAATCAAGCTAAAAGGAAAAAGAACAGGAGTGATGATATGCTATGCGTCTATAACATCACCGAATCAGGAGGAGACTGACAAAGAATTCAGAAGCTGGAAGGTTACTTAGGTGAAACCGACACAAAAAGCTAGAAAGTCACTTTTCTATGAAAAAGGAGCAGCAGCATAAACAAACAAAATAAAAAACACCATAGGTTTCAAACTCAGAAAACTGGTAAGGAGGGCATATTAGTAATAATAGTTAGGACAAAGAAAGGAGCTCAGGACACCCGGCAGTTACTGAAGGAGAATATTATATGCACAGGAGCAAGCTACCCTAATGTGAAGGAAAAATAGAACATACAGTAAAAGATCAATATGGCTACATCAGAAACTCTTTCATTACCATAAAAATCAAAAAATAATCATGCAAAAAAAGGAAACAAGGGCACATGACTAAGTGGAAAAGGAAAAAAAGGAAGCATAGGAAAACAAAAGGCAGAAAGACTAAGGCACAAAGGTAGGGTCTATACTAGGCCTGTGTGAATAGGGGAGTATTTGATTTGGATTCAGAGGACAGTGATTTGATTTGGAGATTTGGATCACTGTCCCGAACTCATTTGGCCGAATCGGCTTTGGAAGATTGGGTGCTGATTCAGAGAGATTTCGTCATAGACTATAATATCCAATTACTGAAATACCTATAACTCTGTCATTTTTTGGCTGATTTGGATGAAAAACAGCAGGGTGATAGTCCCTTCTGAGGGCATGAAGCCTGCCAAATTTCAAGGAGATAGGTGCAGGGGTTTCTGGGAACCTTCCCCTCGAACTGCTGAAAGCAAAACTTGTATCACTTGCGTGTGTTAAGGCAGATTTGGATGAAAACAGCAGGGATGGTTGCCTGTAACAGGGGGCCTTCCTGGTGCCAGTTAGATCTCCGCCTGCCCACCTGTTTCTGGGGCCAGTCGCCCACCCCTCTTTTGCTCAGGCAGAAACTCCTCACAAAAGGGACAGAAAGGCTGGAGACAGACGCTCATATACTTCCAGAGCACAGTAATTGGAAGGGGACTTAGAGAAAGATCACAGTCACTGGCCAGCTACAGACGTCAGTTTTTCCCCTTCTGCTCCCCTTCCCTCTTTTCAGTTTGTTTCCCTGAAAGGCTGCCTTTCGAATCTCCAAATCGATTCAGAGGGGTTTTTTGGTCTCCCTATTCAATTTGGATTCGGTGATTCAGCCTCTGAATTGGGCCGAATCTAATCAGTGACTGAAGCTTTGCACACCCCTAGTCTATACTGCTTCTAGGGAGCTCTTGAATGTCACTGAGAAAAACACTGTATCCACCCACACCTTCTTGATCTTCATGCGCCAGTTGCAGAAATGAGGGCATGAATCTGCACTGATGTCACCTGTATCACCACAATATCTGACATATTTGAAACTGTTAGGTTGCCCTCAGAATAGGCTTGTAACTTAATTTGCGGTTTGGTTAGTGCAGAAATCAAGTTGGTAGATAAGGTGCACATATCAGTTATATGCTTGAACAAAGCAGCAATATAGACGCATCCAAAATGAGTACAAACTAGCAAGAGACATAAAAGGCAATCAGAAAAGATTCTATACACTAGTAGAGGTAGAAAGTTGTAGCTGTGATGTCCAAGAAATATTTGAGGGGTGAGGATTTTTTTGTGCTACCTTTTATTGGACCAAATATATAGTTGGGAAACTTTTCAGACAGCTCTTGGGTATGAAGTGCCCTAATAAATCTGAAACCTGTCAACATATCTATGAAACCATAACAATCAACTGCCCTCACACAACAAGAACATCAGAATTAACAGATGCTATGCATGTCTATCACAGAACCTGGTATTATCTCATACACAGTGTACCAAATGCCCTCATGGGAACAATGGGTGTGAAAACAGGGGAACTATGCACCAGAATGAACTATCACAGAAAAAATATAAAGGACAGAGATACACAGAGACCAGTAGGAACAGATTTTTTTAAATTTTTATTTATTTATTTATTTATTTTTACCAATCAACCACTCCCTCTCTGACCTCACAGTCTTTGTGCTCAAAGAAAATCTAAAAAAATACCTCTTCCATCTTGAACAGGCCCTCTTCTCACTAATCAGATTGCTTAGTCTACTGCACTACTTTTGTCTTGTATGCTATGGACAGAAGTTACACAAACTGATTTTAGTGATCAGAAACTGGCTTAAACCTGCAACAGAACAGAAGTTCAGTGCACTTAAACTGCTTTCAAAATGGCCGAAACTGGTTTAACAAACCTGGTCAGATGTACTATCAGACTGAACTGATTTAGGTCAAACCAGTTTATGGAACCTCTGTCCTAGATCCCTTCCTGGTGCAAGTTAACTATCAGTCCTCCAGCATCACAGGATGCTCTGCAGCCCTGGGCTGTGCTACCTGCCAAGCAAACCCTGTCTGGGGTCCTGTGCAGGAAGGGCAGGGAGTTTAAATGCCCCTCCCTCCTCTCATGCCAGCCTCTGGAGCAGCGAGTGGGGAAAGGAAGGCAGGGGCAGCTCCACCCCTGCCAAGTAGACCCCAGTAGGGGTCCTGTGTGGGTGGGGGAAGGGATTTAAACCCCCCTCTCTTCTCCGTTCAGCAAGCTGACCTGGGCTGGTGTCTGGCCACAACCCCCACTTGAGCAGAGAGCTGAGTAAAAGCCTGTTAGAGGCTGCTCCACCCCTGCCAGGCAGATCCTGGCTGGAGTCCTGTGTGGGCAGGGGAAGAAGTTTAAACACCCTTCCCCTCTGCCTCAGCATGTCAACCTAGGCCAATGTCTGACCTGCTTGAGCATGGTAAAAGCCTGATGGGCTGCTCTGCCCCTACCAGGCAGTCCCTGGTTGGAGTCCTGTGTGGACAGGGAAGGGGTTTAAACATCCCTCCCCTCTCCTCTACCTCAATATGCCAGCCTGGGCTGGGGTCTGGGCATGCCTCCCTCCTCCCCCCCCACCCCCAGCCCAGCAGGGAGCAGGGGAAGTGCCTGGCAGGGGCTCATTCCCTCACCCACCAGCATACCCTGGCTGGGGTCCATGCAGGCCAAAGTGGGGTTTAACCTGCTCCACCCCCCATCATACTCAGTGAGCCTGCCAGAGCCTGGCCACGTCCTCCCTCCTCCCCCTCCCAGCTTGAGTAGGGAGACGGGGAAAGCCTTGGAAGGCTTCTCTCAGCTTTTCTCTAGCCTTCCCGCCACTGCCAAAGGGAAGGGAAGGCATGGTCTAGCCCTCCGCCCCTCCCCCAGCTTTTAGCCTGAGCCACCACAGGTGTGTGGCTGTATTTGCAGAATCAAAAGTAAATGTCTGTTCACTTTCTTATCGGTTCAATCTACACAAAGTTTGAATCAATTCAGCCTTAGGCTTTTTGACTGTCAATACTTAGCCACTAAGGCTCCTGATAACAAGTCTTCACTCCAAGCTTGCAGCTGTTCTCCATTTCTCCAACCAAACTGCTTTCATTTATATGGAGACTCTTCTTCGCTCTTTTGCTCAACCTATGTTAGCTAGTTTATCAGTCCTGAGGAGGGTAACCTGATGCCTGAAACCGGAGTCCAACAGCTCTTCCAACTATTTAAATGATCCAAAAAGGATAATCACACAAAAAAAAAAAAATCTTACCTTTCATTCAATGCATTAGAAGTAAATGTTAAGTATAAAGCCTACTAATTAACAGAGGAAGAGCGCAAAGAATGTATAAGAAAGAAAAAGCAGAAGTATTAAATGTTTTTTTGTTTTATTTCACAAAAACAGTTAACCAAAACTAGATATGTAATTATTTTTCACATGGAAATAGGACCACAATTAAGAACAGGGAAAGAGCAGCTAAAGAATATAGTTTCATAGTTTCTAGGGTTGGAAGGGACCTGAGCAGATCATCTAGTCCGACCCCCTGCCATGGCAGGAAGAGCACTGGGGTCAAATGACCCCAGTAAGGTGGTCATCCAACCTCCTCTTAAAAACCCCCAGGGTGGGAGCCTGCACCACCTCACTTGGAAGCTGGTTCCAGAC
>NW_017729029.1:65036584-65040970 GCF_001723915.1 Gavialis gangeticus | reverse complement strand
TGGCAAGGAGACATTCCCGGATGTTTTTAGTGAGCCATGGAGGCTTATATGCTCTCCTGCCCCCTTTGACCCTCCTGGGGATTACCTTCCTCTGGGCTTGGAGGATCGTCTCCTTAAGGAGCGACCACTCCCCTTGGACACCCGGCTCCCCTCCCCTCTGAGTCTTCAGCGCTTCTCCAACTATCCTCCTTAGCTTGTTGAAGTTTGCCCTCCTAAAATCTAGGGCCACCACCTGACTGCTTGCCTTTGCTACCTTGCGCTGAATGTACATAAGGGAATGAATATGTACATAAGGGAATGAATTCAAGTCAACAGAGCCAAGTGACATGCAAACTAGGTTACTTAAAAACTAGTAAAGGAGTTCTGTAATCATTAGTGATTGTTTCTGAGAACTCTTAAGACAAAAGAGTGAAAGGAGGGAAGTCCCAAAGGACTGGAAAAGGGCAAAAGTATCTATTTTTACAACAACAACAAAAAAAGGTGGTTTGAGGGATGAAAATAAACACCCAGAAAAGTATAGAGTAGACAGCCCAACTTCAATCCCCTAAAAGATTCTGGAAGAAATTAATTTATAAGCACCTAGAAAATAAGGTGATAAACAGGCAACAAGGATATGTCAAGGTGTTGTGTCAAACCAAGCTACTTTCCTTTTTTGACAACATAACTTAGTGAATAAGGGGAAAGCAGTTGATGCAACAGATTTTGACTTTAATAGGACCTTTTGACATTGTGCCACAAAACATTGTTATTAACAAACTAGGGAAATCTGACCTAGATGTAAATCCCCATAAGGTGGGTGTATAAGTGGTTAAAAAACTAGCTGTTGAAGAGACGTTATTAATGGTTCACTGACAAATGGGGACAATAACTTCAAGTAAAGAATTGTACACATCTGTCTTGGAACCAGATCTATTCAATCTTTTCATTAACAACTTGAATGACAGGTTAAAGTGCATGTTTACAAAATCTGCAGACACCAAGCAGGAGAGGTTACAAACACTGGAAGACAGGATCAACCTCTCTAGGTTAAACATTGGAACACATTACCACTCTTGTGGTAAGAGCTCTTCCTAACAGCCAACCAAAATTTCTTTTGCTGCAATTTAAGACCACCTTTTCTTTTCTTTTCCCCTGAAGCCAAAGAGAACATTTTACCACCACCTTCTATACAACCATCCTTATGGTATTTGAAACCTGTTACAAATCTCCTCTCAGTTTTATCTTTGCCAGACGAAATAATAAGGTTTTCTTGACTGTTTCTCATATCAATATTCAATACTTATATACATCAGGTGTAAAAATGAAAATAAAACTACTTAATGTGATATAACAATTATTGCATTCTAACTGTAAAGTATATTGACCTAAAATATGTCTAATTTTTTCAGCAAATTACATTAATTTTCCAGTTATAATAGATCTTTTTTGCTGTTCACATTAACTCAAATTTGCCAAATAATTATTTCTGTCTACTACAAATGATTTATTATACATTATGTATGCAGAGGTAGTAAATGTTTAATCAGAAACACTGAATGTAGGATTATTAGAGTAAAACAGAAAATAAAAGAAAAACACAAACCTACCAAATAAGTTGGTTTTCACAGTGATAGATAAATGAGTATTGTTCCTAAGAATCTCCATGGCTTTTGACAGTTGAATGTTTTCAAAGTTTTGACCATTTACCTCCAATATCTAAAAATGTAAGCAAGAAAAATTTTCATCATTAGAACTTTAGAATATTTATCTCATTACATGCTATGACATCATATACTATATATTTAATTTGTTATATATGTTACAACACTTGGGGGGCGGGGAAGAAGAACATTTCTTAACATTGTTTTAAATATTAACTTGAGGAACTCTAAAAACAAAAGTACCTGGTCACCACGTTTCAAGCCTGCTTCTGTGGCTTTGCTACCAAAATCCACACTGTCAACAAAGATTCCAAATCCCTTTTCTGAACCACCCAGCAAGATAAAAGGTAAAGGGGCTTCTCGAGATGGCTTTGTTAATGTTATCAATCTTCGTTTAGCTTTAGCAGCACATGCAATATTTAACAGCCTCAGATGTCCACCCATTTTCTGCAAGGGAAAAAAAGTAGCATAATAAAGAATTGGATGTATAATAATTTTGACTGCTTCCCCCACAAACTTTTTTTCCCTAAGAAAAACCATTATTCTTACCTCCCTTTCCAAATTGTTCTCAAACTCCTCTAAAAATTGCGTCATAGCTGGATCTCCTTCAAAATCATTGAAGTGATTATTGACCCACAACAACACTACCCGTGTAACCTGCAAATAAATTAACAACATAAACATCTTCTGCTATAACCAGAGATCAATTCTACTTCCAAATCCTGTTAAAAGATTAAATTTCAGTTTCCATATATTTCACTTATTAAATGTAAACATTTTGTCCAAGGCCAACCTCACTGACACTATCAGTCTGTCACCAAGGAGATATAACAATCAGTAATAAATAATCCAACAAGAGCCACAGTTTTCAAAATAATATTAGTTAACTAAACCTGTTTCTGAGTATAATATGGAGTTTGCAGGACTAGAACATTTAAGTCACTGCAGACCCTGACTATACGTTACCAGGAAATTGTGCCGTGCTATATAAACTTACAGTTGTGACAATTGTTTAAGAATGCACTATATGTCTTCGGTAAGAGAACTACAACTTTAGAAAAGAAAAGATTTTGAACTGCTTATTTTAGATTCTTTAATATCATATCTTACAGGCTGTAACGCCACTAAAAGGTTGCCTCTAATTACACAATAGTTCTTTAAATAAAAGCAGAAATTAAAACAGTTCTTATAGAATAATACATTTATTCCTAATTCTTTTCTTTAGATCAGGGTTTTTCTTTCTTTCTTTACTTTCTGGACACTGATTTTGATTAGCAGCTTTAAAAAGATGCTCTTGTTCCCTTTCAAATTACAAAACTTGTAGGGGTGCACTGATAGAGATTTTGGGGGCCAATAATGATAGCTGATATCTAAAGAGGCATATCGGCCGATACCAATTTGATTTCTGATACAGCTGCCTCCAGCTGGTAAGTCTAGTGTGGTGGAAAAGGAGGAAGGGAAAGGGTGTGTGCGGGGAGGAGCAGGAAGGGGACAGATCCATGTCCTCCATGGTGAGAGAGGGGGCAGGGGCAGGTGCTGCCCAGGCAGGGTAGTGGGGTGGAGCCACAGCTTATGGCAGGGGCAGCTCCCACTGCTGCTTGCACCCCAGGTGGGCACAGGAAGGGAGTTTGACCCCCCGTATCTGTGTGGGACGGGCTTTAGCAGGGGCTGCGTGGGTCTCCTCTTGGCAGGGGCTGGGCTTGGAGTGGGCACCGGTGGCACTGGGAGGATGAAGCACCCACCCTAAATTTTGCCACTGCTCTATCTATGCACCAGGAAGAGACATGGCTACACTGGGTGGCTGACAGTGTCAGCGAAGGTTGGGGTGGATGCAGCATACTCCCAGCGCCTGCTCCAAGCCCAGCCCTGGCTGAGAAGAGCCCCGTGCAGCCCCTGCTGATATCTGATATGTATGCTGATATGTATGAGATCCGATATAAAGAAAGGGCCACTCGCATGATCAGGGGGCAGCAGGGCAGGCCCTACGAGGAGAGGCTACGGGACCTGAACCTGTTCAGCCTCCACAAGAGAAGGCTGAGGGGGGATCTAGTGGCCTGTTACAAACTAGTCAGAGGGGACCAACAGGCATTGGGGGAGACCCTGTTCCCCTGAGCACAACAAGGGGTGACCACGAATAATGGTCACAAGCTGGCAGAGGGTAGATTTAGGCTAGATATCAGGAGGCACTACTGCACGGTCAGGGCGGCTAGGATCTGGAACCAGTTTCCAAGAGAAGTGGTGCTGGCTCCTACCCTGGGGGTCTTTAAGAGGAAGCTAGATGTACACCTTGCTGGGGTCATTTGACCCCAGTACTCTTTCCTGTCATGGCAGGCAGTCGGGCTCAATGATTTGCTCAGGTCCCTTCCGACCCTAGAAACTATGAAAACTGGTTGTATTGATACTGATCCGATGTCCGACTGATGTATCAGTGCATCTCTAAAAACTTCAAATGGAAAGCACCCCTGGTTAATAATATTTTATCATCTGGCAACATTTTGAGCAAAAATCTCTACTTCTGAAAATTTGTATTACTGCTATAATCTTCTACTTTGCCATGAACTTGTCCTATGAAGTTTCAGTAGTTTTTCCTGCTGAACTAAATTTGGTTCTAAATCAATTGAGATGTTTTACATTATTAAAATGAAAAAAAAAACGAACTAATGTTAGATTTGTTCCTTCTCCGACACAAATGTGTTCTCAAAAATGTGACTCCCCTACCTCTGTGTTAGCAAAACATGTTACTTAA
>NW_017729029.1:65023708-65031584 GCF_001723915.1 Gavialis gangeticus | reverse complement strand
TTCACTTAACTTGGATGAGCTCCTGATGTTATCTATTATTTCCAAATAACCACTTTCTTAGTCAGAAACCAATAACCAAAATCCAAAATAAAAAAAAAAAGGACAAAAGAAAAGACTAGCATCACCAAGAGCCACTGCTCATTAAGAAAACCCTGGACTGATTCTAATTATATAAGGATAAAAAAAATGATACTCTCACACATTTGCACAATAACTAGAGCCATTGTAGTCTTTTGTGACAAGGATCTAAGATTAGAAGCATCTACAAATAGGCCTTAACATGAGTTGGAGCTGTATGGTTTATTATGTTAAGGATCCACAGATTAAAAAGCTTCCAAGTAGGTCCCTATTCATCTTGAAAAGCAAGCAAAATTAGAGTAATTGCTCAAATTCATAACATTGAAACTAATTAACTATTTTAGGTTTTTGAGCTATTTTAGAGCTTACTAAAGTTTAGATAATTGTACATAATGTGCTGAAACTCCTAAGCACAATGAGGTAGGGTAGGATAGAATTTTATTCTTGTTTTCTGAGATTTATTTTTCAAGTAAGTCAGATGCGTCAATACTACTTCAACCTTTCCTGAAATGTTATATATATAACACACTAAAGTTTCGAGTGAACAAAACCCAGTATGCATAAGCAGTAAAATAAAATGTGCACTAAACTTACATAGTCTAAGAGTCAAAGGTTTAATTGTATTTTTTATTTTAAAGCTATTGTACATAAGGATTATTACTCGGACACTTTTTTAATTGAGGTGCTCCTTAAATTTTCTGCTTGGAGTGTTAGACTTCATATAGTAGCAGTATATTAGATAAGAATGGACAAGTTTCCAGGCCAAAACTGAAATTGTGTTATAAAATGCCATTGTATAATAAGGGGCTTTCTATTAAATTGATTTCTATTGGTTTATCATAAGCAATTTAAACTATAAAATATAAGATTACAGATCAGAAGAAACAACTAGGATTTCTGTAACTGAAAAAAAAAAATCATCCTTCCTCTTATAAGTAAGAGAAAACTAAGAGAAAAAAGGTAAAGAATAAGAACAAGAGAAAAGCAAAGATGCATTTTACATGGAGAAAGACTAGTACTGAAAGAAACTACAGTGATATAGTTTCATTACCAACATCACCATGGAGGCTACGAATTACTGACATGCAAGTAGGACACATCAAGGAAAAAGTTATACACTGATGGACTGAAAAATTGTGATGTTATCTACCCACATGTTAAAACTATCATGGGATAATTTCAGGGCTGATCCACCATTTTTATGCAGGGATAAACTAGTTTAGTATCTGACATGTTATGGAATAATTGCATGCACAAATACAGATTTTCACAGGGATGGCAAGTTGAACAACAACAACACAAACCTATCCATCAGCAAAATTCTGAAGTTAAGAGCTACAACAATAGACCTTTGTTGAAAGGCAGGCTAACTAGTCACATTTTGAACACTTATGAATTAAGTAATGTATTTCTTTTAACTAATTTGCAGAAATGGATATAATTTGCAAAAGCTTCAGCCTAAAACCAACACGGGCAACTTCAACCCTACCAACTGGGAAAGGTATAAGCAAAGTAAAGCCAGGGTTTTATAAGGTAAAGTGCTATACAACTTTAACATACACTGCCACACATTCTGTCAACAACTGGGTATGTTAGACCTGATTCTCATGTCACACCATTACCTCTAAATAGAGGCTCCTATCTTTAGCACTGTGCAAAGTGAACCAAGAATCAGCCTGGTGTTTATTTTTTCCTTTAAATTTGCCTTTAAGAAAATAATTATTAGTAGAAAGTGTTTACCAAATTGCTTTACCCATTATTGTGCACAGAAAATATGGAACTGTCACAAACTTAACCCCTAAACTACCACAGAATTATATATTAAATTGAAATGCTAGAGTCTTTTAGAAAACTAATTCATACTTCTATTACCTAAGCATTTTATGTATTGGAGTTAATTCAAGCATGAGTGCTTGAATGTGATCAAATAAGTCCCTTTGCCTCTACCTTACAGAGAAAAAAAAAATGGAGTGGCATTAAGTGATTAAAAGAAACGAAAAACGTTTGTTTGCCTAACAGATCTCCAGCCGGTCAGCTGACAAGTCTCTGATTCTCAAAAACTGAGCCAGAATACAAGTTCTTAATAGTTTATATTTTAATGCAAATGATAAGTCATAGGTATCAGTTTCAGATAGTAAATTTTTCCCCCAAACCTTGTCCCTGAGGCTAGGGTCATTGAACCACTCCAACAACTTCTTGCCCACATCCATTGGGCTGGAAAGAAAGGTCCGGTAGGTCAAAAGGAAATCCTCTATAAATGTTGGATCCACCACAGAGTGCTCTTCTACCAAATGCATTGTGAGCCTTTCAGCTGTTCCCTATAACAAATAAAGGATTAGTAATTAATGTACATAAATATCTCCTTATTTGCCTCACACAAGTATGATGCACTAAATATAGTGCATTATTTCTAAGCCTATCTAGTTACAGGTCTCCTACATAATAAACTGAAGACATACAAGTGATCACCAATAAGGAGGTTAATAAACTTTGGTAAAATACAAAAATTCTCAAAAATTAGCAATTCTTTGCTTTGCGTCTAATTTTAAATATAAAAACTAAACATACACATTAACTGTCTGTGCCCTTGCTCATCAATGGAGGTTCTCTATGAATCTACAGAGCATCTGGGCGGATGGTATGTTTTGTTTTTTTACCTTGATGACAATGTGACCCTTCCTTGTTCCAGTGCGATCCAGCTCTCTGTGCTCCTTCACCATAACAATCTCTCCCTCCTCCTCCACCTTCTGCATGTTCTTTTCCACTTGATTGAGGATGCGGCAGTAATCTTGCTGGGCTATGCATACAAACTGAAAAGCATCATCAGGCAGAGATATTAAAAGATACAGAATCCTTAAAAAGGCTGTCTGGATTTACAATACATGTACTTTATTTTTTATGGCAGGTGACTAACTTCTCAACCTTGGTGGATCAAATTTGCCTTTCCGTAAGTTCAACTAGAATAAACCATTAAACAAAAAATGGTGATAAATTCCTCACTGATTTTTGGTTTAGAAGAGTGTCAAGACTCAAGATGATTAAATTCAAGGTGACTTAATATTGGCACAGGATTTTTCATATATTGTATTTCCCGATTTGTTGATCCCCAGAAAAAGATAATTCAGAAATATTCTTCATGGCAACACTGTGGTTTTGGTCCTTTCTGGGGCTCAATAAGCTAATTTTCACTTTATATTCTTGGAACAGATATATTAAGTCAACCATTAAGAGAACTTTAACATTAACATATTAATTTAGGTTACAAAGAAATTAATATTCCTTAGATAAAACAACTGAGTTTCCCTTTGCCATCACACAGCATTTTAAAGAAAGATGTTGCCATTATGAATAATTTAATTACTGTTTAACTGAAATTAATTTACAACAGGAACAGAAGTAATAAAAAAATGCTACACACACACACACTAAGTGGCACTACTATTCCACTTGGATGATTCAAGTAATGTGACTATTCCCTATATTTTGTTCTTAGAAATATCAGATTGCATCTATTCTGTACTTTTTTCATATCTGATATGAAAAAATTATTTGAACCTCATCACTGAAAACATAAGAAAACAATTAATGAAGAATGAACTGTACATTTTTAAAGAAGTAGAATTTGTCATCAGGATTATTAGCAAAACATAAGGGTACTGATAAGTGATAATATCCTGCTCCTTCCCTCCACCTTTTTCCCATGATTCATCCTAAGACACAGCATCTTTGAGATGCATTGTCTTTGAGGGGAAAAATAAAAGGTTAGATCTCTGTTCTTTAATGTAGTTCAAAATAAATTTAGTCCTTATCCTTCCAATGTCTTTACATAACAGTGTCACATCTCCAGAATACTGTACTAATAGGACCTCTCTACTGTATTTCACCTTGATCAATGAACCTCTTAGAAATGTGCTAAAAATGTCATCCCAATCAACTGCAAATGTTATCTATGCATTCATTTAAAGATAAGGTAGACTGATATTTTTTTTTAAATATACATTGGGGAGAAAATATCCTGGTTAAAATTACTGTGTAATAAACCTAAAAGCACAATCCCAAGAGCTTTTTTTCATAATAAGACGACAGGTACACTTGTAGTGATAGCAGTCCATACATTTGTAACTGTGCTTTGCAGATGCATGCTGAGCAAAATGCTTTACCTGGCAGTCATCCACTTTGGTTCGCATCACTCCCTTCATGTATTCCTTGTCTAGGGTAGGAGAAACACCAAAACTGTTTCCCATACACAGTATTTCTGTTCTTCCATCAGGATATGTCACTTCTACAGAGCCATTCAAAATAACTGACCAGGAATCCAGCTACAAAATTAATCAGTGCAAGGTAAATGAAAAGAACAGCCACCTGAGACTAAATCACTTAATATTCTTGTGTTAATTATTTTTTTCTCTTTTTCCTGAGAAATTTTTTTATTAATTATTTAAAAAAATAAGAAAGGAGGAAGACAACCCAGTTTGCTTGACAGTCAAGACTACTTCATTTTGATGGAGATGTAATATTTAGCCTTTAATAAGTAAGTTCAGAATGTTTAAAAATGTCTATCACAATGGAGAAAAATGGTTCTATATAAAATATTAAAGTAAGCTTGAAATCACAGCAGATGGACAAGAACTGTATTTGTATATTTGGCAATCCATGATAAAGGCATACCAGTTTCCATAAGAAAGTGATATGGATAGTATCATGTTAGGCTGCTTTTTAATCCTCAGGTTGAATGAGCTGGGAAAACCATCTTCTAGTGCAGGGGTGGGCAAAATGCGGCCTGCCAGGCCATTCTATCTTGCCCGCGGGGCCCCTAAAAAATTTAGAAAATTAATAATTATCTGCCCCTGGCTGCCTGTCATGCAGCCCTCAATGGCTTGCCAAAACTCAGTAAGCAGCCCTCTGCCCGAAATAATTGCCCACCCCTGTACTAGTGGGTTACTTAGAAACAGCCCCACAGTGGGGCTCAGCTCGTGACCTTAATAGCTTCTGGGTGGTTTAACAGAATAGAAAACAATTTATAACTGAATACAAGTCAGCACAATACAAAGCAACAGAGAGCAAGCACACAAGTTATTTGCTTGCTCAGTGCTACATTTAAGCAATTAAAAAGGAATCTTTTATTCTTGTTAGATGCGTCTCCAGATTCCGTGATATTTGCTAAAGAGCACGTTCAAATACGTTCTACTGACCTCTTCCCCATCATTTAGTACTATGGTTCCTGCTCTCTCCACAACTGCAAATACCATCACAGCACAGAGTTCTCTCCTCACTGACATAGTCATGTTGGCAAAAGCAGGCAACTGATGCATGAATTCCAATAGTTGTTCTGAAGGAGAAAAAAAGCCCACTGAGTTATACAAGTCAAAACAACAAAGCTCAGTAAAGACAGCTCTTCAGAAAGATAGATGCCTTAGGGTTATATTAAAACACTGCACAATCCTCCCTGTATACTGACAAATAATGTACAGAGGTCTGCTGTAATTACAGGGTATTTTGTAGGCACAGACTGGCTTGTTATATCATCAATGGAAAATCTACCAATAAAAGCCAGCATAATGAAAGAACTGTAATGTAACCAAGTGCTTTGAATATATTCAATGGACTCTCAATGACTGCATAGAGCCACTGCAGTAATTAAAACCATATTGGGCTCTTTTAATGGACATAAAATATATTTTAAAACGAAAATTAAATATATTTTGGTATCAGTGTCCTATACTGAAGTTGGCTACAGCTTAGATCCAAACTAAAAAGAATATAAGCACTAAAATAAAGCTATATAAGTAGTCACATTTAAAATATATTAAGTTATTACACTGAACCGACTTTACAAAAAAGGCAAATCCACAGCCACTACTTCTCAGTTTAGTTTTTACAGCTCCACCACACAGCATTTCAAATCTGTTGCCCACAGTCCTCCTGGGAGCAGAAGTAACAAGGGGTAAAGTCCTCAGCTTGTTCTTTATTCACTGGTGTGGTGGGGAGGCAGAAAGCACTGCCCCGCTCTCCTTCTAGGCCAGTCTGGAGAGGGGAGCAGCAGTGCATAGTCCCTAGCATAGGGCAGTTAACACTGCTCTCAGACTGGGGGCAGGGGGAGCACTCAAGAATTCGTTCTTATGAGGAGAACTCTCTTGCAAAGGAGGTATTCCAGTTTTATTCCCTGCAATATCTTCTCATGGAAGGGGCATGTTCCCCCTCCCAGGGGATATTGAACAGAAAATGTTAATCTTGTCATATCTACCAGGAGAAAGGTAGTTCTCCCAGTAGAAATGTAACACCACTGTGTGGCCTAAGAGTCAAGAGATTTTCTGCATTACTGGTGATGAAATACAAGCCAAGAAAGAACTACATGCTGATTTTTCACATCCCAAAATGAGTTGGAGGCCTAATGATCACAAAACTTATTTTGCTATAAAAGTTAAAAAGCAATCAAAGATTCAGAATGGGGAAGAGTGGAAACCTTCATTTGGAACTTGCTGCTTTTTTTACATTAGCTTATATATTGACATGCCTTTTAAAACCTGAGTAGATGCTCATCAATACACAGGCTGTAAGGTTCAATGGCATTCAGATAAAAACAATGCTTTACTAATAAAAATACACAAACACATGGAAGTCCTGTTTTTAACTTGAAACACAACAGTACTATGATCCATAGAGTTTTCTTCATTATTTATATTGCTGTAGACAGCCAATTAATCCAAGGCTTTTAACCTCCCTTTTTCAGTCTGCAGAAATTTTTGTCACATACAGATTCTGATGTAAAATTACAAGCTAGTCTCTAAGACAGTGAACTTGCATGTTATATTTAAACCATACTAAAGTTGTGGAATGTAAAACAGAGAATGTGCCACGAGCAGTCACATGTTAAGGATTAATACTGTTTCTTGCCAGCACATATCTAACTTGCTGATGAACGGGGGGCTGGTGAGCAGGGGTGCAACTAGGAGCCAGGACACAGAGGTTCAATCCTTGCTCTTTGTAGGGGGTCACAGGGAGCTGAGTAATGCATGGCATTTGGGGAGGAGGTTAAATCACGTTAAAAATGGCCATGCTATCTAACTTAGTTCATCCAGGTGCAGCCCTTACACTTAGATATGGTATCAGTGCTCAGAAATCAATCTAAATCCGTAACAGTACAGAAGTTCCACACACACAGAATGGTCTAAAAGTGATGGAACCTGGTCTAAAATAGTCCTGGATCAATGTACACTCAAAATTTAATTGATCTGGTTAAACTGGTGCATGGAACTTCAGTAGTTACCTGCACAGCCCCAAGGCTGAGAAAGCCCAGCTATTGGTCCCAGTCCCAAGACTTCATTTTTTGTACCACCCTACTGGCACGGCACCCCACCTCACTCCACCCCCATTAACCAGCCAAGTCCCTCCAACCCCCACCCTGCAAGCCACTCCAGGTGTCAGATTGATCAGCAGTTGCCACTGTGGGATGGGGGTGTAAAGTTCCCTGGGGAGGTAGGGGGGCTAAAAATAGCTTCTGGTCCCCCTCCTGCAGACCCTACAAGCCCTCCTGATCCCATCAAACTCTCCCAGACTCCATCAGCACCCCCATAGACCCTGCCTACCTCCCAATCACTCCCAAAGATCCTGCCTCCCCTCCACTGATCTATCCTGTGGATCCCGCTTGCCTGCTAATCCTCCCACAGACACCAGATGCTCCCCCCGCCCAATTGCTCCCATGGATGTTGCCTGCCTCCCCACCACCCTGATTGCTCCTGCGGACCCCTGATCATCCCCCCAACACTAAAAAAATCTTCTTCCCCATGAAAACTATGTA
>NW_017729029.1:65021141-65023697 GCF_001723915.1 Gavialis gangeticus | reverse complement strand
CTCCCCACCACCCTGATTGCTCCTGCGGACCCCTGATCATCCCCCCAAGCCTACTTGCCCCCCTGTCCCTCCAACTCTCCCCCCATTAGCCTTCCCTTATCCCAACTCACCTTAGATCAAGTGGTCACTAAACACAATCTAACCTCCCCCTAGCTTCCTCAGATGTCTGCACTTAGCCCATGGTGGAGGACTCCAAATAGCTCATTTTATTTCCATAGAGCAGACTGAAGTTATCTGAACATAAGCTAGGCATCACGGTCCAGAATTAACCCACATCTAATGTGGCATAACTTTGAGACCCTCAGAAAGCATTTACCACAAATTAGATTTAATATGCAGATACTCACATTTTAAGTGCACTTACTATGGTTTAAGCGTAATGTGCAACTCCACTTTTAGTTGCAACAGGAGAGCTCTTTAAGTATCCATGAATACCCCAAAATTTACTTTCCTTTTTTTTCTTTCTTTTTTCAATTATGTGGAATAAAATATATACTAAACAAGGAATCTAACAGATTGAGGTAAATTCAGAAAGTCTAAGTATACTCATAAAGAAAGAGAGAACAACTTGCTATGTTTATAACCCTGTGCTACACACAAATACCTGCTTCTCTTACAAAAAAAATTCTATTTTAGGTTAATAGCACTTTTTATTATTATAATTTTAATTAGAAAAAAATATGCTTAACATGTTAGTGGAGTACCGATTTAAAATTAAACTGAGTTCCTTCATTAATACTTCCAGTTTCATAACTGTTATTGTTGCCATACTTATTTATTCCAGTCATTCAAAAGTAAATTGCAAAAATCAACTGATACTGTAAACAATTTACTGAATTATTTCACACACACAGCTGTTAAAAGAAGAGTGCTCTACTCAGTTTTGGGATTGAAAAATGCCAGCTAAAACATTAAATAGCATTAGATGTTCTAAGACTTGATTTTCTATTGTCCTCTTCAAGGTTTCATAAGAAACTTACCAATATCATCATCTGTCCTGTCTATTGGGTCTTTTTCTAGGCAATCTCTGACAATATCTCTGCTCATAAGAGGGTCTGATGCCCTCTCAATGTCTTCTTCATCATCATCATCTTCTGAATCCACTGCTGTCTCAGGTAACCCACTTAGGTCCATATCACCAGCCTCACTTTCAGTGGCCTAGGTATGCACACAAATTATTAAAAATAAAATAACCCAACATATTCTGTACACAAAAATATAGAAACAAAATGAATTTTACTATGGAGAAGATCAATTTTTCAATACTGCATGCCACACTAATTTCTAATTTTTTCCTTCATTGTATTTCAAACAAGAAAGTCAGTATTAGGAACAAAACATGTTTAGAAACATTTATGCTTAGTTTGTACAAAGTATTCACAGTTAAACACATGATGAGTGACTTTTTAGGTTATGAGACTAAAAGGAGAAAGGCATCTGTATTTTCAGAGGGACAAGTATTTATATCCACTAGACCAGTCTCTTGGGAAAATAATTGAACACTTAAACTGTTAAATAAAACATACTTGAGACCACTGGCAGATTTTAGTGGTTTAACTGTCTGTGCACTGAACTTAAATATGCAATGGGATCTGAATAATTTTATCCTGGACACCCCAAAAAATCATGAATCCTGTCATGCCATATCTTCAAGATCTGGCATGGCAGGATGCGCAACTTCAAAAGTCTGGGATAAAATTCCTCAGATTCCATTATATACCTGGACCTTTCCATTCACATTGTATAGCCTGGTGTCAGTCACTGTGGGCAGCATCAGGCTATATGGCACAGCTTTAGAGGTACCCAAATGTGGCAAGTCAGGTACCAGCAAGTTAAAGCTGCACCCTCCTGCCCAATAATGGGAGCACCCCATGCAATGACAAATTTAAAGCTGCACCATGCTGCCATATATTCAAGTTGATGCATGATAAATTTAATGTAGAGCATCTATATGGATGGTTTGCCATTTTTAACATGTCATTAACTGGTTGCACGTGGCATGTTATAATTTATCATGCAATTAGCACATTAATCATATGTTAATGTGATATTTGCCAGGGGCCTAAGACATCCAAAATTATGTGTTTGCATGTTTCTATGACCATGGTAAATGATGCTGTCATTAAACACGCTGGTATCAAGCACTTACACTAAATTAATCCTAAAGACTGAAGGATCTACCAGCTGTTTACATAAGGACTACATAATAGAAACTCTGACAGAATGGTACAGCAAAGATGCTTATTTATTTATAAGTATAAAGGTACAAGAATTCATAAATGTGGGAAAAAATGTCAAGTCATTGCTGTTGCACCACAAAGGGAGTACACAGAATATCCACCAAATTTAAATCTGCTTTAGACGGCATGGAAATTAATAAAAATCCAGCCAACACATTGCTTGAGGTCATTGTTATAGCACCTTGAGGTAAATGCATTTTAATTATCCAATTTTAAGATCAAATATTTAATAAACCCCACAAACAGACTGGTCTGTCATCTCAGATAAAGTTGCTTTTCTGCAGCCCTTGATTTAATGCCACAGCAGCTGCCAAGC
>NW_017729029.1:65000009-65021130 GCF_001723915.1 Gavialis gangeticus | reverse complement strand
TCTGCAGCCCTTGATTTAATGCCACAGCAGCTGCCAAGCCCTCCCTATCACAGTTTACAAGGAAATTCAAGCTTCTCATGAAAACATTCTCTCTCTGCAACTGTCTCCCAAGTCAGGGCTCAGTGCTCTAAAGAAGGGTCCATTTCAGAGTTTCTGGAAGTAAGCAGCACAGTCAAGTGCATTTTTATCATACTGTACTATATGGGACACAGGAACTATAATAGCTGTGATTCTCAAAATCTCCTTCATGTAAGCAACAGCGCTTATGCTAAAAAGAACTGGGGCAACTATCCAAAGAGGAGCAAGAAAAAAGTCATAAGCCTGTCAAAGAAAAAATGAGCATAATCTTCTGCTCTTTTAGGACTACGTATAGATGACATCAATTACTGCAGTACTGACATAAGCTCAACCTCTTTTGGCAGTATATGATACAGATGTGAAAACAGAACCAAGGTCAATATCTCATTTTTCAAGATACTTACTTTAGTAACCCCCAGAAATGGCACCCTTTTTAAGAGCAGAAGAAAGCCAGGCAGTTCAACAGATTATTACACAATTCTGTAGGAAACTACAATTCTGAATGTGTTGGCTCAGGTAAATTTGCCCATTACTAATTCCCTGGTTCTTTCTGGAAATCTTCATATTGTTATCATGTGTTATTTCCACAGAAAACAAAAAGGTCAAGTTTCTCAAAAAGCATCATGGCTCACATGGATATTAATATTTAAACTGAACTTGTATTCAAACACGCCGATAAATACAAGACTAAATACATGCGCTGTCATAACAGCAACAGGTTTCACCTCTCAAGCAAAAGTAACATAAAACATACAATGCTTCACAGCTCACTATCGATTCTTTTTGTTATCCTAAGACTGAATTTTGTTAAATGATTTTTTTGCCCAGCTTTCTAGCTTCATACCACCTGCAATTGTAGATACAACATACAATGGTAACAAAATGAGCTTCAATGTAATAAGTGCCTGAGTGGATTTAAGATAATTTTAAACCTATTTGGCAGAAAATGTTAAGCTTTTTTAAAAACAATAAGTATTTATCTGAAAGTAAGCATAAACGAGAGCCCTAGATTTGGAGATGCATACTAACTAAAACTCAGTGATTCCTAAATAATTTTTTAAAACAATTACCTTTTAAAGTAGTTTCACAACTTAAAGCTAGAGACACATGCTAAAAAGTTATCAAAGAACGAAAAGCAACATCAAAACCTGTGATGGCAGGTTTTCTGGAGCTGAATCCCGTCCATAGTTGAAATCATGGGTAGACAAACAAGCAGCAGCATGACAAAAAGCAGGGCTATCAGTCCTA
This sequence comes from Gavialis gangeticus, assembly GCF_001723915.1. NCBI lineage: Eukaryota > Metazoa > Chordata > Crocodylia > Gavialidae > Gavialis > Gavialis gangeticus. Next base: position 65,019,804 of record NW_017729029.1, on the reverse strand, counting down.
ATTTAATTATCTGTGATCACCATGAGCAAATAATTGACTCTGACTTTTGCAGCTAATGAAACCCTTAAGTTTAGATGTATAGGGTAAGTATTGCGCTTCCTGCAACTAGAACTCGAAGCTGCTCTATAAGGCAATAGCTCTCTCACAACCACAACAGGAATAACTCTGCTTTAGTCAACAGAGTTACTGTGCTCTATAAACCAGAGAAAAATATTTTTAAAATGGCCTTTTGACTTAATACTAGACTTTTTAAATTAGCCATATATGGTGTCAACATATTGCATATGAATGCTGTTAAAAGAAGTGGCACTTTTGACCAACATTTAATGATTATTGTCAGTTATCTGGAATGTAGCAATACTCAAAGTCATGTTGTCAAAAAAGTTGCCAGGCCCTTAGCAAAAGGCTAGCACATCCTAAACACCGTACAGTCTAATGCCATCACAAAGCTTAATAAAGATAACATGCATAAAAACGGGGCTTTCATACTGAGCCTGCTGACTGCATCCAGCCCACAAGGGTTAATGTGTGGCCCAGAGGCTCCAGCTACCAGTTCCCTCATTGCTTTGGCTGCTGTGATGGCAGCTGGGGTTCTCTGGAGTAGGACAGCACAGAGGGAGACCTGGTAAGTTAGGTACCTGAATGGCAACACCAACAGGGAGAAGGGGAGGCACTTGTGCTACCTGGTCAGTAGCAGCAGATTTTGGAAGGGGGAGGGAGGAGGAGGAAAGGGAGCCAGAAAATATCCTACATGGTGCTGGCAGCAGGGGGACTCAAGTTACTCAAGTAGCAGCAGCAAGGAGGAATTGCCCCCATGGTGGTGACAGCAGGGGGACTGCACACAGGCAGCAGAGGTCCCAGGCAGCCTGACACCAGTGACCCATGTGAGGCATGTGGCCCCCACCATGTGAAGTTGGACAGCCCTGCCATAAAACATTACAGTTTAACCATCCGCCTTCCAATATACTGTAAATGTGAAAAACTGTACCAGATAAGAGGATATTAGCTTTTAGATAAGTTAGAAGGTTGCTATAATCTATAATAACAAACGACAGTTACAAGCATGAAATCAATGTTTTTCCTTAATCTGAGCTTCCAAGACCAAGCAGTTTTTGAGGTGCATTAAAAAGGACCCATACACAACACTTTTCTGGAAGTGAAAAAACAAACAAACCGTCTTTCCAGTTTATTCAGTCAATATCATAGAGAGGTCTCTTCGCAATCATCTTCAGTATTATAAAGAGTGAAAGGGATGATTTAGGGGTGGTTTTTTTGTTTGTTTGTTTGTTTAACTGCTCTACTGATACCAAGACCATCTGGCATTATTTTCTGGGGGATAAAAGGGTTTCATATATGCAGTGTCCTTAGACCCCTGGAAAGGAGGGCTGTACCCAGGGCCTTGACAAGCAGGCAACCATTGCTGGAGTGTCTGCTCTCACAAATGAAAAAAGCAGCCTTTCCCCACCTGTAATTCTTAAGTCAATTGCTCCCACCATATGAATCACAGGAAAAGTTTGGGGTCAAGTCAAGTCGATGGCAAATTCCACTAACATAAAGGATTTCACCCCATGATTGTAAAGAAAAATAGGCCACAATCTGAACCACACAGGCCTTTCCATAGTGCATTGTGTAAGTTCTGTTTTGGTGAACAGCATGGCAGTATAAGACAGACTGGTTGGAAGGCTACAATTTCTAGGCTATCACTATCAATTTACTATGAAAAACATTACAAAGGATTTATGCAAATTGTAAATTAGAGGATGAATTTCTTTCTCCATCTATTTGCCAAGCATGGTCATTCATACTATCCAATACCCTAAACCTCTAGTCTAAGCTTTCACTATATTCAAGTATTATTTACACACACTTGTAATCATGTAATTTATAGTACAACAGAGGAGTAGGCACGTTTTAACTGTGTGCTTAACTTACAGATGGAATGTCCTCAGGATCTGAAACAATACAACTCAAAAACACTAGCCTAGCCTCCAGCTGTCTAATTGCCAAATTGGCTTTTTGAGTAGCACAACTAATCATTCACTGACATAAACTGCACATAAACACTAATTCTGAGGGTATGTCTGCATTGTAGACTTTAGTGTAATGCAGAGATACCCAAGCTAGCTGTAAAATAAGCTAGCTCAGGTTCTGGAAGTGGAATAGCTGCAGTAGCACAGAGCTCAGCTTGGTCTAATTTAACCAAAGTAGTACCAGAGTTAGAAGGGGCATCTTTACACTACACTGAAGTCTGCAGTCAGGACAACCCCAGACAGCATCAAAAGGTCAATCTGTTATTTTAACATCTGCAAGTAACAGTTTTAAATGGTACTTTTTATTAGTATGTTACAAAAACAAGGAGTGCACCAAGGTGCACACTGGTACATTGATTTAAATGATGTTAAGGCTTTTGTTCTACTGGAAAAATAACTTTTGAGGGGAAGACGGGTATGAAATGCAGCTCGTTTTCCTTTAAAAGTCACTAGAGCAAAACCACATCTTGAAAACTTCCAATGGGTATGTGTATCCTTAGAGGTTCCTGGAAAGGATGTCAGCAGTTTCCTTTACTGATCCAGAATATGTGGAGCAGACACCAGAGGGCATGTCAGGCTGACAAGAAGCCATGCAGTCTCATTACAGGATATAGCAAAGAAAGGCTGGCAAAGGAAAAGGCTAAAATAACAACTTCCATCACCTAAAAATGGGAAAAGGAATAAACATAGCACTCTCACCAATCCAATTCTCTTCACTGCCAAACTGGGCTCATCAGTTTGCAGTAGTTTAAATGATAGGTGTCCAAACAGGAAGCAGGTACTGTATGCAAGAAGGCCATTTTTCAAAGTAAAAAAGAGACAGGGTGGATATTATTGTATGTATGCGCTCATGTGTGCCAAAAACAATCACTTAATATCCAGCCTCCTTATCCTCTCCAAAGAGCAATATGAAATGACATGTCACTTTATAAACCTACATCCTAAACTCAAATATGAAAAAATAATATTAAACGGTCTTATTCAAAGGTACTTGAATGTTTTCTCTTCATCTGATAGGGTTGAAGAAAGGATTTCATATTTTATCTTGGCAAGTAATTCTTGTCCTAAATGAATTCATCTCTCACGTGCAGCACTCAACATACAAATTTAGTTACAACATTAATATTTAAACAGAAATATTCTCAGATCAATGCTGAAAGCATCTAAAGATTCAGCTTCATGATTAATTCAGAAATCAAAAAGGTCTCTGAATCTATTTTCATGGCAAACAGCTGTTCTTAAGGCCGCACCATGAAAAGCTTACTATACAGAAAACTCAGAGCCAACAGTTAACTGAGAAAATGATACACCATAAACTCAAATGTGTAAAGGGTTAGTTAATAATCTCCTTCAAAATTTAACAAGAGAAAAGCATGTATTGATTTCTATTACACATTTGAAACAGGTCACTTGAAGCCAATAATCTTTCTAATCAGTTCTCCCCATAATTACTTTGACCTAATGAACAGATCCATGCAACTAAAAGAAAATTTCCATTTTGTATGTGGGCATTAACCCCAAGTAACAAACTATTCTGATAATTTAATACCCAAGATTTGTCAAAGCCCAAGTTAACACAGATGCGTATTTTAGTTTTCAAAGTTTGTTTTTAAATAAAAAGAAACAGGAGAAGCTTAAGAGGAAAGGTACTTTAGACAGAGACCGCTTCTATTAATATCTCAGTGTTGACCATAACTATTCAGTCATTGATATGACCACAGAGAATTTCCAAAGACAAAAAAGTGCTAGCAATTTTCAAAACTTAATATGCATCTATTGCAGCAAGACACTGATTTATCTTGTGGTAAACAAAGATAAGAGATTAATGATGTAAAATGTCAGTTCACTCATAACATACACGCTGTTCTATAAGATATGAATAATTGTAGTTTTCAGGTTAGTGACAATAGTGACAATATTTACTTTAAGATACCCCAAAATGACAATGTACTCTCAACGAGTGGCTTTAAAGTTTAAATTTAAAAACTGGCTGCTTGCAGCCATTAAAAAAAAACGAAAACAAAAACAAAAAACCCCCACAACTTCACTTTACCAGAAGCAGCAGCACATTAGTTCAATCTGGCTCCGCAGTGTCTGTATAGATTGGGCACTTCAGCAGGGCTTTTTGGTGCTTTATCTAAAGCTGATTTAATCAGTTATTAGATAAAAGCGCTAAAACCCACCCATTAAAGCGCCCAATCCATACAGATGGTGAGTGAGCCGAGTCAAATTAACATGCTGCTGTTTTTGATAAAACATGTTTTTTTGTGTTTTGTTTTTTTATCATCTGCAAGCATGCACTGGACTCAGAGTGGGAGTGTACCTAGTTTAAGTAAAGTGCCGTTTCTGTATTTTGTTTTTTTAACATTTGTAATCACCCTGTATTGCTATGGACTATCATGTGCATATTTAAACTGGTTTCTTGAATAAGAAGTTTTTAAAACTTCCTCTATCCTGTGCAGTACATGTGAAGGTTTTTATGTGAAGGGTTTTGGTTATATATGTGGGAAGGAGTTCTTGGTTTTTTTGTTTTTGATTTCAGAAATCTAAACAAAGATAATCAGTATTATTTACAAAAAAGCGTCTTAAAAGTATTGATTGGGATTTTCAAAGTAGCCCAGTGCTAGAAGGCCTTCTGGTTCACCTCAAAGTCCTCGCTATGTTCTATATAATGGAGATTACATTTCTGTATACTAAACTTCATCATGTATGAATTCACTGGAAAATTAAACAATAACAGAGGCTATTCCTCTGTAGCTGCTTTGAATGTTGTAGTCTACAACATACATTATGGGGAGGAACATTAAAAAACAAAACAAAACAAAGTCTTGCTTTCTCTTTGGATAGGTTAAAACCAGTGACTTTTCCCAGGTAGACGCTTGTACCAGATCTTCTTAAAATCTCTCTGCAGTGTAGAAACTGACACTACTGCACATCATAACTGCCCCTTGCAACCACTTGTATTTGCATAATATCAATGAAATATAGGTCTGGAGGCTTGTTGCAAGGCTGCTGACCTATATTTCATTGATATTGCGCAAATATAGTTTCTAAAGCACTTCAGGAAAAAAACCCTATTTTTAAATCTATTTTAAATACTTTTTAAATGAATGAGTAACAGTAAGATGGTACACTTCCCCAAACACACACCATAAACCTAAATCCTAACTATTCCCTTAGGCCAGGACTACATCAGAGTTTTGCTGGCAGTTCTTTGCATAACTATGTCCTAAATCTTTCAGACTTCTAAAATTTGAAACCTTCTGATCTTACATTTAAGCATGCTGATGGTGATGATATAACTCTTGTAGGTTTTTCAGCTGTAGAACAAAAGACTATACAAAGAGGTAAGCACTCATTTGAGGAAACCAAGGCAAAGGGAAGTGAAGTAGCTTACTCAAGGGCATCAAAATGGCCATAAAAAGAGCCCAGATCTCCCAAGTTCCACACAGCCTCTTATGATGAAACATCAAATCAACACTTTCCTTCAACACTACCAATTACAAATAGAGTCAACTGAAAGTGATACAGAAGAGCTTTGTAACACAGTCCTTTTCTCTAGATTTCTGTCAAGTGGTTTTGAGAGTGACAAGCATTAAGTAATGCTCTCATTGAACAAGTGGGACTTGTGGGACAAGTATATCACGCTGTAACAAGTGGGTGTCCTAGGGCTGTTCTCAATGTAAGCCCGCCCACTTGCTTCTGGGCAAACCACCCGCCCACCTCGCCTGACATGCCTTGATGTAAACGATTACCAGATGTTAATCAGGTGGGAGGCTGCCCTTTACCTGCCCTGGTGACAAGGCAAGGGCCTATGTACACAATTCCAACCTTCCCTTATGTCCCATGTCTCACAGATGTTTCATGGCCTAACACCTGGCCTTATCACAATTCAATATACACATGCTCAGGGCCCCCAGGTGCCACACTGGGCCCCAAGCTCCATCTCTGGGCTTACTAGCTCCATCTCCATGCTCTGAGCCCTGTCCCCAGGCTCCAAGCCCCTCTCTTGGCCCCAGGTCCCCTCACATTAGGCTCCAAGCCCCTCACTATGAGACTAGGACTCCAAGCTCCATCCCCCCTGGAGCCTACCTCCCAGCTCCCTAATGCAGCCTCAGACTCCACTGAGAGTCTGGGCACTGCCACTGGTCCCTCCTCCTGCTGACCTCAGCTCTGCCTCAGTACTCGCAGCGAGCCTGGGCTCCCTCTGCGATGACCAACTACCCACCAGGGATGTGGGGTCTGCGGTTAGAAGGTGCCCCATACTCACCTTTCACCGGGGAGGTAACTGGCCTGGTATTTTTGAGGCATTCCCCCACCACAGGGAGTCCCACCAGCCCACTATTCCCAGCAGGGTACAGTTTTCTGTTGTACCCAGGACAAGGAACCTCCTGCTGTCCCTAGTAGCTCCTCCCTTACCTCCGAGTTGTACTGAGCAGTAGCTCAGCCAGTGATGTCTCTCCGGGTTCCTGGCAGCACACTGCTGCCCCAGCTGTTCAGGGCCCATCCCTTATATATAATAGCTGGGCCCTGTTCCCCAATCAGGCAGCACTGCCTAACTGGGATACCAGCCAGCTGTGGGCTGCCTGGTTGCTGCCCATGCCTCAGAGTAACAGAGCACAGGGTGCCTTGTTACACAGGCTCGTTAGATTACTAAGTGCTAGTTTAACAAGCAAGCAGTAGATTAGTAAGTAATGGATAAAGAGTTCAAATTGCTGCATTTTCAAACAAAAGCAATGTTTTCTTGAAATGTATTGGTATTTGTGCTGTTCTACTGGATGGATGTTGAGAAAAAAAGAAAAAGTGTGCATTCAGTACCTGGCACAAATTAACTTACAGTTCATACAATTGCTTTTATGGGTTGTCATTTTGGATTTCAGAAATATTTATAGGGAGCAAACTGAAGAATCAGTAGGGTAGAAAACAATCCTACCTGGTAGATATCAGAAAGGCTGCTGCTTCCCGAATCACTAGTGATGCTACATCCTGAATGACTAGATGAAACGTGGGTCACCTGTGGGTGGAGACTGTCAGTAAGGTGCAGTTTTGTGAAATCTGCAGGAAGCTATAGACGGAGTAGAAAAAGCATCATTACAATTTGAATCAGGTATACCACACAACACACATTTCAATTGTTAATGCCGCACTTTAATCCCTGACAATAATACAAGCCCTACAAAATGTATTAGGAAGCCCTAGGGGTTTGAGGATGCAGCTTACAAGCTTAGGTTTTGTTTTTTAAACAAAATAATCATAAATGCTGAAAGACTCTTGTTCCAGATGTAACATGAGAAACAATAAATATACTTCAGAGCACTGATATCCATAATGCACTTTAATTCTATTGCTCTGTTTAGATATGACTAAAGTATATAAGAATCTTTTGCTTATGGTAATTTTAAATCGGAAGGGTTTCTCATTGAATGGGATACTGTACTCCATAGCATTCAATAGTATAAATTCACAAACAGGACGTCTTTTTTCTACCCAAAATCAGTATTTTGGAGTGCATGTATTACATGGAGACACCATTTTTTTGCTCAGGACAGAAACACCCTGATTTGATTCCTGCTCCACAATGTAGTTGAGAGTCAATGACCCATGAGTGGGTGACTAAGTTAATGGTCCATTGCTCTTTGCTTCACATTATGTTAATCATCTCTCCTTTTTAATGGTCATTCCACTAATCAACCTAACCTTTCTTGGAGTAATTTTGCTGTCTGCTAGGGCTTCTGATCTCTTCCACTCTATTCTATTCTGGTCTCTTCTATTTCACAGCTTTTTAGCTATTTTCAAGATCATAGGTTCATCCAAGGAGACCAGTCTTCAGCAGTAGCTAAGGTTTTAGTTAATCAGGAAAAGCAGTGTGAGTCAGCTGAAGATTAGGCTCTGTCTCTGCTCCCTGCAGCTGTAACTCTGGGGGTGGGGGAGAGGATTCTTCATAATGCCTTTGAAAAACAAGGTGCATATTATATTTCTGGGTGTGTAACATGTGAGAAAACATGGTATCCGACCAAAGCCCTAGCATAAAAAGGTATCTAGAATTTTAGAATTTATACATTTTGTTATTATTTATTCAGTGCAGTTTAATTGACACTTTGTAAATATATACAGACAATTTATTAGGAGGATAACAGATAATTAAAGTATAATAGTGTCTATCAAACCCAGGACACATTTTTATTTAAGTGTTAATATTATGGAGGTATTACAGTACTTCTATATTTAAGTTAAAACTGCAGTTAGGAATGGATTAAAAATGTCTTACGCACCGTAAACCAGTTTCTGATTTAGTTTCTATATTTTGAATTCTACCTCTTAGAGGACTACTGAATTTGGCATTTTTTTTTGGAATATTTACTGACTTTTGCTAAGGGATATTGAAGATGGATTCGAGAAAGGGATAACAGGTGCTGTGCTTGTAGACCTACAACCTAAACCTATCAGTGACATGTGGCAGTCAACCACTGAAACCTACTTGCTGAAGTCTACAATATGATGCATGACTACCACCTAGTGTAGATAATCCAATTTATTTTGAAGAATAGATGTTTTACATAGAATTGTGCAAGAAATGGAGCCACTGCAGATGACAATGAAATAGCCTCCCAAAGGATAGCATGCTAGCACTGACACTTTTTAACATATATACCAATATGAGGAGCTTCATATATGCTGATGATCAATGCATCATGTCACAAATGAAGGACTTTATCACTGTTGAGAATAGAGTGAAATGCACACTGAGCAAACTTTCAGATTACTACAATAAGAACCAGCCATGCCAACCCAACCAAGACACAGGTCACAGCTTTTCACCTATACCATAGAGAAGCCAAGAGGAAATTAAATATCAGTTGGGATGCAATCCCACTCACTAATCAACCAAATCCTGTATATTTGGGAGTTACACTAGACTGAACATTTACCTTTAAAGACTAAAGGGGAAAGTCAGTGTCTACAACAACATACATTGCAAATTGGTCACCTCAAAGCGAGGAGCAAACTCAGCTACAGTATGAACCACTACTATTGCCTTGTGTTACTCCACTGCAGAGTGCACATGTCCTTATGGGAAAGATCAGTTCATGCCGAGAAACTAGACCCAGTTCTAAATGACAGCTGTTGTGAAGTAACAGGATGTCTAAAGTCAACACCAAAGGATAGCCTGTACTTACTGGATGGCATTACATTACCTAATATCAGAAGAAAGATAGCAAGCCAAAAAGAAAGATCACAGCAGATGGAAGACCCCAGGTGGAAATTCCCCTTTATGGTCACAAAGTAACTAAATGGCTTAAAATGCAAAAGAGTGATGTGATCAGTGTTACGCCGCTGCACACGACGACTGACAGGGCATGACCAAAGTTATATAAAGAAAGATTACGAGCAGTAAGGTGCTCTGAAATGGAACTGGAACCCCAAGAAGGTTTTTCAAGAAGGACAGATCTGGATTGGCCAACATGGTGATGCCTGAATTGCCTGCTCATGCAAACTGGAAGATCAGAAATAAAACATGATCAAATGGGGCTACTCTAATGACATGAATATAGACAAGTGTGGAGAAATGCAACACTATGGGGCGCATATTCATTTGCCAACTCCGTGGTGAGACCTGTATCAAGGAGGACCTTGCTACAGCAACAGAAATAGCCATTGCTTGTGCATGATTGTGGAAAAACATCTAGTGTATGACAAGGTCATGAGAAGCAGCAGTTAAGGCATTAGTATTTAAATCTTACTACTTTTATTTATTTCAGTTTAACTAAACAATCACAGTTCCATAAACTTCAAATTTTTCAAACACGTGTCCTCATGTAATTTGCATAATGGCTGCTTTTGACTTTTAAATGTTAATCATGTTTCTCTAAGTTATTTTGTTGGGAAAAGGGGATTGTTGGATCTGATGGGTTCTATCAGCTAATCTTTAAGAAACTTAGAACAGTAATTTTAGTAAGGTTCCTTATTAAGTATTACTATTTTGAACGATACCAAGATTAGCAGACAGGACCCCTCAGATGTAGCAGCTACCTTTATTTTAAACAAAATCATATACAGCACTTTATACAATGTAATTTCTAGAAGCCAAACAAAACCTGGACAAAGGAGAAGAGGGGGATATCATATTTTTGGACTTCAAGAAAGCCTTTGACCTGGTGTCCCCCGATGTCCTCATGGAAAAATAGAAGAATTTAAGTCTAGACAATTTCATGGTCTGATGGCTGGGGAACTACCTCTGTGGACAGACCCCGAGTGATAGTTGATGGAACTGAATCCATCCATTTCACAGTTAGGGCGGCTAGGAGCTGGAACCAACTTCCAAGGGAAGTGGTGCTGGCCCCTACCCTGGGGGTCTTTAAGAAGAGGCTGGATGCCTACCTGGCTGGACTCATTTGAGTCCCGTTTCTCTTTTTGGGGTTTTTATCGCTGTTCTCCCGCCCTGGCGGGGGGTCGGGCTAGAAGATCTACTAGGTCCCTTCCGACCCTTAATCTGTGAATCTGTGAATCAACCTGGCACACTGTAACCAGTGGTGTCCCCCAAGCCTCTGTTCTCGGACCTTTACTCTTCAATTCTATTCTAATATTATAAAAGCCTAAGTCTGTTTGTCTGTAATGCTTTATTCACACACTGACTGGCTGGCGGAAACAGCCAATCAGAATGCTCCAAATATGGGGGAGTGCTGCCATGATTCCAAAGCCACACCAAGGGCTGGACAGAGGGCAGGGGAGGTGCTGGCCTCAGCTCCCCCACCCCACTCCCTGCAAGAGGCAGAACAGCGGCAGCATGGGGCATTAGGTGTCGGGACTCTATCCCAGTCCCCTCCCCTCAGTCCCTCCCCCCATCATTCTTGATGGGAAATCTGCTAGTATACATATAAAAGCCTTTGTCTGCTGCTGTAATGATTTATTTGTCTCAGCAGCCAATCAGAGTGCTCCAACAGCATGGAAGACTGTTGCCAAAATGGCAGAGAGAGGGGACCAGGAAGCGGCAGTGGTGGTGGGGAATGGGGCTGGAGTGGCGGCTGGTGGGGGGAATGGAACTAGCTCCTCCACGGTGGGAGGGAGCAAGGTTGGATCCGCTGCAGTGGGGGGCGGGGAGAGAGGCCTTGGCCCCAGAGCAGCGGGGAGCAAACAGCCCCAGCTCCAGCCCCAAAGTGGCCTGGCCCCCAAGTGGGGAGGATGCAGGGGACGGGCCCAGCCCCAGGCCAAAAGCAGCGGGGTGGGGGTGAATGCGTACCTCTGTCTCCATCTGCCCCACCACCTGAGGACAGAAGGGGTTGGGAGGCCAGGTCAGTGTAGCTGGTCTGCACCCCCTGCTCCATCTAGGAGGCAGCAGCAGCAGCAGTGCAAGGACGGGGCGGGGAATGAGGTTGAGTCCGCCATGGTGGGGGGGGGGCAGAGTGGAGGGAGTGGGCCCAGCCTCAGAGCAGGAGAAAGCAGCTGAAGTGGCGGGGGCAAGGGTGGGGAGAGCAGGCCTGGCTCCAAAGTGGGGGGGCTGCAGTGGTGTGGAATGGGTTCAGGCCCACCACAGAGAAAGGTAAGGGGGAAGTGGGGGTGCAGGGCCAAATGCTGTGTTCACTTCCCACTGGCCCCTCCCCCCTGTCATTTTTTGACGGATAATTTGCTACTGTGTTTATAAATGATCTGGACTTGGATGTTACAAGTGGACTGGTTATATTTGCTGATGACACCAAACTATGGGGAAGCGTGGTCACCCTAGAGGATAGGCTGGCAATCCAGGCTGACCCCAACAGGCTTGCAAGCTGTGTGGATCAAAACCTGATGGCATTCAATGCCAAGAAATGCAAGGTGCTCCACCTTGGGAGAAAGAATCCACACCACACTTATAGGCTTGGCAGTGCTACACTACCTAGCACCAAATCTGAAAGAGACTTGGGGGTCATGATTGACTACAAGATGAACATAATCCACCAATGCAACACCACAGCCAGCAAAGCAAACAAAACTCTGACCTGCATCTTCCGATGCATCTCTAACAAGACCCAGGAAGTCATCTTCCCACTTTACTCAGCCTTGGTGAGACGACAGCTGGAATACTGTGTCCAGTTCTGGGCTCTGCAATTCAGAAAGGATGTGGAAAAGCTTGAGAGAATCCAGAGGTGAGCCTCGTGAATGATCAGAGGATAAGAGAACAGGCCTTATGAGGAGAGGCTGGGAGACATGGGACTCTTCAGCCTGGAAAAGCGTAGGCTCAGGGGTGACTTGGTGGCAGCCTATAAGTTTATAAGGGGTGTGCAACAGGAACTGGGAGAACATTTGTTCACCAGGGCACCCCATGGGAAGACTAGGTCCAATAGTTACAAACTCTCAGAATACTGTTTTAGGCTGGACATAAGGAAAAACTTCTTTACTGTCCAAGTCCCCAGGGCCTAGAATAGACTCCCCCCAGAGATGGTGCAGGCACATACTCTAGATTCTTTTAAGAAACACTTGGATGCCTATCTTACTAGGATCATTTGACCCCTGCTAAATGCCTGCCCCTTGGGCAGGGGGCTGGACCCAACAATCTTGCGAGGTCCCTTCTAGCCCTAATGGCTATGAAATCTACGACCTATAACAGCTGTTATACTACAGTATGGATCTACGAAATAAATATGGAGTTAAGTTGTTGTTAGTTATTATAATATTCCACAGTCCATTTGAAGAAACTGAATCTGATAAGTTTTCCTAACAGAGGTGACTCCATTCATCTTTTCATTTGCTTCCTACAGCTTGCATTGGTATGATTCGTCACCTGCCAAACTTCATTCAAGGACTTGCTGGGAATATACACATGCCATGTAACTAAACATAGGCTCATGCTAAGCGCTGCAATTGCATTCCTAGTTTGTAGGGATTAAATGCTGAATTTAAAATAGCATCACTATTACTCAGTGGTAACAGATCTGCAATCAATTAAAAATTCTTATTGACCTTTATATGCCAAAGACAGTTTAAAACAGAAACTCAGATCTCAGCATTGCAAAGGTTCCATACAGCTCACAATGCCAGATTTGATCTTAACATATATGAAAGGCAATTAACAAAATTAATGTTCTAACATGTAGAAAAGATTAGATATTATATTCAGACATCTACTTGTTTACAACATCTACTTGTATGCCAAAATATACATAAACCTATACTGATTTCACAACTTCTTTTTCCAATCTGTGGACACAGATCAGCAAAAATCTAAGGACTAGTAAAGTTCAGTCCCCCTATTTCCTTTTCTAAACATGATCCAAGGCTCTCTCACCAAGCTAGGCAAATTTCTGTCAGAATTACCAGTAACCATATGTACGCTGGTAACCAATAGAAAAGGTTTGGTTCACTCCTTTGATCATAACTAGATACAAATATAAAAATAAGAAAGTCCAAGGCTACTTTTGGCGTAGCCACGAAAAGGAAATCAGAGAAAAAAATCCTAACTACACAGTTTAATACATACCAACCCAATCTGAGCCAGAGCCAACTAGCCATGTTCTTTTTTTCATAGTGCTTTTAAATACCTCTGGGTTACTAATTACATAATTCCTTTCATAAGCATCATTATAATTCTCTTTACATCTTAATGTTAATCAATGCAATCCAGGACAAGTTCTATCAGTTTTTGTAACATTTTTGTGATCATATACATTTAGTACTAAATAAAGGGTATAATCGTTTTGTTTAAAATGTTTTATATAAACAAGCAGTATTTGGCTTCAGTGAATTTATCATCAAAAGATGTATGCAAAAACCCAGTATGATTGATAAAATATAGATAATAACCTACCTGAATTCTAGTAGCTTATCCTGCTACCTAGGCCTACACTCCACCATTCTGGCAGTTCTAAACAAGAATACAAGCAAGTTCTCCACACAGTTAGAGTATGGTTGTACTAAGGGATATTTTTAGAGAAAACAATCTGAATCACACCATCTGAACAAAGTAATCCTTCACTCTAACTTGTAAAAAAGTCCAATAAAATTAACTTTGTAAAAAGTAATAAATCTACAAAATGTGTCTATAGAACAACAACAAAACCTTTGGCAATGGTTATACTAAAATCAGTTCACAGCGATTTATTTTCAAGTTCCACACACATGAAAGCAGTTCAAAAATTCCAAGTCACATTTTCCTTTAGATTATATCTGTATTTTCCAATTGAAAGTGAACACACACTGTGCATGTTTCTGATCATATAAATAATGCCCCCTGACTATACAAGAGTTCCAAGTTGTATTATCGTGACTTTTCAAGGTCGTGATGTAATTTTCCAGAGTATAAAGGTCCTAAATGGTTCTGATCATGTTTAAACGTCTAACAGCAACAAACGAATACAGCAGCAACATACTAATTCCAAACACAAACACTGTTCAGATCTATCTTTGAGTAAATAAGTTTAGGATATTAAACTTCCCATTTAAAAAACTAAAGGGCTGAAAAATGGCTCTGTAGCCAAACCCATGTTGTGCAATTTACACAGCAAAATGGTAATTTCTTGGAGACCAGCAGCAAGTCTGTTATTTTCAGGCATAGTGCAGGCAGCATGCCCACAAACAACCCTTGCTCCTCTTTCAATTCAAATAAAATTGAACTATTCAAGCAGGCAAAAGTTTTTGCTCAAGTTGTAGGAGAACTGGCATTTGATGTCGCATGCCCAGCACCACACCTGCCTTAAATTTAATAAATTAAAGAAAGAAGCTGGAGGGAGGGGGAGTACAACAAAACCCAAATACATGAAACATTTTTATTGTACATGAATGTATTTATTGTGTGTGTTCTGATAATGACCCAGCTAGGAATTTATAAAATAATCTATAATTTTAAAAAAGTTAAAGAGGAACAGTTTAAAAAGAAATATCAAAGTTACTTGGGCCATAGGGATGAGTGGCATTAAGCATTTTTAAATGAATAGTATGAAGTTACAGGTTACACCAAGACAGAACAAGGTTGTCTAGCACTGTTGTGGTGTCAGAATATGAATTCTGGTATGCAGCAGGCTGGACAGCATGGTTATAAAACATGTTAGGAAACAGTATTAGAGCCTAAGGTGTAAAAATGGTCAGGGAAACTGAATCTCAGCAGTAGGAAAACATATGGCAATTAGCTTTGTTTACCACTCAATTACTTTCATAGATAATATTCAGCCCAGGGTTGTATTTTCTGTTATCATGAATTCTGAAATAAGTAATGCAAGGCCGCATACTATTCAGTTCTCTATGTAAAGGAGTTTTAGCGTACCATGGCTAAAAACAGACATCAGATTTCTCCTGGGATGCAGCCTTCTATTCTGGGATCCTAAAAAAATGCTAGCCCACTGTCCGATTTTAAATACCTGTGAAGTACAGAGATAACACTTTTTCCCCAGGACAACTGGGGCTAATTTGAATTGATTGCCATTCAAGCTGTGTGATTAAACAGACTGTCCTGCACCTGTTTTGATGCAAGTCGAAACTTGAAACAAATCAGACCTGCAATGAATGAACCCAATATCTGTTTTTAGCCCATGTGTCCAGTGTAGCGTAGTTACAATAAAGGCTCTCTCATAATAATTTTAGCCAAGTGCAGCCTACATGTAACAAAACACCACTGTCCTCTAAATCATGTCTCTGATGAAGTCTGGGAGCAGACTGCTTTTCTTCTTTAAGAAGTTACAATGTGAGCAGAGTGCCAAGGTTAATGTCTCAAAATAAGGAGTCATTTCAATGAAATACAGAAAAAAAAAATACACTTTAATTTTAAAAAATGCTTTCATCTGCCAAAATATTTTTGTCCCATTGGAAAAAATAAGTATCTGACAAAATCCAAGGGCAACAAAAAAGTCAGCGCCTTAAAGGAGGCAAGTAATTGTGGTGCTTCAGATGCAGTCTATTTCTTCCCTCAAATGTTCATAAAGTTTACAGGTAATCTGTTTTTGGCACAAATGTACTTATTGGAATAGCAGGAAAAGCAAGAAATAGGAAAGCTATGTATGCCAAAACACATGGCAAAACGCCGAGCACGGGAGTATAGAAAAAATGACAAAGTTCATACTTACCAAAGATGAACTCATGAAAATATGCTCATTAACTCAGGGGAAAATTAGGAAGTCTAAATATAATTTCACAAAGACATATACTTGTTCTTTTGAACAAAAAGAACATAACTTTCATACCAAATGCAGCATACTCCCAGTTTCAAATAACTCTCCAAGAAATTGTATTTCTTTATAAAAACTATGAAACAAAATAGTATTTTTTCTTTACCAATAGTTACACAGAATGGTCTTCAAGACAAAAAACCCCAAATCTCAGTTGTGAAACAACATTTGATACCTTTAAGCATCACCGCAACCTCAATAACCATTCTACCCTTAAAGCAACATTTTATTATGACCTCCCTCAAAGTGAGTCACTATTTATCCATGTACGAAGTCAACAACAACAACTCCGCCCTGGGCGCATCTATATGAGAGGCTTATAATGCACAGTAGCCTAATAACACTGTGCAGAAGCTTGCCAGGCAAAAACTGTGCTAATACACTACTGTGCAGTAGTATTAGGCTACTGTTCAGCACATGTCACTAAATGCTGTGCGCTGGTGCTGCTGCAGCGCCAGCATGCTGCACTGCACATTGCTTTTCAGCCTCTTGAAGGCTCAGATCAAGTACTTCATTAAGCAAGTACTAAGTGAAATGTGCAGTAACTAGTGTGCATTAATGAATGTGGAGATGCACCCCTACTAGACAGTCCTCCTGGTTTAAAAAGCAGTGTGATCCTTACCCTCATCTGTAATGTGTCTAGTCTGTGCAATAAGAACGTTTCCAAGCTGCATTCTACAATTATGTTGGCTTCAACTTGAGCTTCTTCCCCACGGTAAGATCCCTAATTAATTCACTATGACATCTGCCAAAAAGGTGTTCAGGAAGGGCTCCTGCAGCATGGTTTTTTAAATGCCAAGTTTTCAAATAAAATTCATAGATGATGAATAACCATAATACTGGTACTGACTGGAAAAGACAAAGAGGACTGTAAATTACATAATTTTGCAATATGATACAGGAGTAAGAATTCTGCGCTATTTAAATAATCCCTCTCTGCATGTCCCTGGCACAACCTGAAACATCACATTGTATTCATCTCTGAGTCACCTCACTAAGAAGAATTTTTAAATAGGTCAAATAAGGAAGATGCATAGAAAACAAAAAGAACCTATAAGCTGAGAAACTGATTTTTCTTATAACAGTTAATCCATACACACTAATGCTTTTGGAGATACATAAATGTTGTAAACTAAAGAATGGGTAGGAAATTCAAAGTAACTTTTAAGAAAAATATCCAGACAATGAGGTATCTACTAGGATGTAGATGTACCTACATTTGGCAAAATGGTCGAAGCTCTCATTTTTAATAGCGTTTCTTATTTTAATGTGCTTCATGGTATTAACTGCTTTTCTTCTGGATACAGCTTTTAAGAGTTAAAGTGATTTTGCAGAAGAATCTGCTTTCATGTTTTTTTTTAAAAAAAGAAGCTAGGTTCAAATCCAGGACTTTTTTCTCCCTGGCATCTTGCAATTTTGGGTTCTGACAGCAATATTGGAATAAGATAAACTGGACAATGTAAAAATCAACTTTGCATGACTGAATAGGTAATGGAGCAAAAAACAAGACAGGAAAGAACTTTTCCATCAGTAACAACCATTCATGAACCTAGAATAGTGTACGCATACGACATCCACCAATGAGGTGTGAAAGTATGATCACAGAGAAATATTTTTCATGGTACTTGCAACCAGCTATGCTTCACTGGCCTATTCATTCAGACTAGGCAACGAGTTTCACAAAAATGTTGACATGATACCATGCTAGTAGACAGAAAATTTTAAAAATGCTCAATTTTCAGAAAGAATGAGCTAGAAAAACCAAAGAAGGTAGTGCATTTCAAAAACCTAAATTCAGCACGCACTCACTTAACGTTTTCTTTCTACAATATAACCTCATAAATCCAGCACTCAAAATTCTGGAATACTCAAACTAGCACTGCAGGCAGGTGGCATCGACTGCTCCCGGGGCTGCAGCAGGTAGCTAAGCTGAGGGAACCTGCTGCTACGTGCACTCTGGGAGGGCTGTGGGAGGGGTGTACCGGGCTCTTCCTGGGAGATGCATGCCCCCAGATCTGTGCGCCATATGGAGAGCCACCATCTAACCTGACCACAGCACGGCCCAGCCCACTGCTGGGAACAGCTTGGTGCCACCCTGGCCCCAGCCCACAGTGGCAACCTGCTCTCGCCTCACGCACAAATCTGGGGGCACATGCTCTCCATGCCCTCCCAGGGTGCATGCAGTAGTGGAAGTTGCCCTCCCCCCTCCTCTGTGCCCCACAGATGAACCACTCATGGCTCCGTCCCGCACTCCGCCCCGGCTGTTCAGTGCCTGCCCTGCCACTCCCTCCCTCACTGCAGGAATCTCCATCTGCCCCCCGCCCCTTTCCCCACAACAGACTTACCAGCCAGATGCTGCTCTTTAAGTTTCCCAGCTGCATAATCAGCAATTGGATCAGTATCGGCCAATATGGCTCATTAAAAATAGCCATCTGTATCTTCTCCCCAAAAATCTGAGGGAACTCTAAGTGGGTGCAGGGTGTGGGGGTGCAGCTCTTACTGCTACATGCACCGTGGGAGGGCTGTGGGATGGGGGGGGTGCACATTATATATATTAAATATATAATGTGTAACATATATTAAACACACACAAATGATGGGGAGTACAGTACAAGAGACTGCTCAAGATGTAATTCAGAGTTCAGCTCCCTGAAACTACATTATTACAATGATAACATTTAAGGTCTGTATCAATGGCAAATATGAAAAATACAAAATGGAGAAAGATGAAATAATCAAATCAAGTACAGGACTCCAAGAAAACAAATCTGAATAGAAAACCAGAAAAATTCAAATTAGATAAACATCCCACATTTCCCTTACCATTTTGGATCACACACAAATATTTCAGGAACATTTTCTATTTAGGCTACTCAGTACTTCACTGGTGAAAACACTTTATAAAACTTGCAAAGCCAGTAAAGTAGATCAGTTGACTTGAAAAACTATGAAACTAAAGATGAAATGTTCCATTGCCAATGGACAGCCATATGGATAATTATGGTCACTACTGAAATAGGTCATCTAAGTTCTGCAAAGACACACACACACACAAAAATAAAACAAACCTATTGTGTTTTGTAGATTAGAGTACAGATTGTGAAATGTCAAAACAAGAAAAGAACATGTACATCCCTTGACATTCATTCTTCAGATTCAACTATATACTAAATTTAATATATACTCAGTACTATCTTCAACTTATATGTAGAATAGTTAATGTGTATATCCTTAAAAGAATAAAGTTGAGGGGGGAAAGTACAACCATAAACATTTTTTGTACATGATTTCTTTGATCCATCTGGGTCACTACTTAAAACATCAAGATTATACATCAGAGAAATATATGCCCTATCACTAGGAGCATATGTTGTTGTAAAAAACCAAAGTGAAATACAGGTTCCTATCTGAAGAAATTCATTTTTTACAAGGTGACACAATGTTCAAATAGGGAGAATTATCATACTTAGATTCCTTTACTACTGAAAAAGTGAAGAAAAAGAAAAAGATGACGTAGGACATACTGTTGTTTTCATTATTTATACATAGCAGTACTAATTAATCAAAATTATGATCCCACTTTATATAGATGTGGCAGGAATACAGCCATATAAATAAAACTTGTTTATAAATATT
>NW_017729029.1:64989205-64995009 GCF_001723915.1 Gavialis gangeticus | reverse complement strand
GAAAAAGATGACTTAGGACATACTGTTGTTTTCATTATTTATACATAGCAGTACTAATTAATCAAAATTATGATCCCACTTTATATAGATGTGGCAGGAATACAGCCATATAAATAAAACTTGTTTATAAATATTTGGGGTTTTGTACATCTTGTTTCTGGAGAGAAATTACTATAATGATGATGAGTATTCATATATTTGCTACTTCACTCTAATGCTTTCACTAACAAAGGGGGATAGCAAGGGAAACATTGGTCTATGGTTCAGTGATTTAAAAGGCATCAGTCAATATAAGTAATTACAGAATAATAAACTAATTTCTATTGATCTTTTCTTTTTTCTACAGACATGATGTAGACTGACATGTCCAGCACAGTGTTAAATTTAAAAATACAAATAAAGTTAAAAACAGTGCATCACACAGATGCAGCCCCCTGGTGAGTCTTTACCCCCTACAGAAAGCATTGGCTCTCAACCAGGGTGCCTTGAGATCCTTTTAGGGGTGCCATAAAATGCGAGCACCATTTGCTGTGCCAACATGATTCACAAGATTAGCTCAGGAATTTAAAATAGAAATCCATAGTGTTAAAAACATTCTGACTTCTTTGGTCTTTCTGAGTTCCTTGCAACAGAAAAAAAACGCTGTATTATTCTTCCATAGTCAAAAAATGAGAGCAAACTGAGAGCTGGAATTTTCTGAGGAGTGCCTCAAGCCTAATGAGAGATGTCTCAAGTCTAAAATGGTTGAGAACCACTGCTCTACAGAGCTAAATTATACATAAGATTCGTTACACATTTTTCTAGATATAAACTATTGTTATTATAAGCAGCCAGCAGGGATCCTGGCTCTCTCTCATAGAACTCAAATCCTCTGAAAAAACCCAGCAAATTCTCCCATAAAACCCCCAAAATCCACAATTAAAATAAAATGCCACTATGTATACAGGTATCAGTTGAACACAATGTTTTACTGATATAGTTACAATTTTAAAGCATATTTGGAAGTCTATCAGTGCCTCAATCACTATAATAAAATACATTCTATAAATATCAGGGGGAACCGTGCCAGGACAGTGCAGGACTTGCAGCAGCAAGGAGCTTCCTTCTCTACTGTGCCAGGCCAGGTCCTGCCTGCTGGTCCACAGAGTCCCTGGTAGGAGGCCAGCAGGGCAGGGTGCCCAAGCCCAGCAGCCTGCCCCCATCCCACACATATCTGTGGGTCACGGGACCCCCCATTCCCTCCCCCCAGGAGTGCATGCATTGGGGAGCCAGCCCCACACTCTCCTGCCCCCTGAATGAGCCATCCGCTGCTCCATCGCACTCCCTGCTGGAGCCCTGTGGCTGCATATTCTGACCCCAGGGTCCCAAGCCCCACATATCACCCAATCTGGGCAGCAGCTCCAGTCCCAGCCCTACCCAATTCCCTCCCTCCCTATGGGGGCCTGCAGAGAGCTCTTTGCAAAAGTGGAAAATCTGCACATTTTTCTATTAAAATGAGCAATCTGCATTTTTCTCAGTTAAAAGGGAAAGTCCACATTTTTTGTTTTTCCGTGGGAAATGGAAAACCTGGATCCCTGATTATAAGCATCTATTAATAACAAGTGTGGAAGTACTGTATTTTATGAACGCCTAGAAGAAGCTTGCACATCGCTTTTTTTTTTCTACTGCATCATCATTGCTTTAGGTTACAGTGAAACCAATTGGCTAAATAGAGGGGAAAAAAAGTGCCTGCTGCTCTCCCCCCACCCTTTTCTTCCCCTTCTCCTGTGCCAGGGCAACACAGTTCAATTGCTGATTAATATGCATGTATGAACGTAAATATTTTCTAATCCAAACACGTGAAATGTGAAACCATGCCTGACTCAAGGTTCATATGGATATACTATTAAGTCTTAATGTTCTCATAAGGCTGTCTACAATATACTGCATAGCCCCATATGCCGCAAATATTGTATCTGTGGATTATCTGCCCTTCAATGCATATAAATGCATTAATCATACACCTATTATAAAGTGGTCTCAAGTTCATAGTGTAGGCATAAATACTATGCCTTAAACCTCTAATTTATCACCACATAACAGTTGTAATTACTTCTAGTGAAGCTTTAACTAAACCACTGTTTGTATGTTTATTAATAGATAAAACCACAATGGAACACTTAAACTTAAGGCCAATATACTCAGTGATCATTTTTAAGGGAGTTTTTCTCCCACAGTGATATACATCTTAATTATAGGTGCTCTCTTCAAAGCAATAAAGATGTTAAAATTAAACTAATGGAGTACTTTTTTTTAAGGCCAGCAGGCTGTACAACATACATGAGAAATCTTGGGAGTTTCTTCTTCGAGGTTGGTCAGAGATGAGGATTGTTTCATACCATACAACTCTTACTGTTTTAGAGGGACCCCATGAAGATCCAAACACAATACATGCATTTTTCCTATGTCTGAAGGTTAAATTAACCTCTGCACTTATGGCACACATTAAAGCAAATGGCTGTACCTGGGGAGAGGAAAAAAGCTTTAAAGAGCAACTTTCCTTTAGAATAGAGGCTCCCAAACTTTTTCTTACTGTGTACCCCCTTCCAGATTAGCCAGCTGCCCGTGTACCCCTACCAAGATCCATTTTAAATCTTAAGTGCCAATTATTATTATAATGAAAATTAAATCTGCCATTATACAGTTTCTCCTGAGTACCCACAGAGATGCCTTGCGTACCCCCAAGGCTATGCGTACCACAGTTTGGGAACCCATGCTTTAGAAAAACATAAATTATAAAGCTCATCAAGAGAGCATAGTCCCATTTTTATTTATCATGTAAATCTAAAGACAAACAAACTGTCAGATGCCTTCTATTTTCCTGATGCTTAAGCAGCGCAAAGAAATAACTCTTTTCTTGTACACAGTTTTAGTTCATTGTTGCTCTTTAGTGTATGTGGCTTCCTGTGTCATCATTACTGCCACAACTTTCTAAAATCATGATGGAGTTCCGGGTTCAAAAGGATTAGGACTTTTGATTTTTTCACAGAGAGAGTTAAAATAAATATATATTCTATATTCCTTTTAGAATATATACATCAATCAATGCATTGGCAGCACTTCATAACTTAAAATACAGCAAAGGCAATTAAAATGAATCTGAACAAAATCAACCATTTCTGACTAGGAAAAGGAAACAAATTGTGGAATTAAATTATGCCAAATTAGATGGCAAAATTGGAATCTAACTGTACACAGGTTTACAGCAACAATTAGATAACATCAGAAGCATTTTATTGAGGCTTTTATTCAACTAATAGTCTTATATTCTTTCTAAGAATAATAGGAATAATCATTCTTATATGTTGTAAATTAACCTGGAATAATTATTCTTCACACATTGTTATTTACCACTACACTCCATTAAGTAATAGAATACAAGTATGTCTTCATGGCAATCATTGCTTTGATGGAAATATAGCATAGATATAGTGAAACTTCGTAGCTTTGATACTGGTAAAAGAACAAGTGAATCAGCCTATAGTTCCACTCAGGCTAAATGCCCAAGCATGTACTCACTTTTTAATCAGTTTTGCAGCCTGCACTGAGTTCCATGTTCCCAGGGTTACACTGCTACAGGTATACTAAGTGGCAAGTTCAAAGCTAGTTTGTACATACTGTCATGGCAGCAGGAACTGTGGGTCACCACATCCTTTGTGTCTTGCAGTTTCACATGTAATCTACACGATTCTACTTCCATGAATAAGGCATGGATTTATCTACAGAAGAGCTTTAAATAAAGCTATTTGTGGCAAGGATACCCAGACCTTTGGACAGATGCTTTTTTACTAACATAAAGGCAAAATAATACTAATAATTTTCTAGTTGAATTTTTGGGTTTAATTCAGATTCCTCTAGTGGTACACCTATAAGATGCACATAATTTTGTATTTGAAATAATACCCAAAATGAAAGGACTGTAGAGCAAGTTTTCAGATTTTTTTTCAAAAATAAAACTCTGCATTATCGTCTGTATTATCAGGCAATAGATAAAAGCTCTGGGAAATTTCTTACTGCCTATTTCTAGCAGGTTGTAAAATCATTTAAAAAAAGAAAACCAAGTATCACATTTTTTTAATGTATTCAACAGATTCTCTCTCCATCTGGCTATAACCAATAAATATTCATAATTGAAAATTTAATTCTTTTTCAAGCAGCAACTGTTGTGTTTTTCTGATAACCTCAGTGATCACATTTAAAAAGTTCCAAAATTTCCTTTCATAACTGTTTTGACTTTAGCCTGGATGTAACAATAATGCATCAACTATAAGACACTCAACTTAAGTGGAAGAACATATTGTTTTTCTTATCCAAATTCGCTCCATCAATATTTTTTAGCTGCATGGATTTATTATCTGTTGACAGATATCATATCTTTGCATCTTTAAGATTTAGAAGGACTGAAATGTTATGACCCTGTTTTATGTTAAGTACCACTTCTCAGACCATCTAGGATTTAAAATGTTTCTATTTTTTTCTAATACAATCACATTTCTCTATGTACCTTCTTAAAAACCTAGTGAATGTCCCACATAAAAATAATGAGCCATTAAAATATTTCTACACATAATGGTTGGATGACGTACAGATAAGAAAATCTTTTAAATGTGTCTTGGGTTGTGTTTTAAAGAACGTGTTTCTTTTCCAGTTTCTATTGACTCACTCACCCTCCCATTTTTTTTTTTAAACAAGGTAATGAATAGGATACAGAAGACTTAATACAAGTTTACATCATTATAGGCCTAAATTCAATATTTAATCACATATAGAAGTGTAAACATATTAAACAGTTCCTCCAAAGTAGAAGGAATTGTTTCAAGTTCTGTATGTGCTTGCATAAATTAATCAGAAGCATAGAAAACTTCCTCGCCAATAAATTGTAGTTAGTCAGGTATATTACTACCGTATATTTATACCATCATGTTTTGTACCCTTGGCAAGCATCCTCTGGAAACCAACAGTGTTGTGTTTGGTCCATGGTGGTTTATCAGCTCTTTCCTCAACTTCATATAAATGTTAAATAATATAGTGGAGATTGGATTTCCCCAGAACTCTGTCCTAAGGTGAAAGACTACAAAAGGTGGGCTATTCACTGCTCATAACCACCCCTTTTAAGTTTCATTCTAGTGCACTGATGTACTCAAACTTTCCACTCAGCCATGATGGGCTGGCAGGGCCAAGCCCTAATCCAGCTGCATGGGGCCTGGAAATTCAGGGGCAGAGTGGTGGCAGTATTAATTGCCACTGTCCCCCCACCAACAATTTCGAGACCTATAGGGAGCCCTACAAGCTGGATGACATAGCTCCATGAGCCAGATCTAGTTCATAGGCCAGGGGTTTAGCACTGTTGCCTAGATGAAAAACCATTTAAAAGGATTACCAGTGCATCTGCAGCATCTTAGAGAGGACCAAAACACAACTACTTATTTCACTTTACTGGATTCTTAATTCTCTCCCCTGGCTGCTACCCTACTTCCTGTTCTTATGGAGAATATCATCATCAGTGCTGCTCTCTGGATAAAGTGGAAACAACTCATTATTGATTACATTGATGTACATTGGACTGTGTAGAAATACAGTGATATACAAGCACATTCACACTTCTTTTCAACAATAGAAAACTCTGTATTTTACACTAATGCTCTAGACAAATTAGGGAAAAATAACAGCTAAAACAAGTCTAGCTTGAAGACTAAAAATAGAATTCTGAACATTCTCACATGGATACTAGGGCTACGCAAAGCTTCAGTAGCCGATACGATTGG
>NW_017729029.1:64983799-64984205 GCF_001723915.1 Gavialis gangeticus | reverse complement strand
CTAACAATAGAATTCTGAACATTCTCACATGGATACTAGGGCTACGCAAAGCTTCAGTAGCCGATACGATTGGGAGATCTGGTCAGATTCTCTGAATCGGAATCAAATCAGGAGACCAATTAAAAGCTCTGAATCGAATCATAAGCCTCTGAATTGATTCGGAAAAGATTCAGTGGATTCAGAGATTTGGCCGCAGACTAAACAGGCAGCAGTCCTCAACATGCTGGACACAGCTGCCTCCAGCTGTTAAGTCCGTTGGGGTTGGGGAAGGGAAGGGGCATGAGGGAAGGTGGGACTGCAGCTGGGACAAGCTGCCCAGCCAGGGTGGGTGGTGCAGGACTCAGGGAGGGAGACAGGGGAGCATGGGATGCAGGCATGGCAGCACTCAAAGCAGGAGCTAGGATCT
>NW_017729029.1:64976815-64983509 GCF_001723915.1 Gavialis gangeticus | reverse complement strand
CCCCCCACCCCAGCTGGACAAGCAGCAACAGGGCAGAGCCCCCGCTGTGAGTGGTGGCGCATCCACATCCCACCCCTCTTCCCAAGTGCCACACCCCCTGGGCAGCTTGTCCCAGCCCCAATCCCTCCCTCGCCTGCACCCCAACCCCAATTTAGTTACCAGCTGGAGGCAGCTGTGTCCAGCGTCAAGGACTGCTGCCTGTTTAATGTATGGCCAAATCTCCAAAGTGGCACTGAAACTTCAGATCTGATTCAGCCAAATCGAATCAGGACAGTGATTCAAATCTCCAAATCAAATCACTGTCCCTCTGAATTGGCCAAATCCAAATCTGAAGCAAATACTTGCCACTTCGCACAGGCCTAATGGACACCCAGATTCCATTCCCAGTTTCTCACTGATAAGTTGAACTTCAGAGTGCTCGAGTCAGCATATTGAGCCCTGAGAGCAGGAGGGAGTTCCTGGCGTAGCAAATTCTCTAACCTGTTATAAGAGCAGTGTCACTCAACTCTAATGGGAGTCCCATTCTGTCATCGTGTGTGCATGTGTGTGTGTGTAGCAATACAACAGATAAGTGAAAGAAAAAAAAAAGAAAAAAACCCCAACCTCAAGAATGCCTGCATTTCCTTCCTGTAAAAACATGCACCATCCAGCTATTTTGGAACAAGGTTTTTTTTTCTGACATTATCAGTGCATCAACAGCTAGAACAGTATATTTTTATGTTTCTGTTACAGTAAGATTTTGGTAAAATTCTAGATATACAATTTTTGAGAGTTTGGGGGGTACATATATTAAATGGTACATTCTGAAGTAAGATAAATAATGCTGTTATATTAGCAGCACCATCTGCATTACAAGCCATACACAATATGAATTTCTGCTGTTACTGAGGTAACAAAGGCTTTTTCCTTATTTTCCCCTTCTCTTTGAACTATCATTCTTTACACATGAATAAGACAAACAACAAAATTTAGTGTCTATAAAACATACCAACCAATTTAGTGTTTATGAAACGAATTCTGTTACAGATTACATAACTTGATGAGCCAGGTCAATGCTGAATCCCTCACCACAGTGGCTATACTGCTGAGCAGACTATGAAACACTGAATTTTATATCTTAGATCTATGTGGTCTGAACAACTTAAAATTAACAAACAACCCAGACATGGGATTCCACAAATAATACCCCACACCAAAAACTCCAAACCAACTACCCCCAAACCAAACCTCCCTGCCCAAAGCCAAACATAAGCAAACCCACCTGCCAGTCCCAATCACACCTCCCAACTGCCACTGCAAGAAACCTTGGCCTTCTTGACATGAGTGCAAAGGTCCATTTCTGCTAAAGTTTCAGGACAGAAGTATGCCATAATAAGACAAAGTACTTATAAGAACTCTTGCCTGTTCACAGAAAAGGTTCTAATTAAGTCAGGCAAATATTTCATTGTAAGTGGTTAATTAAATGGTACAGACTGTATAAAGCCTATAGGAATTGTTGGCAAGTAGAATTCAAGCCAAATAGTGTAGGCCCAGTCACTTATTAACAGGCTATGGCTCAGTGAGTGAACCCCTCTTCTCCTCCATAACATAAAATGATTATTTAAATTATTATAGCTCCTTCATTTCAATTTTTGCAACAAACTTGTATAGAGAGATAAGAAAGTCCTCCAAATTACATCTAGGTATTTTTAAATTAACAAAATAATATTGTTTAATATGTAACATTTTGAACTCAAGACTATATCTTACGTTTTCAGAAAGAATGTCAGTTTGCTTCTTACAATAAACAATATTTCCTTTGTAAACAGAGCTGTAATCCCTGATTTGAAGAGATGCAAGAACTTTAACTGAAGTTTAAATAAGAAACCAGAGATAATGTAATTTAAAAGTTTCCTATTTATGACTTTCCAATTGATCAGGCTTTACAATACATCACTTATAAGGCATCATAAACATGCTTTCTTTTTACTTGTATATAAATCTAACTCCTTGTATGAGACTTTATTTGTCCCTGGGGAGTATTTTTCATTAATATGCTAATCTGATTTACCCAATGCTCTGGAAACTTTTATACTCATAATTAAACCAAGGTAACCAATATATGAAATAAAACTAGAGGAAAACTGATGTCTTACCAAAAGAAAAAGAGAAGTGTTGAGACAGAACAGACAGTGATTCGCAGAGTCAGCAGTGTTGGAAATTATCAGTTGTTGAAAGCTAACTTTTTACAGGAACGTGCTAGTTGGACATACTTGAAGGAAAGTGGTCTGCCTCCAGAATAGAATTTCTGGTCAAAACAAGATCCCACCCCTAGTCTTCTTTTCAGACTAGAACCTCAATTCTGCTTACTCAGACCACCAGACTCTTAGTTATTCCAGATTTCTGTCAAGCAGCAGATGGCAGAGAGGAGTTTGGGGCTGAAGGGCTCTCCTGAAGGTATGTGACTGAATACAGACTGAATCAGGTCACAGATGTATGGAAAAAAAAACAAACCAGTAGCTTCCATTTCCCCCTGAAAACCCCCCACATCACCCTGTCCTTAGCAAATCTCACCTTCTTTGCAAACATGGATAAATAGACAAGACCCAATTCCGAAACAGATGGCTTCTCACAGGTCACAGAGGATGCCATGCTGGCAACAAGGCATTATACAAAGATGACAACAAATCAAGTGCTTTCACTCATCACACAAGGCAAAGACAAGTCTTTCAAAAAGTGTGGCCCCAACCAATTAACTTTGGCATGACATTGCACTGGTAAAAATACACAACTTAATAAACAGCATATTCTCTGCTGGCTTCATTAAGTCTGTGTAAGCAACCTAAGTTTGTTCAAGGCTCGAAGCTTCATATTCAACATAAGAGGTATGCTACATTCATTTCACTAGGTTACTTATACTAAAAAGACTCCACATAATCTTTAAAAAATTCCCTGTGAACTGAACGCTATTCAGGGTCTTCTGTTAGCAATACATAGTCCAACTCCAAATGCATTAGTTAACCAGCAAGACAGTACAAAAAACCATTATATAAGTACAAAATACTAATTAAATTGAATCTAAAGAGAGACAAGGACCTCAGTTACAGCCAGTTTCTTTCTTGAGTATGTAATTCACAGATAGTAAAACTCATTTCAGAAACCAGCGACCTCTTATTATGTGCTCAACACAGCTGTTGCACAAGTAATTACTACAGCAACTCTCTCAGAAAGATCTTTGGTTTCTTCAAAGTAACTGTCATGACAGTCTTTCACATGATACCGGTGAGTCTACATGTACAGTGATCTGAATGTTAGCAGTTGGCAATTTTATTTAATGTCACCAATTGAGAAATATTACAAAATTATGAAGACAACTGCCTTACATTTGTTAAGTGGACTAAAACTTAATGGAACTATTCTCAACTCAGCTTTATCTTAAAGGCCAACTGAAGAACTTTTTTGTAATATGAATCTGCTTCTAGAGAATTATAAAAAAAATTAATATATTTCTGGCAACATATGAATTGCAAAATAAAATATTCACAATCCCAACAGCGACCAATTCTACATTATTTTACAACATTTCTATAGATTTACCTACTCTATGTGAAGAATTACCATATTTTTGGGGTAACAAATTTATTGTCTGGCATCTGCTGTTTCACACTGTGTGTGACAGCCTGTAGCTGTCTTTTAATTATTTATCTGAACAAAATAAATGAATGTTTTATCTGCAGTTGCATTTCATGAACTTAAATGAAGAACAGATAAAAAGTACCCATAACAGACCCTCAACAACCTTTTATTTAGTCTAAAATATACTCGCTACTCCAAAAGTATAGCTAGTCATATTTCAAAGACTAAGAAACAGTTCCAAACTGGCTTCTTCCTTGAATAAAGAATCATTTAATTTAACCCAGTTGCTAAATTTTTGCCTCTCTATAGCACATAAATGAATTTGAGAATGTATCTTGAACCATTACACACGTTGGCAATCTGTGCTCTTTAATATTTTAGTTCTCTTTTGTGTTCCTCTACGTGAAACTGGACATTGGACTTGTGACAGAACAAGTCAGAAATACTGCTGGTGGCACTAGGAAGTCTGCCTTTAGGAGCTATTGTTTTAGAGCTGTTTATGACCACAGAAAAAAAAGAAAAGAGAGGGATGATAAAAAATCTGCTTAGGAGCCAAACTGCATTTTCAGTCACATGGCTTTATATCAAGTAGTTCTATTGCTATTACTCTAGATTGAAAACACTGAGGAAATAATCTAATCCAAACAAAATATACAAATCACTGAAATGTGTCTAGATTAAGGCCAAGCGCGGTTTTTTTTTTTATTCCTCCTTTTAAAATTTTGGGTCTAAGATTTTTCATAGCAATAATCTTTCTAGTCTTTACTCAGATAATAGTTTTTCATTACACAATCACAACATTCTAGGTAATCCATCCTCAACGAACTTTCAGTCACTACAATGGAGAGGCATGGAAAAATTGCACCTGAATGGCAAGTTTTTCATTGTTATGTAGTACCTGCAGTAACATGCATTTTAGAATACTCTTGCATATCTCCAATTCATTTTGGCTTGTTGAACTGTTAGCTTTAATTTGAAATGCCTCTGTAGAGAAAAGCCATTTTGAATCAGCAAGCATCGTTACTGGAAAAAATGGGAGAGTTGAATCCCTTAGGCTACGTACAGACAGTCAAAAAGCCCAACAGTGAATCGATTTAGTCTTTGCAGGTTAGTCTAAACTGCAGAGATTAAACAAAAATAACTGGACATGGATTGACTTCCAATTCAGGAAATGCGGCCACATGCCTGCAGTGGCTCAGGCCAGAAGCTGGGGGGTGCTACAGCATTGCTCTCTGGCAGGTAGCCAGAATGGGCCGTGCGTTTGCTGCTGCTTCTTGCTGCCCCCAAGTTCTCTGGGATTTGCCGTCCAGACTCACAGCAGCAGGACTCTCCAGGGTGCTTATCACTTTCTCTTCTTGCTTCAAGATGCATCTGGGATTTGTAGTCAACAGCCAGCACTAAGTTTCAGTAAGTTTAACAGCAGGGCAGCTCTGTACTCAGGAGAAGGTGGGTTTAATCCTCCTCCCTGACCCCAAACCCCAGCTAGGGTTTGCCTGTGGGAGAGGGTAACTGTCTCTGCCTTCTCCCTTCCCCATCCCCTTCTCTGCTGAAGCAGATAGCACAGCCCAGTCAAGACCTAGAAAGCATGCTAGGATGGCAGGGGACTGTGATTTAACTTGAACCAGGAAGGGGTCTGGAACAGGAGTTTCATAAACTGGATTGACCCCAATCAGTTAAGTCTGATGCTACGTTCGGCCAGGTTGGCTGAAACTAATTTTAAGATAATCCTGGAACTGGTTTATGAGTACTGAACTTCTATTCCGTTACAGGTTCAAACCAATTTCTGATCACTTAAACCGGGTTTGTGTGTAACTTTTGTCCCTAGCCTTAATGTGTAACAGAGGCTTTAAAAATGGCAACACTGGACCCGATGTTGCTTAGGGAGACTGGATATAAGGAGATGAAAGACAATCAACTGACTTCCCCCACCTTTATACTTTGTTAAATAAACAGGTGTTAGAGGGAGTGGCACAATCTTCAAGTTAATCTCTTAATGTCATGATCAAGGCATTAAGACGTAAAAAGCTGAAAGCAACAATTTATATTTCTCATATTGAAAAAATGTGTCCTCCAAGAATATCAGGCTGTTCATCTAGACTGTTAAAAGACCCCAACAACTAGGAAAACTATCTGAAAACATTTAAAGAAGATAAGCGCCCTACTGCTTGGTAGCCAGATTATAATCCAGATGCAGTGGTGTGGACATTGGGGTAAGCAGCTAGAAGCCCAGAGCTGGAGTTCAAGGCCAGGGCAGAAGTGCTCTTGGCACAGACATATTAGATTCCAACAAATCTGCAAATTCTACTAAAAACTTTGACACAATAACATAAGAAAGAAAGGAAAGGACCAGACTGTATTATAAACATGCAACAACTGTGCCACAGAGATTTGCACTGGTTATACATAAATTTTCCAGTAAAGTTTTAAGGTATTGATTTGAACCTATAAGTGCCCTGTGGTCTGCTTTTCTTCAATGACTGTCCTTTTCCCCATGATATCTACTACAGGTGTGGCAAACACTCCAGAATAAAAACAGGTATAAGAATCCTAGACCTGAAATTTTAAAACAAAGAGGAATAAAAATTTACACTTGTTGTGATTTTGCCTTAATTTAGATGCATTTCCATGATTGTGGATTTCATCTTTGACTAGCTCCTTCCCTCATTTAGAGCAGCAGAATTACTCTGGATTTATATACCATATTTACTTGAATATAAGATGACCCTGATTATATGACAATACTCCAATAATTAGATTTTATATATGAAAAAAATGTATAAATCTGTTATAATTTTCCAGGTATCTAATTATTGACCGTTTGCCTGGAATTTGTCCCCCAACCACTGCTCCAGGGAAAATAAATCTGGGAGATCAGGTGGACTCCTGGCCCTCTGCCTTCCTCAAATTTCTTCCTCTTTCAGTCCCTTCTCCTCCTCCTTACTGTCAGGATCCTGCTCTCCCTGAGTACCTCAAAGTGAAGAACAAATGTGAAAGCACTGACCTTAAAAATTAAACATAGCTATAGTAATTTGCATATAGTACTCACAGGCTTAGTTTAAATCGAGAACTGTTGTATGTT
>NW_017729029.1:64960517-64971815 GCF_001723915.1 Gavialis gangeticus | reverse complement strand
AAAGTGAAGAACAAATGTGAAAGCACTGACCTTAAAAATTAAACATAGCTATAGTAATTTGCATATAGTACTCACAGGCTTAGTTTAAATCGAGAACTGTTGTATGTTACCTTTTTTGAAACTGCTGCAAGTTTTAGCACAGGTACTCCATAAACATACTTTTAAGTAGCATTTTGGCACCTACTTTTATACAATACAAAGTATGCATGATATTACTCTAAAGCCAAAAGGCTGCTGATTTACCTTATGGTTCACTGGGTTGGGTCCCACCAGAATCAAGAAAATTGCAAACAATAGTGATGGCGCAGCTCAGCATTTGTGTGTACTCCAGATACCCCACACAAAGGATCCATGTGCTAAATAGTGGCCCCCTCATGAATGGAACCAAGTGTTGTTGTCACCAGTCCTGGGATCCTCCAAACATTTATATGCAGATGAGGCCCTGGGTAACCTGGCCTGGCTTTGCTTCATGGAAGGTGGAGCCGCACTAATCTTATGCAACAGTTGGAGAGAGGATGTGACAGAGGGATTCTGGGCGAACTGTTCAGGACCCTGTTTGGTGATGTTCACCAGATATTTAAGGCTGGTAAAGAAACAGGAATCACTGGAAATGGGAAAGACAGACACACCTCAACTGTGGGGATGAAGAGAAAGTCAAAATATAAGCAATTGTAGTGGCTCACAATGACTTTAAAAAAGAGTCAATGCTGATGGAGACTGCAATTCATGGGTACTACCATGCATCTTATTCACATGGCCCGTGCTAACCTATCCTTGTCCTTTTGGCTAAGAATCAAGCATTTTTGCTGTCGAGGAGAGGGTATCAGAACTAGCCCTAGTCCTGCTGGTGCCAGCCTGACACTACAGTACTTCCAGACCTGGTGCAAGTTTCCTATGAAGGGAACATCTGGCTGCTTCCTTTTTGTTTCTTTTTCTTTTTTTTTTTTTTTTTTTTTTTTTTTAAAGGGCCTAAAAAGGGTTTCCATCAGCATGTTTGCCCAATATGGGCCATGTGTTTTATAGTTATGCTCAGTGTTGGCTGTATTTAATCAACTTCATGGTTGGTTTCCATTACTGAGTACATGCTGCCTTTGGAAGCAGTTTAACGATAGTCAATGTATTTAATGAGGTTTCCTTGTGTGCGAAAAAGACGCAGGGCTTTTTCGTCCCATGCTAATTGGAAGTGGGGGGGAACAAAACTCATCTTGTATTTGAGGAAATACAGTATTACTGATGCATTGATGTTTCAGACTTGATACAGTTTCAACTTGTGTTATTTTCATGTTTAACTCTAGCATGAATTGGAACACTTATTTTTGGATTAGTTTTCTAAACCATAGTTGCACTATGATTTAGAAATCATGGGTAATATGATGGAAGTAAATATTACTGTATAACTAAAGGAAACTCTTCATGTTTTATTTGCCTGAAAAGATAATCTATGAAAATCTGTCCTCCACTCTGCTAAAAAAATCCTATTTAAAACTATGCATTACATCAGCCATCCTTCGTATCTGAAGTCTTGGTTCTATCCTACAAAAGAAAGGCTCCCTTCAGCCACTTCTGCAAAACTATTTTGAAACACTTACGTGACTAAAAAAAAAATATATCTATTTGCCAAGCTTGGCATTAATTATATAGGGATGGGTGGGTAGGTGGAATTTTCATGTTCTCCAAAAACTTCAATGTCCATTAGATGAACGAGGGGGGAAGACTGGACAGATCCTCACAGGATTGCACAATAAGTACCAATCACAAATGTCAAAGTTGTCCTGAACTGAAACTTCTCACTGAATATAGTTGAAACTTCTCATTCCTTTCCTTAATTATCTCAAGTGTGTTGAGGAGGTAGGGAAGAACAGTGATAAACTAAAAACAGCTCCCACAGGTGAAAGTATCCTGTCATTTAAAAAAAAAATTCAAAAAATCAAAACATTTCAACTGGCAGCTCTTTATATAAATGATATTTACATGCATGCCATTGCTTTAATCCTTTTTCGTTTCCTTCAGAGACTGTGCCCCACCAAAAAATAAATAATTTAGCAGTTTCATGAGTCAGGAGGTCATTCTAGAGCTTTGAGGGCTAATCTCACATCCCTGTCTCTGCTGACTATGCTTATATTAGTATATCATGGGAAAAAGAGGAACCTTCAAGGAAGGCAGGCTACAGGATGTTAGGCCATTGAACGTTCAAAATCAACTCCTTAAAGCTCTACTGGAGAACTCATACATAACCTATGCTGGTCTACAATGCCATTCTTGCATGTTTTTATAGTATACCCTTGTAACCATGCAGTACATCTATACTGTCCCAGGATTATATATTCTTCCAAAATCTTTTTCTTAGCATCTAAGCTAACTTTTCAGTCTTTGGAAAAAACACACTATTTGGTTTTGAGAGAGTTATATGTACAGGAAGTTGCTGTAACCAGCCAGAAGCTTGCCTATCTTAGTCAGGTCTTGGTGCAGTTTTGCTTCCTGATAAACTGGCTGTGGGGCATGTGCTGAGATTTCTGAAGGAGAAAGACCAGGCACATCTTACAGAAAGTGTGGGTGTGGGCAGGGATGTAAAAGTTTCACGCAATTTATATCCCGATTCTATTTCAGTTTCCTCCTCCACAAGGAGAATCTGTTTAGAGGGGAAATGCTTGTCCAGATGAGGCAACAACATTGAGTTATAACCCTCTTTAATTTGTGCTTTGGATCCCATCCCCCTTTCTCCATCAGCAAAACGTCGTTCTTGTAAGATGCAAGTGCCAACTCATCTTACAAAAATTAGAAATTCAGGGACACAGTTAATGAAGTGACCATTAACGAATAATAAGTTAAGTGGTAGTGCTGGGATTATTGAAAAAAAACATAAGCAGTGGCCGTATCTGTCTACAGGATTGCCACCTCAGAACTCTCCGAGTTTCCCTGAAGAGGTCTAGTTTGTATCATCTACTGCATAGTAAGCAAGCACAAGAGGTGTTGATTCTGCAGCAATTGTATTTCTGTCTTGTCAGACAATTACAGTCTAAGAATAAAAACAAAGCAAATATTTTTGTCTTTTAGCAACACTTTGGATATTAAAATTCAAAAATTTTAAATTCCAATTCACCTCTTCATATACAAGCAACTCATTTTCATTTATGTTTCAT
This sequence comes from Gavialis gangeticus, assembly GCF_001723915.1. NCBI lineage: Eukaryota > Metazoa > Chordata > Crocodylia > Gavialidae > Gavialis > Gavialis gangeticus. The sequence continues at coordinate 64,968,675 of NW_017729029.1, read as the reverse complement.
TCTGGATAATGACTATTAGAAACACTGCTTTTCCTTTCAGGCTTTCACTGTTGAAAAAGCTGGACTGCAGACCCTAGAAGAGAATATACACTTAAAACATCAAAAGAAAATCCTAAAAACTTCATTATGTAAAGAGCTTTTGTAAAGATTTTTATACAATACTTAAAGTTTGAACCAACTGTGAGATGACTGAATCCTTTCTAGAATTCTGTTCTTTACTTAAATGACATGGGATCTGATCCTAATCAACCAGGATTCTCTCTCTGCATTGACCTCAGTGGATACTTTGGATCATCCCCTACAAGGCAGACATACTTGTGTAGATTAGCTATTAACCTATCTGAATGCTGATATTCACAAATGTGATATCCACATATTTTGAAGCTTTCTGGGATCAATCCCTGTACTCCTTCCTCAAGGCCTACTGAAAAAAATTCCCACAGCAACCTAAATGACTTGCTCAATGCTGTTAGTAGCATGAAATATTTCTTGGGCCCCAGATCTATGAGAAAGTTTTCAACCTTTCAGGAATACAAAGATATACAAATCAGCCTAGAGTTGTTGGTGGCCACAGCACTCTGAATACCACTTCTGCAAACGAGAATTATATAAACGAACTCCTCCTTTCCCCTCCCATTTGTTAAAAGAAATGCTTTGTAGAGCTAGAAAATTTATGCGTATCAGCTCTTTCAGGAGGTCACCTTTTAACAGCGACTAAATTTGAGTGTTGAATCTTAATTGTCAATTTATGACAGGGTTAAAATTGGCTCTGGGCATGACACTGCATGAAGGGACAGGTTAACAAGGTCATTTGTTTCTTCAGATTCTGAAAAGGCAGCACTTCTTTCTTATCCACAGCATTAGCTCTATCAGCAGCATGTATTTAGAAAAAAAATGCAATCATGTTAGGCCTTCACTTTCCAAGAGACAAGCATCAATCATAGTTTAATACCAACCTATTGAACCTATTGGAAACCAGGTTCTTGGACCCCAGAAATACCTCTCCTAATTGGAAAAGCTACAACCCCCATTTGCTGTGATGTGCACATGGGAGTTGATGATCTCTTTGCTCATGACAGTAGCAAATATTAAGTATATAGGAGGGGAAAAAACAGCACAGTTACCAAAAGAAACAATTTTTGTTAACTGTGGGTGAAATTAAGGAGTACAGAAGCTCCTAAAACCAGGCTAGGACATTGAGTCAGTCATCTAACACCATAAAAAAGTGAGTGAAAGGAGGTGTAGGTTGTGGCCGTGTTGGTCTAAGAACATAGGCAAATGAGGTTCTTTGGTGAATCTGATACCTTTTATTTATTAGACAAACTTAAATAGTTGGAAATTTTTTGTTATCAACCCAAAGGCTTTCTAAGAAATATGTTTTTCCAACTATTTAAGTTGGTCTAATAAAAGATATCAGATTCCCCCAAAGAACCTTGTCTGCCTGAGTGAAAGGAGGGACATTTGTGCTGTAAATATCTATCTTTTAGTGCGGTTACAAAAAAGTACCCTCATAGCATTTCCAACACTACTGCCCCATACTGAACAGATTTATTTTAAAGAAGCTGGAATCTCCCTGGTTGCTACTATGAAAGAGCCTGTGAAACTTAAATTTTCAATACAGAAATTGGTCTTATTATTCAGAGATACTGCTAGTTACAACCCCAATCATTTTAATGGATTTTTAGGGGGCTATTACTGACACACACTTCACTTTATACACAGAAAGCAGGGGAAGGTGGCACAGAAACTAACTGGTTCAGGGAGGCATAATTTTCATAGGCAACAGCCTACTTCATCCTCTGCCACCCTGAGCTCTGCCCTGCCCTGACTTCTTCCTGACTTCCAACTAACACAGCCGACTACTTCTCTTCACTTTTTAGTACTGATGGGGGGTAAGGAGATTAAAAATATGAAGATAACCACTTCTTAAAAGTCATTTGAGAAAAGGCATCAAACAGCAAACTTTCAAAATTCCATGTCCAATAGTATACAGTAGTATCTAGAACAAACTACACCGCTTTATAAGGAAAGATAAACGTAATTGCCCCCATTTTTCTAATGCTCTTTGACCAGAAACCTGCACTCTACTCTTCCGAGAACGTCAAAACAGTGCAAAATATTTAAAGCCTAAAAATTTTCACTGGCAAAGTGGGTCAGAGAGATTGTGCAACAGGGAATCTTTCACGTTTGAAACATGCCATTATAAGCACTAGAGCAAGCAAGGAGTGTATGGAAAGAGCTAGAATGGCAGAGGCAATGTCTGACAAATGATTATTTAAAGTTTTTCTCTAGTTACCAGCAATTAAGCAAGGTAAGATTGTGGAGATTTAAATACTGCTTTGGTCAAAAGAGAAATAAAGGCAAAGCAGTATACATGATGACTGCTGTAATATTGTTGGCTGCTTACTTGAGAGAAAGATTAAGAGCAGCAGCGAGACGCATGAACTAGAAAGCAGCAGTGGAGCAGCAGATCTGGACTGGGAGACACTAAATTTTGCAAATCTAAGACTCATTTAATTTTAAGTGCACTTCACTGTGCAATTTACACAGTGAAGTGCAGCCTGGGACTGAGTTTTCATATTTGGTCAACTAATGAACATCATTTAAGCAAATATGTTCAATTTTCAACTGCAAATGTTTTTTTTCTAACTGGCAGCCCCACCTAACAAAGGGTAGGCTCAGAAGCTCCAGCTGTTTTCTTTCCTCATCAGGATTCATCATTTGTAATAAATGCTCAGTAGGCCAAAATAGGCTCGTCTGACACCTCTGCAACTGCCACAAAACATTCAACAGGTTTGCAGAAGTGCAAGAGACTGGAATTTAGCAATTCAACTGAAGGTACTGGAGAAATACAATACAGGTCTCATTCTCTAAACTCTGCAGGACTAATGGAAGCACGAAACAGCAACAGCCTATTTTTAACTCTAAAGCAAGCAGACGTGACTGAATACACAAAGGGACCAGACCTGCAAAACAGCGTGATGTCATTTACAGTCACTGTTCATAGAAGAAAATATGCTTTAATCCATTCTTCCCAGCTGCAGAGTTACAATATAGGTTTCAAACTTTAAAACTAATAAATCTCTTTCAAGTGGCATGTCCAAATGACAGTATTCTGAGACTGGAATTTAGAAAAGAGGAAGCTGGCTAAACCTTAAAATAGATAAAACTGTGCACAAGCTGAATGGAAAACATGGCACAGATTATATCCAAATTCTTGACTGAGTCTAATTTATTAATTATCCATCTTTACAACCTGGGTCCTTATCTATCAGGATACCTCTAAATTCCAACAATAGCAGTTAACAGAGACATTTAATTTCCTTTGCTTGGAGAAAAAAAGGTTCTGATCTGTGATATTTCCTTCTGTATGTGTACCTCATGCCTATCAGAATCCTTTCACCTTTGGGTGGATTACTTATGATGATGGATACCAGGGAGGTTTTTCTTCTAAAGCATCTGCTCCTCCTACTATGGGAGATGGGACACTGGGCTAGATAAACCATTGGTCTGACCTAATATGGCATGTCTTATGTTCTTACTTTGAGGCTCGACATGCAATCACTGCGGCCAGTGCAGTGAGCTGTTGGCTTATTAATAGATTTCATAGATTTAATAGACATTAGGGCTGGAAGGGACCTCGGAAGATCATCGAGTCCAGCCCCCTGCCCCAGGGGCAAGAAGTCAGCAGAGGTCATAGGATCCCAGTAAGATAAACATCCAAATTTCTCTTGACGGCATTTAAAGTAAGTGCTCGAACCACCTCTGGCGGCAGGCTATTCCAGACCTTGGGGGCTCGGACAGTAAAGAAGTTCTTCCTTATGCCCAGCCTGAAACGGTCTTGGAGAAGTTTATGACCGTTTGACCTTGCTTAATGCAGAACAAGTACACTGTATTCACATTCTGTGATAATGTTTTCTTACCTCCACCCCTTTGGGCTGACAAGCCTGGATTTGTTTTTTCCTCAGTGCATCCTGCACAGCTCACCTGTTTAACTCAACTGTTTCACAGGAGAAAACAGGGCTGATTCCATTTTGTTACTTGGTTTCATAGGCTTTCTTTTTCTAATTATTTTTACACACTGGCTAAGAATTACAGAGTGCTGATAAAGTTCTGTGGTAAAGACCCACTAAGTTTAAAAGGAGAGGGAAGTCCCAGCCTTTTCCTCCAAAAGCCAGCAGTTGCTTCCGGGCACCCTGGAATCTACTAAATCTGTGGGGATATGAACAAGGACATTAGTTACACAAAAACAGTCTAAGCAAGTGGGTGTATAGAGCTACATGTCATACCCGATTACTTGTAATGGGCATTCATCTAGGTATATGATGCCCACAACAGCAAGCTGACAGCTCTGGTAGACTTGTTCCCTTGGAAAACGTACTTCTATGTGGTACTGGAAAGACAACGGCATATTCTAGGTCTCACCATCTCAGGCAGGACCAAGCAGTCTCACTGAAGGTATTGTGTACAAGGGGGTGTCCATCTTCAAGGCTCATTCATCACACTAGATGCAAAAGCAGCGGTGATATACAAAATACTATTTTGCTCTGCTCTGCTCAAATAAATATGGCTGAAGACCTTCTCTAGTATGTTTATTATCAATTCCGCTATATCATACTGCAGCTACACGTTTTGTATAAGGTAAGGAGTTGTATTTCTCTTCTTCACCAACAAAATTGTGCAACCCATCTTCAAAACACCAAGAAGCATGACCACACTGGAAATCATTCAGACAAATAAACAAAGAAAGAAAAAAGACTTTTCATGCCAATGCTGCTAAATGAAATGTATGTTTCCAAATGCTTCCTGCATGACCAAACACATCATAGTGCATCCTGCATTTCACCTTCACACACAGAACTGAAGGTCAAGAAAAAGAACAAGAAGCAGATGACACTGAGCAGTGGCACTTGCAACAAATATTTTTAGTGAAGTCCTGCTTCCATGACATCATCCGGAAGTGCTGCACAATCAAATTCAGCTACTCAATCATCAGCAAAACAGCTCACTATATGCAAAAAAAATCCTAACAATGACTTCATTTATAGGCAAGACACCTGAATAACAACAAAAATTAGCAGAGCTCTCAAAAGCCAATATATGCTGCTGGTATGCCATTATGTTTCATTTATTTATCAAATCAGTGAAAACTTATTGGCAGGCAACATATAAGCCTCTTCTACACTCAGAACAGGTATGCATAATACAAATGGTGTAAATAAATACAACAAAGCTCTCTGCTAGTAATTACAGATAGGCAGACAAGTGCATGAGGGAGAAGTAGGGAGGGGGAAAATCAAACCCTGTGATAACATTTCAAAGAGATATTTTTCTCTGCAACAGCACTGAAAAAACAGAGTAAACAGACATACTACACAGTAGTGAAATATGTGAAGTATTAAAGAAGATCAGAAGTGGAAATGTACATGTTCTGTCAACTGCTTATAATAGAGAAGTAGCCTGGGACATACTAACGGACAAATATCTGCATATTACTGAAACAGAATGTGCTTCCCTTGCTTCATACCTGCCTCTTAATGATTTCATGAAACTGGGGACACTGAAAAAGATCTATAAAGGAGTAAAAGAAGTTATAAAATATGTAAGAACTACTTATATCGTCTCTGATGTCTTTACAAAGCAGCAAGAAAAACAACACGTTAAGCATACAAATGTTAAAAGAGCTACCCTTTCAACATTTATTAAACAGAAAAATCTTTTCACAAAACAATGAAAACTGAACAGCTCATAATTACTTTCTCCCTTATGCCCCATTGTGATCCCTAAGGTGAGCCAAGAGCAAATCTTCTGCAAGTACCATCAGTGCACCAAGTTCACTTGGTGAAAACACATGAGAAAAGAGAAAAAGGGCATCCTCAACTTTGGGACTCCCTCCATCTTGAGGCCTGCTAGAGCCTGGTCCTGCATATTTGGGGTCTTTTTTTACCCAGTGCTGCAAGACCTTCTTATTTGGGCAGGTATTTGGTAAGAAATGCTAGGGTAGGATATTGTTTAGAGAATTATTGTTTCATATTTTATTTTAATATTCCACTTGCTTGTATGTGCTATTCTGTCTTTCTGTACACAACCATATACATAGCATGTATGTTTAATAAATAAATTATACAGTATGCTTGATAATATCTTCTGTGTTCACCTGCATAAATCTCTGAAGGTTCTAAAGCCCAGTTTAACAATCGCTGTATGCAAGCTAGACAAAAGCCTTTTTGTTAGACATTCCTCAATGTATGTGTACCAAAGCAACTGTTGTTGAGCACCAAAAGTACACACCTGCTTACATGCAGAAAGTGAAGGTCTTTATTTGTACACAGAAAGTCTACTGCCAGTCAATATATGCTGCCACAAACCTCGTAGATCCAAGGTTCAATAGTAACAATCCAGTAATGTTAATGATAATAGCATTGTTGCAGCATTTGACTAGATCACTAAACTTGTAAATACTTAGGGCTAGATGTTGGGACAGTATTTTCAAATATTGCAGAATATAAAACCCCTTCAGGTATTTGGTCAATGAATGCCATCTGGGAAATCTGCCAATTATATTGAGCCTGCAGCATGGTGGGAAACCTTTTGTAAAATCCAATCTTTGACTCCTTTTGCCTATCTGTTTCAAACCCTGTTCTGCAGCATGTGGGGAAAAATGGTCACTGTTTGGAAATACACACAATATACATACATAAAATAAAGCATTGGGCTCTACCATGTGAAAGAGTTGAGCAGACTGTTTCAAGTCATGCACAGCTTCAGTTTAATAAAAGTACAGGATGATTGTAATGAAAATTCAAACCAGAAGCTGTGGATTTTTCAAATAGACTGACTAGAGAAAGCACTAGGAAATACTTGAGCTACGCTAGCATTTCCCAGATATCTGATGCTGAGCTATTTACATTATCTTATGCTTATTTATAGGATGGCTAGTTTTGCCTCCACTAAGACGCTGACAATACAATATTCCATATTTAACTGAATCCAAGACAAGGGGACAAAAGCCTCATCTTGGATTCGAGTACCAGCCTGGAGCAGGCAGCAGCTCAGCTCTGGCTTTGGCCCCACTCCATTACCAATATTAGGTCATTATATTTATCATTATTCTCAAGTAAAATATATATACTTATTTATTTCATAAATACTTCTAATATTCTTTACATGCCAACAGTTCAATTCAATGAATATGTATCCACTGTGGGTATTTTAATTTTGGCCCCAAATTCCTACTTTACTATGCCTTCAACATTTCCAGAAATATTACATCCAAGCAACACTCAAAACATTCTAACTACACTTTAAAACCAAACTGTCCATACATGCATGCTACCTAAGACCAGTTTAAGCTTCCTGGAATGTTTTAAAAGGACACAGGGAAAATCAAGTACTAAATCAAGTCAGATTTATAGCAGGTAGATCCTGTCTGACTAACCTTGTTTCTTTTTTTACGAACAGGTCACAAAATGCTTAGACACAAGAATCGAGGTGGATGTCATCTACCTGGATTTTAAAAAGGCCTTTGATGCAGTATCTCATTATATTCTTATAAACTTAATGACTGATGTAGATGATTATATGGTCAGGTTGTTGACAAATTGGCTTAGGAGTCGCACCCAGAGAGTGGTGATGGATGGGTTGCTATCGGCCTGGAAAGATGTGGGCACTGGAGTCCCACAAGGCTCGGTCCTTGGACCGGTGCTGTTCAATGTCTTCATCAGTGACTTGGATGAGAGTATGGAAAGCACTCTTTCCAAATTCGCAAACGATCCCAAATTATGGGGTAAAGTTAATGCACCAAAGGGTAGGACTGAATCCAGGCAGATCTGGACAGGTTTGAAAAGTGGGCGGAACAGAATGGGATGCAGTTCAATAAGGACAAATACAAGGGAGAAGGAATCACCAGCACACCTACAGGCTGGTGGAGGACCTTCTCAGCAGCACAGCAGCAGTAAGGGATCTTGGAGTATGGGGGAGGGGAGGGCTGGACTCCCCAAGATCTTCAGTTATTTTATTTTTGCAAGGCTTGGACATTAGAAGCCCCCCGCCCCAAATGAGCCTGGAACCTTGCAGCACAGACCTGAAATTCAAGTCCTGCAGGGATATGGAATCAACTAAATGCTTTCCAGGGCAGGCAATAAAGCAAAAATTGGGG
>NW_017729029.1:64955127-64960386 GCF_001723915.1 Gavialis gangeticus | reverse complement strand
AAAAAAAGAAAAAGGGGGGGGGGGGGGGGGGGGCAGGTAGTATCTTCGAGCATGTCTCCCTTAGCAACCAACCAGGGGATCAGAGTCCTCCCACCAAGCTCCTGGCAACCCTTCCACTCATACCCCTCACCCCAAATGAACCTAAGACTGCAGTACAGGGATGTAAAACTGACAAAATGCTTCCCAATGCAAGTCTTATAAAAATAAAAAAATTGGGATCTTGGGAAGTACTTAGATCACCCAGCCTCCTGAGCACAAAACCGAGAGTGTCACCGGCCTACAGCACCCAGCAGCCCCTCTGCTCTCAACCTTCTCCTCCATCCCAAATGATCCTGGGACCACAGAACAGGGTCTGTGCAGGGAAGCAAAACTGACTAAACAGCTTCCAGGGCAAAGGTTGGAAAGCCACTGAGTTCTTGGAGGCCAGAGCCAAGAACCTAGGCACCCACCCCCAGATCTATGAGCAGGGGGTCACCCAACCCACTGAGCATCTGGCAGCCCTCCCACCCTTTATCACGCTCCCACCACAAATGCGTCTGCCAATGGTGAGACTGACCCCTTGCCTCTGGGGTCCATTTCCTGTGACAGAGTGCAGGCTATCTCCCCTGCACACACCTGTGCAGCCCCAGTCAACCACAAAGATTTTGGTAAAGTCTGACAGTGTTTCTTTATTAAAACCAATCAGTCTTTTTAACTCAAAAGAGAAGAGGGAGCAGAAAATTTTGAGTGTGGGCAATGTTAATTTCCTCTCCACTGGCATACAGCCAATCTATCTTCCACCCCATCTAGGGGAATCCTGTGGAAAACCTGGGCACTGACTGCTAGAAGGCATGAGGGTCCAACTATTATACCACCCACAGTGGTGTTTCAGTGCAGTGCAATCCCTAAAAGGTGATGGTTCTACTTAAAACCCATAGCAGCATGTGTGGGGACACCATTGTCCAAGGACAATTAGGAACCAGTTCCCAATCGGTGACATTCTTGGAATGTTTCAGTTATGTCCATCTGCACCCTAAGGATGATTCGTGGAGAAGAATCTATGGCCAGTCCCCTTTCAACATACAGTGATCCAGCAGAACATTACCACTGATTATGTATGTTATCAACATGGAACAATGGGAAGCAGTTTGTCAGGTATGAAGGCCAAAAGCAAGTTAAGAGTTTACAGATAAAACCACTACCATAAAATTCAATGCAAAAACCAACAACCAACCAACATAGGTCACCGGCATTGCTGCTTCCCAGTAACAGTGAATACCTTTCTAAATTGGCAAGCTGCTGCATTATGCACTCTCTTAAACTTCTGTATTTGTTTCAGTTTTAGCCTACAACTCTATGCAGTAATTGCAATAATCCAGCCTTAAGGGAACAGAAGCACGGCCTAGGGTAGCAAGGTTTGTGTGTGAAACAAGCAGCTGAAACCTTATGGCCAGATGGTAAAAACAGATTCCTGAATACTTTTGCTGTATGACAGGCATAAGAGTATAAGAAGTGCCATACTGGTTCAGACCAAGAGTCCATTTAGCCCACTATCTATCCACATGTTCTATCCCTTATTCAAAACGCTTTCTGGCAACCACCATTCATTGGATTAAGGATGTCAGAGGAAGCATCTCCAACCATTCTGTTCAATAGCTACTCCATGAATAGATCCATCATCCATGAATTTAACCAGTCCATTTTTGAACTTGTGTAAGCTATCTGCCTTCACAATCTCACGGGGCAATGAATTCCACAAGTTATCTATACACTGCATTAAAAAAAAAAAAAGAACAAACTACTTTCTCTTGTTAATTTTAAACCTGTCTCCTACTTCAAGTCAAAGAGCAATTGGATCCAATATAAGCTCTTTAGTGTTGACAGGGTCACAAAGTCAGAAAAACGCCCTCAGTGAAAAGAAGAAGAAAAATCACCATACCCCTGTCTTCTTCTGGTTATCCCCTCCCCAAAACCATCAACTCCAGTTTTTTCCAGATGGAACTTCAGCCAACAGGATTTCATTTACATCCCACTGCCCCAGAGACTGTTTGTCAGATAGTACTGGAGGCAGGTAAAATACAGAGCTAGGGCTGAGTATTATTAGTAAAATGGAAGCACTGCAGCCTGCAACTCTCTATTCATCTTTTTAACAACACTAAATTTTACACAATGAACAAAAAAGAAAGATGACTGATCACTGCACATTTCCACTTCAGGGCAGAATAGCAGCCTCTTCACACAACCCATAAGAAACATTCAGCCGAGAAATGAGTCCCCTTCAAGAGCAGCTGAGTCCACTTCTCCTACCAGTTACCACATCTTTATCAATGTTATCAAGAGGGGCTGGCAGGTTTAACAGCATCTAATCTTCACCTGTTACCACAAGAAGATCTATATAAAGGCTAACAACAACAATTTGGTAACCACACTGACACAGTAAAAATGCAAAGATTACACCTGTTCACTTAGTAGCAATAGACAGCAGTGTTGCAGGTCATATCACGCTTTGCTCCAAGAGAGCAAATGTTGATTGTTCAAGATGGTATCAGGTAAAAATATTATTCAGTTTGCATGCCAGACTACGCATACATAGGCCCTTGTAATATTATCACTCTGGCTGCCTATTGTTTGTCAACAAAATTACAAAACACAAAATAAAATGTGTCAGATGCAAGATTGTTCGGTAATGGATAAATTTTGAAACATTTCTCTTTCATATTTTTCTCTAAAACTCTTAATACTACCTTTATCATCAGATATTTGAAAAATTCCTATCAGCTGCAAAGACACTAGATGATGGATAAGAAATCCTGGCAGTTTTCATTCCAACACTTTTTAAAAGCTTTAAATTGAAGCTCAAAAAATCCAGAGGAAGGGGGAGGGGAAGGGCATGATAGCGAACAGACTGTAAGCAACTTTTACTCCGACTAACCTTGCTGCTTTTCCTAACTGAAATACAGATTGAGACATTCACAGAAAGGCTTCATTTATTACATGTTTAAAGAGTGAATACTCTAGCTACATATTTTAAACTTGAAGACCAGAAGATTAAAACCCTCATTAAGCTTTAACAAAGGACTTCAATAGCCTGAAAACCTTAGTTATACTAATCTACTGGTAATATAAATCAGACCATTAAGTGTCTAAGAGTGGTTAAGTTACTGAACCTTTAGAGAATCCATGAAAAGCTGACCTAACAACAATTAATTACGCTAAGGTCGGTTTGTAGAGTTTATAGCCCTATTAAAAAAACAAAAAAACAAAAAAAAACACAAACAAACAAACGAGTGAAAAAAATATTTATTTCTGGAGCCAGGATAATTTACCTAAATTCGAACAACATACTCAGACTAAGAAATATCAACCTCATTATGTCATTCCATAAGAGGTATATAAACATGGCATAGATGTTGCTCCCATCCTACTTTATAAACCAATTAACATGGTTGCTTAATAGACCATTTGTCAAATTATATTCTGAACTACATTTTGTTATAATCACTTAGCTGATTTTACAAACAACACATACACCAGTAAAAACTGGATTGTGATTTTTCAGATAAGTGTATTGCAACAAATAAAGTAGCATACAGAACATTCCAAGCAAAGTACAGGTTTCCCTAGCTTTATGCGAGTTTTATATGTCCGAATTCACTCTTAGGTGATGACCCTTTTTATACCAAAAATTAGTTACATGAAAGGTAAATACACTCTTATGCAATCGGTGTGATGGAAGCCCACAGTCAGCTGTTTTGTGCGGCTCACTGTGGGAGTGAAGCATGCCAAAATATAGTCTCCTACGTGGATCTGTGCTCCTTGCTCATTGTCTGCAGCACCAAGTTTCTGTAGTTGCCATGAGGCCTGTGCGAAGCTTCCGTAGCCAATTCTATTTGGAGGAGATCTGACCCGATTCAGTTGCCGAATCTCCTAATTCAAGTAAAAAAATCAAGAGACCCATGAACCTCTCCAAATCAAATCAGAAGTCTCCAAATCAACTCAGAGAGATTCGGCCGTAGACTGTACGGGCAGATACTAGGCAGTGCTAGCAGGAGCAACTGGGGGAGCAGCCGGATGAGCCCCAGCTTGAGCCGGCAGCACCGGGAGAAGCCACAGCTCGTCCAGCTGTTCCCACAGCTGCCCCCTCACTGGGGTGAGGCAGACAGTGCTGGCAGCCTCGGAAAAAGCCACAGGGGCTGGAGTGAATGAATGATCAGGAGCCTGGGAATCAAACTGGGAACTGGGAAAAATCGAAGCGGGAGCTGGGGGGAAGCCCCTGTTTATTCCCCAGGCCCCCACAGCTTCTTTCGGGGGGCCGACTCAAACCGCAATTCATTTGGCTGCCCCACTGCTGGGGCAAGGCAGGCAGTGCTGGAAGCCCCAGAGAAGCCATGGGGGCTGGAGGGAATGATCAAGAGCTGGGGAATTGAACCGGGAACTGGGGGAAATGATTGGGGGCTGGGAGAATGAACATACACACTTCTTTTACACAAAGAAACCCTGTTTTTTACTTTTTGCACTTTGGCATGGATATTAAGTTGTGGCAACAGATGCAAATTACAAACAAGCAACTTTTCAGAGGTGATGAGCATCAGCACATGCCCCCCTCTCCCTTTAATTTCAGCTGAATTTTTGGTATTTCTGAATTAGGCCAGAGTTTCTACAACTGGTTACCCAGTTAATACCAGCCACTATCAGATAACATGAACTTCCTTCACATGAGTTAATTTGTAGCATGACAATCCTTGCTAGAGACACAAACATGAAAATAGCAAATCCAAAACTAGGGGAAAAGCTAAAAGAAGAGATCTATTCCATACAGCACATTTCTCAGAAAAGTCCAGAACAGAACCTAACATGTCAGGTCTCACCATTTGCCTACTGCCAAGAGATATCTGTAAAAACCACTGGGAAAACATGTGCCACTGCCCCACCGCAGCTATTTTGTTAGATGAAGTGATAGAGGTCCAAATGGTGGCTAAAGATTCCAATTCTGCTCCTGACTTGTGCGAATTTCAAATGTCACATCAAGGAACATCTTTCTTTTCTTTCCAATTTGCCTTCATTTTAAGGATAGATACACAACAAAAACTTACATTAAAAAAACATACGACAAAGCTTGCATTAGTCAAGCACTTAAAAGTTACGAATGCCACAATTAAGCTTCCCTGTGCAACCTTAAATACGTTTGTAGGTACCCATTTTGATAACTGATTTACATGTTCGTGCCGGAGGGTGAGCAAGAGGGGTCCAGAGGCTGACTCCTGCTAACGCAGGGCAGAG
>NW_017729029.1:64947542-64955116 GCF_001723915.1 Gavialis gangeticus | reverse complement strand
CCCTTCCGACCCTAGAAGCTATGAAACTATGTTCATATACTCTTTTTCTCCTGCCTTATTCATTGCAAAGAACACATTTGATCCAGGGAGGAATCAGAGTTGTACAAAGGGGGCTGTCGTATATAATGTTTGCCTTACTTGTTACAGAGTTGAAAGTTGTGGAATAAGACACATGGAATTACAGGGCTTTAGAAGGATGGTTTTATGGATAAGGCAGTTGAGTAACACCTGAGAGAGTTAGATTTTTCTTCCTTCCTCTGCCAGAAATATCATGTGGGATGAAAGGAAAGTCACTTAAACAAATCTTTTCAGATGAGAACATTAATTGTGTATTCATTTTCTTGTTGCCCAAACAGACACCTTAGGGGCCTGATTTACTGAAATGCTGAGGAGCCCAACCAGACCTAAACCCCTTGGGAGCTGTGCTTTGAACATTTCAAGTACTATATAAATGTGAAATACTCTGATAAGTCAGGTCTTAGATGTCTCAAACTCAGCCAGAAATTACCTACTAAATTTTAATGTTCAATCTCTGTGCCTCAGTTGCCATCTCCAAAATGGGATTAAGGCTACCTTCTCCTCTCACCAGGACCTGCTGTGAAGATTAGTTAATGTGAATGAATCCCACTGATCCTGTAGTTATAATCACCATAACCCACCCCCAAAAACTAATTAATTATGGTTTCAGGGTAGGGTTTGGTTACTTATAAATAAGGCCTAGAAAAACAAAGCATCTAACAACTGTTTGTTAAAAGAGAGGAGTCTACCTTGAGCACTATATGATGCTGGGTCTTCCAAAACAAAAGTATGAGATCACATAATTAAAAATCATACCATACACAGAGCATCTGGCCTTCTTATATTTCTAATCACTGGTGTATTTTGGAAAGCAGTCTGGTGACAGGTTAAACTCAAAATCAGGTTCATTGGCTTTAACCAGGGTACTGTTTCAGAGTACATATAGAGAACAGATGGACAAAAATAAGCAGAGGGTACTCTTCAAACTAGATTAATCATTTAGTTTTTAATGGTAAAAATAAGGTGCCAAACAGGAAACAGGTTAAAGCAAACCTTATCACAGTGCATAATTCACAATGATGAATGCAAACCACCAGTGATAGCAAAAGATGACGGCTGGCCGTTGATTTTAATTTTTCCCCCCCACACAGGGGTTAACAGAGGGGCAAAGCCAGGTACCCGGGGCAAAGCAGAAACAGTAACTTCTGGTTCAAGGTAGCGAACATGCAGCTACCAGTAGCAGTTTCCCCCTTTTTTTTTTCTATTGCTTTCACCTCCCTATCCCTGAACCAGTCGGCACCTGGTGCTATTGACTTTTATCACCCTCCTCCCCAGTTAGACCACCGGATATGAAACCAGTCAACATACCACATGACTTTCTCTCATGCTGTCATACTTATGAACTACACCTTGTTTCAAAGTAAAGGGGGGAGAGAGAGAAAAAGAGAGAAAGAGAGAGAGAATTCAACTTCAGGCTTTCATATAAATTCATTTTTTTTAAAGTAGATAAGATGCAAAGCAACATTATGTTCCTCCCTACGTTGACATGGTCTACATTTCTTCTACTTAGTTCTGTGTTTACCCGATTCATAAGGGTACTACCCAATAGTCTTAAGATTGCATACAAAACTGGAAAAACATTAATGACAATGCAGACAAAAGGCTGTTCCCCAGTCATCTTTTGAACCATTAACTTCTATCCTTGCATGACTTAACATGAGATCACCAATGCCTTGGCAGACCAAAAGGCAAACTAAAGGATCCCTTATGCTCAGCATGCCAACTGTATCCCTAGTTTAAACCTGGTGAAACATTTCGAGTGACTGACTACAACTGCTACATAATCATGCAAGGATGGAGTCACTGAGCTAATCTGTCAGTGAAACACATCCTACATTACTTCATTTTATTTCAGTGCAATACTTAAAGCAAAGAAATAACCTTCATCCATTAGAGCAGACTGTGCATGTGACTCTAGTGTGTTCTGCAATTCATGAGTTAAGTTAATCATTATACAATCATGAAAGTTAACTGTCCATCTCACTATTCTCAAATGGAGAATTTATTTCAAGTGCTGTTATGCCTAGTCACCTACTGTAACTATGGATATAGTTTCAGTAAATACAATGTTTGGGGAGTAAAGATAAAGCTGTCTATCTCCTTTTAGTTAAGTGCTTCTAAAAACATTCTTAGACAGCTTCATGTGCTTTGTTTCAATAGGATTTTTCAATCAATACATTTGGGACAAGATGCTAGGTTTTTCTCCTACTTCTCTGAAGTTAGGAAGTTTCAAATGAAGATCACATATTTGGAGGTATCATCTCTCCACCATCATAACATGGTGAGGTTGGGAGAAGCTATCCAAAAATTGCATAGGATTGATGGAGACAACCCCAGAAGTTTCCCCAGACTTCCTGCATGTGTAGCTTAACCAATGGAAAGAGCCTGCTGACGTAAACGCTTGGTTTGATACTCAATCGTAATAACTAAAAATCAAGTCCAGTGATATTTTGAACAGATCTGTCTCTCCTTATCTCCCTATTACCTTCACAGCAATCACATAGTTACTCTCTAAGTCAGGAGATAACAGGAAAAAAATGGATTTTTACATAGCGAAGGAAGCTTACAGAGCAACATCAACACCCTCAGACTGGTAGCCTCATTTTGACAACACTTCCAATTTATCCCAGCTCACGAATGAAGGAAAATGCAAGAAAAGAAACCTGATCCTCTTTTACCATAGCAAATACCCAAACATTAGTTGCTTCTGCTTTAATTCCTCACCATATCAGGTGCCATAAGCAATGACAAGGCAAATGGTTTGCTCCTGTATAGTAACGTAACGGTTATTTCAAGTGGCAGTTTTCACAGGAAAATAAACCAAATCTTAAAAAGCCCTCTCTTGTAATCTATACTTGTACGGAATTCTATATTTGAACACAAAAGCCAAGTAATTTTAAAAGAAAGGTTTTCAAGCTGGCATTTAAATTACAAACACTGTATATGCTATATTAAATACTTAGCTTCATATCCATGGTCAGACAATGCTTAAATAATTACCAAGAGAGTGCATTGCAGAAAATCAGGATAAATTACACTTGAGATGAGAACCTTAACTTCTGCATCCCCTTATTTCCCCCCTGTTGTACCTAGTAATGCTAGCATTTATTTGAATTAGCTTCGACTTTAAGAGGGGAAAATTGGAAAGAGAGACAAGTGCAAGGTGATAAGTTCAAACCTTTTCAGGATAATGGGGCAATGATACATGTGGAGCAGCAGAAACAGATATCAGAATCTATCCAGATTCATTCACAAATTTCACTGAGGGCATGAATAAGAGCAAAAGCTTTGCACTCATGTGCAAACTGTCCCAGTAGGTGCAGCAAGGCCTACTTAGGCGATTGCTGATTTTTCATAATTAATTCAATCCCATAACCCTGAGACTCAGTAAGAGTTAAATCATTAATAAAGTCTGTGTGATTTTTTTTTTTTTAGAATAGCAAGAAAAATATATGCATAGCTTGAACATGATTTTTCTCCCTTCTTGAACGTGATTTTTCTCCCTTCTCTTCACTAAGTCACCACCCAGTGTTAAATTTTTTTATTTTCCATTTTCCAACTAAAAATCACCTTTGGTCTGGCAACAAGCATGGGCAATTATTCTAAAATAGAATTTTTCATCAAGTTGTAAGCAAGCAACAAGGATTTAAAATGAACTCTCTGGCAATATTTTAACTATTGCTTTTATGAAAGCAAAAGCTCCGCTTTGTACTAAAGACTTATGTCAGTGTGTGATTTTCTTAATTTACATGATTTTTTCCAGCATGGCTACATTATCTGATTTGTTATCAACTGAAAAAAAAAATTCATTCTTATTTTCAAATTGTTTAAATGACCCTAAATTTGTTCTATATAGTAAGGCTCTTGTTACTTGCAGTTACACTAATTTGAGATGACAGTACTGCTCTACGAGGCATAATTTAAAAACACGTAGGTCTGCAGAATACCGAATTGATTCTTTTATTTGACCTACAACTAATTACTGCATCCTAATTACACTTTGTTATTAGAGCTTTGAAAGTATACTCTTAGAAGTGGGAAGAGCAGGGAAAATGATGAAGTTGGAAACTGAGTGACCACCACCAGCAAACAACTTTACCATTTTCAGTTCCATTTACAACAGTACAAGCTTCCTCAATCAGACCTGGCAGCCCTTGTTTCTAAGACTTAAAAGTTCCCTAGTCTCCAGTTTTCCCCCATATAGATAAAACTCTATGCCTCATAAATACCCAGAGTTTGGTAACATGAGCTCCTCGATAGAAAGAATATGAAATGATTGTACACAAGATAAATCGCATGACCAAAAACATTTTTCAGTAAGTTTCTGCAACACACCTACTATGTACATTAGGAGAGTTAAAAAACCTGCATTCCTAAAACATTACTAGATTAGTTTCTTCTTTCTTGTATATTTATTTACAATCGAGTTTTCCTTTATTGAACATACAAATAAAACATATCCTTCCCTAAAAAGTTCTAAGCACATTTCCCAGTATTTCTAATTGCCAGATGCATATCTCAACATACAGTATACCACGTGTGTGAGTGCATGTATGTACACACACACACTATTCTACGTATCATATACGTATACATTGCATGTGTAATCCTGCACATACACAGAGTATCTGTAAAGACCTTTTCAAATTACTAAAAAAGTAAGACTGAAAATTATACTGTATAATATATCTTTGGTGTAGTGTTTTAAGTAGCAGCATTAACTAAGCGGTTAGACAATGAAGCCAAACTTTATAACAAACTAAGCTCACATTTTTGACACCTGAGGCCCTGAAACATAAGACTGCTGTTCTGCTTATGAGTGCATTTCTCACAAACAACAAACAGTGGCTGCCTATGGGATTATAGCATGACAAAGGTGTAGCTGACTCATGGGATCAATTATAAAGCACCAGTGCTTATGTCTTTTGCCATTTCAAATTATTCTATATTTTCAGTCATTGAATTTTTAAGCAGTTAATGGATTGAGTATATTATGCAGGTTTGGTAATAAGTATGTTAGAAAGAGAATACAGTCACAGAATAGACCTATCCCTAACATCCTCTACACTTATGTCACTTGCATATTTCTTAACTTTTAAAAACCTACATTACCAGTAGAACTTTGAGTTGAATGCTTAAAGCCTCCTGACTGAGAAATACACTAACTTTTTTTTTTAATTTGGAAGTGAATATTTAAAAAGAATCAAGGTAGGCATTTTTAGGCTGAAGCAGTATGGAACACCAGTGATTAATCAAAATTCTAACACTGCCTCCCGTACAACTTTTCCCCAAACATTACCATTAAATCAGATCATCAACAGCAGCAGCTCCCACCTAAATGCAGTTTACTGTGATAGTGTCTGGATAGAACAAACAGAATTTGCAGTACTTACTGAATGTTTCTCCTGCTGGCCCATAACTCCATGGTTAGCTGGGACTGCAAGTGGTTTCATAATGAAGAAACATATGCTGAACTGAATTTACACATCATGTACCAATTTCTTATGGATGGCAAGTCACCCTCTACAGCATCAAATTAAAAAAGGGGGGAGGAAAAACCAAGCTGGAGCTTAAAGTGTCACTACTAGTAAGCTCAAAAAACCTCTCACACTTGTAGTACAGAAAAGCAATCCAAACAACAGTGTTAGTCTCCATTTTTGTAACAGCGAGAGTCTAAGCATGTCAGGATGTGAAGAGCGTGATGAAATCCTACACATCCAGCATTTTTCCAAGGGAACAAGACCATTCCCTGAGACTGAAGAATGGGAAGAAATGAAAAAGGAGGAAAAAAGCTAAAATGGCTGACTGCACAGAGACTCCCTCAAAAAGGGCTTAATACAGTATTATATTAGTCAGGGTGGAGGAACCAGCCTCCAGCATTCAGCCAAGCATTGTTAATACTCCTGTTTCATTTGCAAATCTCACACACACACACATGCAGAGCCCCCTCCTACGCCCCTTCTCCCTCCCCCCCCCCAAAAAAAGCCAGGGAAGAGCATGCGAATAGGGACCTCCTCCCTGGCTACTAATGATGCTGACAGAGCGGTGACCAGTGATCTCTGTTCCACTCAACTAACCAAGTTTGCACAATTAATCTTAGCAGCATGACACTGATGGACATTTAATTTCACAACGTTTGTCCCTCACAATCAAGCCAACCCAATCTACCACCAAAAGAGTCAGTAACAAAAATACAACACAGTCATACACACAAAAACCCAGAGATCCATGAGTCTGAATGTAATACGCCAATATAATTACGTTATTGTGCTTACTTTGGAAGACCATGGCTGCAGGCAGTTGGCATAGCAACGCACAAGGAAAGCCATTTCCTGGGTAGAAAGAACGCTTCCTTTTCTAAATAAAAAATTCCTCTTAGGATACAAACGGCATTGCTGCTTCCTGCAGAAAGCAAAGACACTGTAGTCTGTCTCTTAACCTGCACAGGCACACTCAATGCAGTTCTAGTGATGTAAGTGGATTTCTCTCTCCCTCCCTCTCCCTCTGTACACTGAAATATTCAACTCAAATGGAAGGCACATTCCTTGAGGCTCACCCCCTCAAATCCTTAACCATTTCACTCATTAAGGTAGAGATGGACAATTCAGATAAAGTAACAAGCTCTTGCCTGTATTATATCAGCTTCTGTAGGTCACGCAAGCCCCAGAGGGGAGGGATCCATTGATTGCTGGCTCCAAAGAATATCACAGAAGGCAGGATGGGAATAGGAGCAAGACTTACTTCAACTAGCTCTGAACTACATACAGGTTTTTCACCAAGGTGAAGATAAAGCCGTATGTTTGACAACACCATCTTTCCCCACCCAAAAATAATGCTGCTGCAAAGCAATAGACATCTCTATCAAGCATTTATAAACAGCACTCTTGACAAGCTTTCATGGATTTTCAATAGACAATTTAGATACTACTCAGGCTGCAGATTTCTGTGCACTGGTACAGGTAATGTCTTGAATTTTCACAAACATCAATTAAAATCGTTTTGAATACACATTACAGTTCTACAGAGAAATTAACTACGCAATTTCCATTAAAACAATGGAGTGTACAATCTGGAGAAAATGGTAACATAAGAAGAATGAGTCTGAGTTTCAATCATTTGCTTTTCGGAGGAAAATTACATTTTAAACAGCAGTTTACCCAGTCACTCCCCTAGCAGCACATTATATCTAGCTTTATATTCGCTGCATCATGTTAAAGAGAGGAAACTATAATACAACAAGGAACATGTTCAAGCAATAAAATAAATATCAGCTGTATACAACATAAATTTTAGGAGTGCCGTGAACTGATGACGCTTTACACAGTTAAGACCAAGACATTGCCAACAAAAAACCTGCTGCTCAGCCATTAAGCTTTTCTTTGGGTAGAATCTGATCTCTTCTACACATTTACAACACATTCTTTAAATCAGAGACCATATGGGAAAAAAGCAACTTCACCACTTTTTTGCTTTTTTTCTTGTTAAAAAAAAAAAAA
>NW_017729029.1:64930248-64942542 GCF_001723915.1 Gavialis gangeticus | reverse complement strand
AAGAGAGGAAACTATAATACAACAAGGAACATGTTCAAGCAATAAAATAAATATCAGCTGTATACAACATAAATTTTAGGAGTGCCGTGAACTGATGACGCTTTACACAGTTAAGACCAAGACATTGCCAACAAAAAACCTGCTGCTCAGCCATTAAGCTTTTCTTTGGGTAGAATCTGATCTCTCCTACACATTTACAACACATTCTTTAAATCAGAGACCATATGGGAAAAAAGCAACTTCACCACTTTTTTGCTTTTTTTCTTGTTAAAAAAAAAAAAAGTATTAAATCTGCATTCTATGAAGTTAAAAGCTGTTACACATGCATAAAACACACATGAAAAAATGAAGCCTGACACTTTCACCTAATCTGCAGCTGCCTCCACCAAGTAACTCATTCTATAGTAATTGTGCTGACTTGCTACATAGTGATTACTTGTTCTGACACTGATTGCCAGTAAATGAGCAAAACTTAGCAAAAATGAAGTCTAGTAATGAAAAAAAGAATTGAGGCTTCTTGAACAGTCAAAATCTTTTTTATATTTCTAAATTTAAGGGGAATTCTTTCATGCTTAGCACATTTTAAATAGAAAACATTTACGGATATTTAATATAGCACGTATCCTTGATTTTCTAATGTATGCTAAAAGCTGTTGTTTTAAAAGTTCATGAAATATTATGCTTGATGTGGTTCTATTAATACTTATCCCCGCAAAGAAAGAAAACATTGTGAATATTTATAGTACTTCGAATAAACAGAAGGGCATAAGGATTCCTTACAATGAAACTGACTGAAAGTATTTCAAAATGTTAAACATAAGCAGCTAAGTGTTTTGCATTTTGAAATGCAGTTCAACCCAGTGTTATTGTACATTATCCCATATATGAAGTTTATGAAGTTTCTGGCATACAAACAGCAAGTAGTAAAACTAAAGTATCACATGTTGTCAGACCAATTAGAATCTACTGCTGGTCCAGCTTGGTGGCCTTCTGGTTGCCATGCCCCAATCAGAAGTTGCTGCATCACATCCTGACTAGTAAGGAATTAAGAGTTCTACTGAGACAATTCTTCACTCCTAGGTGTGCATGCAAGGGGAGGAGACAGGGGAAGAGGAGTGCACCAATCTCTGGAAATATAGGCACATACATTACGTTTTACCACTGAATTAGAAAGACAACTGATGAACTTCAAAACAAAGTTAGCCAAGCCATTTGCAGTAAAAGTTTGGAAAGTAAAGGGAAAATATGAACTGAAAAAGAATACGGAAAGGCAAATAATTCTCACATAGCAAGACCATCAACTTCCACCTTTACAGAAAATTCTTGATGCAGACTTTCAGTCTTAAATGAGAAAGTAAACCAATGAATACAGAATATAACAGCAGTCTATACAATTTAACTTTACTTGAAAGCATTTCAGTAACTGATGCTACCATGAGACCCAAACCTGATAAATTTTTGAAGTTTTTAAATTTGAATAATCTTGTGCCATCACCCCGGCCCTTAACTTTACATAATAAAATTTATGTTTGGGGCTGTATTTAACTATTAATTTAGTTACCTTAAATGTCAATTTACCTATTCTTGTTAGATTCCCCCCGCCTATTCCTCTACCCCTTTTCTTCCTGGCTATTGAAAAAGCTTTATTTGACATAATTTTATATACAATGAATTCTCAGAAAATAATTACTGTGCTTTCCTATACAGTATATTTGAACTTTCTATAAAATAAGGAAGAAATTTAATGGTCATTGATACATCTTAAATCCCACTTCAAACATATAATAAGAATTCAACAAAAGATATCTAAACTGCTCACCTACTCTGGAAAGTTTCTATCACAGGTATCTATCAATAATTAAGATAAAATGCAACTTTCCTTTAAGCACAAATTGCACATTTTCAGAAGGGAAGTGCAGAGTTTTCTTTTTCCTCTTAATATTATGGGTCATAAATGCTCAATGATTGACAAATATCATATATGTGGGTTTTAAAACATGCATCAAAATAAATGTTAATAAAGCCAATCTCCTTTAAATGGAACAGACGGGCCATCCACTACTACTGAAACCCTATTTATAACATATACCCAACAACAGTTACAAGGGTGATGGTATTCCCGGCTTATCTAGGGGACCCATAACTGTAGTACATTTACTTTCAAAGTATATATCAATGCATTTTACCTTAGCAGCAGCAGCCGCTCTTGCTATCTGACCGCATTTCTTCTAACCCATAATCCAATTCCTAACTTTTATTCAGGTAATAATTCTAGCTTGCTTACAGGACGACCCATGCTTAAAGCAAAAAAACATTTCCAGTGTTGGTGACAAAGGGACTGTGACAGTGGATTATTTCAAAGTTTCTATTGTCAAGTCATAACAGCTTATGACCACTTGCTGTGGTATTCATCAAAAATATTTCCTTGTACAAAGTGCTTCAGACACAAAAGAGTAACCTGTATATTCTTTTTGAATTTAAAGGTATTAATACTTTCAACTTTTAAGATTAAATAAAAAGTAAGACTAGAATAGAGGATTAACAGAGATGTCTTGAGGTTTGCTCATGTCCAAACAACTGTGAAAACTAAGTCAAACAAAGCGACTCAACAGTAAGACAGACAACCATCATCATCATTAG
Organism: Gavialis gangeticus; assembly: GCF_001723915.1. Taxonomy (NCBI): domain Eukaryota; kingdom Metazoa; phylum Chordata; order Crocodylia; family Gavialidae; genus Gavialis; species Gavialis gangeticus. The sequence continues at coordinate 64,939,902 of NW_017729029.1, read as the reverse complement.
GATGTGTACACACCAAATATTTGTGTGGCAAGATCCAAGGCAAAAACCCACAAAAGAATTTACACACCTGAAGTGGGACTTGAGCACCTAAATGCCACTGAAATCCAAGATATGACCCCTTAACTCTTAGGTCAGGGGCAGGCAATTATTTTGGGCGGAGGGCCGCTTACTGAGATTTGACAAGCCATCGAGGGTTGCATGACAGGCAGCCACAGGCAGATAAATATTAATTTTCTAAATTTTTTTAGGGGCCCCACAGGCCAGACAGAATGGCCTGGCAGGCTGCATCCAGACCGCATTTTGCCCACCCCCGTCTTAGGTGGTACTACCTTCATTTTTGCCGGGGAAGTCCCCCAATTCCTTAGTGCTCCTGGCTCTGTATGCTGCCAGGATTGTTGCCATTTCGGGAAAGAAAATGTTCTCAGCACCCACCTCTTATCTAGCTCATTTGGGAATGTACCAGCTGAGCACCACTTCTCTCCAGTTTCCTGACAGTGGTCAATCCATTAAGTATGTTCACAGCACAACCTGAACTCAATGGTTTCACTGTATATTAAAACAAAACACAGCAGCCAAACCACTTACATTCAGAAACACAGAAGAGGAGATAGTAGCCCCTTCCACCGTTATACAATTCCATCTTTATACAATTAGAACGGAGCACCTCCTCCTTCCCCAAGCGAGTGTCACTGAACTACAGCTTCATGCTTCCACTTGTGCTCCCTTTCTCACTGACTTCTCAAATTTGGCTGGCACTGCTTTCTGAAATGGCACAGATGGAGCTCATGTGAGATAGTTCATCCTCATTCCATCCTCATCTATACCTTTATTCTGGTGGTTCAGACATTCTCCTGATGAGCAGAAGATTTTAAACTTCCTCAGGTTGTGGAAGACATGAATGATCTAAACATTAACATCAGGCTCTCACATAAAGGTGAGCACCCACTAGTCATCTCCCTCCCATTATGTCCTGAAAGAAAAGTGAGCCAGTCTTTTTCTGAAAGGGAAAATGTAGACACCTCACCCTAAAAGGGATTCAGGTTGTGAATCCCAGTCTCACATGGGTGCTTAATTCAGGGCTGTCAGATAGCACCTATGCTCCTGAGAAGTATAATTTCAGATACGTTGCTCTCATTATTTTGCTTTGTTAGCACAGCCATCATTCCTCAGCATGCTCATTATTATGAATCTTCTTCCCAGATGCCATGCTTTCTCTATGTATTGTATAGTATACCTAGATTTTTATTTCACAGTTGTGAATTCCACCCTAGAAGCCAGGCACCTACAAAGTAAATCAGTGATGCTCAGCACTGCCACACTGAAGCCCTATTGTGGATGTGGGCCCAACCCCCACAAAACACGGTTTCAGCATGTAATGCATAAGGCATAAAACCTAGAACAAGCTGTGCAAATGTTCTACTTAGAAGTGTAAAAGGTAACAATTAGCCCTTTGAAAATATATTCCTACAGTGGTGTCAGAAGTAATTACCAGGGTTCTTGTTATTCAGTCCTTCAAAAGATTTTTAACAACTGCTCTTATTCCACAAATTCAGATATTCATTCTCAAAAGCTTCCTTCCTTAACAAGTCAGAGAAATGCTTATTATTTATGGGGTATCAACAGCATGCTATACACCTTACTAACAAGTGTGAAGGCAAAGTCCCTGCCCCAAACACCAAAACCCACCACAAAAAACAAATGAACACAAGCCTTTACATCTTGAGAAAGGTGACGCAAGCAAAGGCAGTGTTTAGCTACGTTTAGTAATGATCTTTTTAGACTTTTAGTCATCCAATACATTAACAATTTTCTGTAAGGTGAAAGCAAGCCTCCCAGAAGCAAAAATGTTCAGACAAATTTTAACAAGATGAATAAAGAACTTTAAAGAAAGGCAGAATAAATGCAGGAGAAAACACAGTGGATAGAAAGAGAAGGAGCACACTTGCCTATGAGGCAAAAACCCACTAAATTTCCCAACCACAGATCATCATCCATTTAAAACAGTGTATTGCACTACTGTCACTGATCTTTTAAATCTTTTGAACTCTGGGAGCAATGGCAGTACATCAGCTTACATGAAGAAATGTTTCCTTATGCTTCTTTTTCAAGTGGTAGCAAAAGGCAGTTTTAAATTGAGTTTTAAACACAGACCCCTGTTGGGTACAAACTTTATTAGGGCCCAAGGAAATGTTTCTAAATATTTTTAAGCTGTTTTTCTCTCTCCCACCCACTCTTCCAACAGTTTGTCTCCTATAATGTAGCTGATGGGTATAAAAAGCAGCAGCAGCAGAATGAAAGTTGCTCTGAATGCTGCAAAAAGGAATACGTTTAAACAACTCAGATACATACAGTCTTTCCTTCTAATGTGCCAGATTTACTACCAGCAATTTGAAAACACAAGATCACATGATCCTGCCTCAACCAACTGCACTGGCACTTGGCAACTCAACATTTCTGTTAGAACAGCACAGACATCCTCATGTACACAAATATCTGCATGACCTTCACATTTTCCCACAACTTCTCTAAGTACTCAAAAGTTAATACAGAACACAAATTCACCAGAGTCTTTTTTTGCTAAAAAGTTATTACTTCAGCCAAAACACAAGGATTAAGCACATATCACTCACCACTTCACATTTTCTAAAACATGCTGGCTGTGGCAACTGCATTGTTAAACTGACGAAGCTAATTGCAATCAATTAATATCCTGGCAACACCAAAGCTACAGTTACAATGAAGTAATGCATGCTGTTGTGATAACCCATTTACTAATGTTACAGACTATTTGAACAAATGCCCTTCTGTAGAGCTGTTACTGCAGATGAATCTATAATCCAAATCTTTAATATAATGACAAGACTTTAGCACAGTCAGACTGGTGCCTCAGTTGGGCTTGATACCCTGTTGTCTGCCAGTCTTCCCTTCGACTGCAGACTGATTCATCACCATGTGTGCTCAGCTCTCATTTTTGTAGTACAGATAAACTTCATAGCTCTCAAAACAGCAGCAAGGTACAAAATGCACTAGAAGTATTTTAAACCATATATTTTTTTCTAGGGCATTTGTCAGAAATGAAAACATGTGAACCAATGGCTTGTGCTTCTTCTTTAATGTGCAATGTCTTACTTTCGGGGATTTTTAAAATTTAGCCAAAATAAATTACTCTGGGAAAACCCTGCCACAGTGACACTGCATACAGAAACCCCTTTTGGGGATTTTAATTTCAATCATGCTTTAAATCAGAGTAAGTGTGCAATTTTTGCACAGAAATGTTACTATTTATTTCCTCTTCTACACTCCAGTACTTTGTCATCGTGATTCCATTACATAAAAGTGTAAATCTGCAATATGTAAACCGTATGTCAACGATTAATGTATTTTTCTTTGTCAGTCACTGTTATAAGAAAATTTTAATGATTTTCACATGCATTTCGATAAAAGCAAAATTTTACCATCTACATAAATCTAGAAAGCTTAATATTAACAAGGCTGGATTTTAAATTAAAAAGCAGTTTTTTATTATATTACTAAGCACTAACCATTAGACATTGTAATTTGGGGATTTGTGTAACCAGCCTTAATACTAAAAACAATCAGAGATTAGTTTGATTTCTTTAACAGTCTTCTCTCATAATTAAAAGACATCGAACACCTGAAGTATAACTGAGTGTGGATATCTATGAGTTTCTCTTGGTATTTTACAAGGTTCCCTTTCTTTAGTAGATGGAGAGGGGAAGACAGAAAAACAAGCAACTAAGAGGTCAGAATGAAGCTATCAGGGTTACTGTGCGTTCTGCTTTTGAAAAAGAAACATGAGAAGGGTGAAAGGTATACATGATCCCTAAAATCAAACAGGAGCCCTAGTTTGCATGTCGTTATATGAGGCATTCCTCTTTGTATGGGGAGGAAAGGGGCAGAATCTCCATGTTTGCTGAGAAGTGGATGAGATGAAAACCTAGCTATACTGGATCCACATCTTATCCTATCAGCTTACTTAAAATGCAGTTACAGTTTCCAATTATGTGAAATGCCCACATGAATTTTAGGTTCTCCTCTATCCAGTGCGTAAGACCTTCCTTGCTGGGTCTGGATGGCTGCTATACCTACTTGTTTATTAGTGCATACTTTAACTGCTGTGTTGTCTATCAAGAAAATAACATGGTAGACTCTTTTAAGAGTCAGGCGGACTAGGCAATATTTATTCATTGACCTCTTGTATCCAAAAACCCGTTACCAGTCTAAACAAGATGGTATCCTTTGACTCTTAATCTGATGAATCTGATTCAGACTTCATCTTTGCCAACTGAGACCATCAAAGCAGGGAAGCACATTAATGTTTTTTTCCATATCAAATGCTAGTGCAGAGAGGGGGAAGTACGTTTCCGCAAACTCTAGTCTTCTTTAGAAACTGGCTATTTGCACACAATTTTTAACAAATAGGATATTCTTATTAACCTTTGAACATTCCTGGTTGTATTTTAGTTAAATGGTTAAGATGATCAAAGCTGAAACTCATAATCACATCATCTATCTACCTGAAGACATACACTGAGCTGGGAAAAGAAAAAAAAAAAAGTAGTGTTCTTCAAGGATCCCAGAAAATGACAAATCGTTAAAGAAACATGCCTGATGTAGGATATCTGAAATCTCTTCAATCTGTTTCTGGAAATCTGCTCCAATAGCTTCTGGAGTAGCTACTTAACTCATATCTCGTATTCTGAGGTGGCACAACTTTTAAAAAGCTGCTTGTTGCCTATTCCAGACTCATTAGTTGCTGGAAGGACAGGACTCTTGTCTTTGTCCTCAAGCACACCTCTTCCAAAAGAACCCATGCCCTACATTTTTTTAATTAATTAATTAATTATTTACTTACTTGTTTTTACAGAAGCCATCACTAGCTTCACCTGGTTGTCTCACAAACATTCACCCAGAGAACCTGTAGGCAACCGTACAAGTTGCCAAAGATAAGGATGACTAGCGTTTCAGAAAGCTGTAGGTGTGTATGTGCAAACACAGTCACTGAAGAATACACCCTAATTCAGGTAACTACTATTCTAACTTACAAGCTTTCAAAATTTTAAGAGGACCAAAAATTACACAAGTCCTTTGAAATACTACGTATAATTTCCCCTGCAACTGCCTACTAATGTTTTCAAACCTATATTAAGCAAATTTACTTTAACTGTCAGCTTCTCATTATCAAACTACTAAAACAATATATAAATTGTAATTTTAGTTTAAAAAAAAAATTCAGGCAAAAGGTTTGGTACTACCAAAGCAATAGTGTTTCCATATACATACAGTTCTCCATCATTTTACATTATGAGGTTTATTTGGTGTAATGGTTTGCTGACCTTCAAACTTTCCTTTTCTGTCCTGAGCCTCTTTTGGAAAGGGCAGCTTATGCATCTAACAAATAAATAATTAAATAAAGATGGGGTATTTCCTGATCTTCTAAACTCACTAGGTAACTTGGCTTATATTCTCTAAATTAGGAAATGCCAGTAATAACAATGAAATACAATAAAAGTGCCAAGTATAAAATTAGTATTTTTCTATTTCTTTTAAATCCAATGGAGTCATATCACTTTTTTCAGCAGTATACCCACAACTACAAATTGTGTTAGTTTTCCTTCAAACACCACTAAGTTTACTGAATCTGAAGATTCAAACAGAAATAACACTAATTAATATATTTTTTCCCCCAATTGACATAAATGTTATTCAAATACAATATTAGTATTTCAACTACATCCGGCATGGAAAAAATACAATCACTTTTTTTTTTTTTTTTCACTCTATTAACCTCTTAGCCCTCTTATGTGGAAGTAAGAGATGTATACCTTAAAAAACAAGGTATATGTTCGGATAATAAGAATAAAGTTTAATGACTTCATGTCTGCCATCAGTTGGATTCTTATCAGGAACAAGTATAAATATGTGTTTGTAAAATCAGACTTCTGCAAATGAAGTTCTAAATAAATGAAATACAAATGCACTGGCACATTGCAGTACCTTGCTTTTATTTCTTTTTCCACAGTTAATATTTATTAGTTAATTTCTTTTAGGTGCTCTCTTTCCCTCAAAACAACTTCCCTCTTAAACCCCCACGAAGACATTTGACAAAACTTGTGAATGCTTATAAGATCATTAACAAAAATGACTTGAGCACATTAGGAAGTTTTACTCAATGTAAATGGGACTTGAAAAGTTTTAAGACCTCTTATTCATGCTTAAATAATGCAAATGGGTCACCTTGATTTGTGTACAAACTACCCTGACATGCAGCTCTAGGCACCACACATTGCTGCCCAATATTTTTAACATGTTAAGTAGTCTTAACAAATAGAGGTTTAAAATGGAATGTGTATCAATTTGTTCAACAGCAGCTGTGATATCGCTCAGGCAGAGGAAGCAGGATGTCTTCAGCTGAGATTCCTTACGATTTAGGGAGGTAAGGACTTTAAAATTTCGTTAAACATGTAATTAAGCATTGTATTTTAAACAGCTGTATTTCCTCTTTTGGAATATTACACACAAGTGGCTTTCGAACACCTGCAGTTCACCCTTAAATACCACTTCAAATCAAATAGAGCTTCCAAATAAAAGAGATATGACTAAATCTCATTAATCTCAGATTCCTATTCTTATTGTCTCTAAAATGTTTAATGATTCTCAAAGTACAATAGTATATCAACACGGAGGCAGATCCAGAAGGGATGTAGCGGCACGGTCTCACCTCCTTTTCAGACCATGCTGCATTCCCTTCCCCTCTTAGCTCAGCAGCACCTCTCCTCCCCTCCTATCACTACCTCCCCTGTCCACCACTGCCAGCGTCCCTGGCTGGCCCCAAAGGCATGGGAAGCTGCAGAGCTACTCCATGGCTCCCTCTCCCCCTGTGCCCCAGCCAGACTGCACAGGGAGCCAGGCTCAGTCAGGTATAGCAGCTTCCTCCTCCTTGCCCAGTCACCCTAAGTGTTCTCTGTCAGCCCAGGAGCAGGTCCAAGAAAGGGAAACCCGTCTGCTTACTGCCATTGTCCCCAGCCGAATCTGGCTCCCCGTGCTACCCATCTGCAGGAGGGCAGTGCCTCTGGAGCTTCCCCCAGCCCCTTGGGAAGCCAGAGGCAGTGTAACCATGGCCAGGGGTTGGGGGAAATGGACAAGGAGGAGGAGGGATGTTTTACTGAGCACAGAGATGAAGATGGAAGGGGATTCCTACCTGATTTGGAGACTTAAAACAAGTCCCCCATGTGGTCTGCCCACCTAAGTGGGAGGGGAGGGTTTGAGAGAAGCTGGGAGGAGGGGTGCTGCCACCTCTGCAGGACCAGTCATGGATGTGAAGTCCAGAGTTCTTGGTTCTTATTGTAGCTCAGCCACTAATTTGTTACATGAACTTAAGCTAGTCACTTCAGCCTTCTGCACTTGTGTTTCTCCTTGCAATATTATCCAATTTCTCCATTTAGATTTAGACTATACCGTACTGTGTGTTTTCATAGTCTTAGGGGTTAGGGCAATGATTCTTAACTAGGGTGCATGGCACTTTGGTTTGCTTTAAGATCCTTTCAACAGTGATGTGAGGTTCCACACAATATTAGCACTGTTCGGTATGGAACTACGATTTACAAGATAAGCCCAGGGATGCCACATAGTAATTCTGTCCAAGTGATTCTGACTTGTTGTGGTCTTTTCAAGTTCTTTGCAACAGAAGAATTACTCTATTACTTTTCTGCAGTAAAAAAGAGAATGAAAACTAAGAGCTGGAATTTTCTGAGGGGTGCCTTAAGCCTAGTGAGGTTGAGGACCTAATGAAGTTAGGGTATGGTAGGAGATTAAGACATCTTGTTATTCACTCTCAAAATGCACAAAAGGTCACCCCTAGTCAATATCCAGTTGTAACTGGATATTTGGTCATGCAGGCAGGGAAGTCAAAGGTAGTCAGCTACGATACTGGCCACATTACTCAGCACAGGGGTAGGCAACCCCTGGCATGGGTGCCAGAGAGCATAGACCTTGAAGGTCTTTTGTTTGGCACATGTGGATGGCAGGGAAGGGGTCAGGGCTACACTGCCACCAACAAGGATCAGGCCCCTCACGGCTCCCCTGCCATCTGCTCCTGGCACACCAATATTTTACAAGTTGAAGCTGTGGGGGTTTTTGGCACTCTGCCCAAAAACATTCCCAACCCCTGCTCTAGCATGATACTGGTTATAGAAACCAGAATACCTTAACCATACAGCCCTCTAGTTCATGTACTAGCCCACCTAAACTGTTGCTTAAGTGGACCTTGGTGTAGATTTTTGACTGTAAAAACAGACCCTGGTTGTTTAGAGCTTTAAACATAGATATAGAGAGACAGAGAGATTCTGGTCCTCCCCTTTATATTCAAAGACTAAAGAAACTACTGTTTCCTAACTATTGTACATTTCATCAGAGAAGGTGAGGTAGGATTCATCAGGAAAGGTAAGCAATATATGCCAAGTTTAAATTCCAGCAATAGGTTTGAAAAAAGGGAACAGATTTTCCCATGGTGTTCTGAAATGTGGCTTTCCCCATATTATTCTTTTAATTCTATATGTTCTTAGCGATTGAGGCTTTTTATGCTGATAATTAAAATATTTTACCAAAAATTTTGAACTTTCCCCTTTCAAGCAAATCCTTTCTAGGAATGATCGTTTTAAAAAGATTCAAAAATAACATGAAAGCAAAAGCTTTAAAATTACTTAGAAATAGAAGCTTTGGCAGACTGGCTCACTCAAGGGACTGATGCTGAGTATGAAGCCAAATCACTAGGTCAAGTACTGCTCAGATTAACATGCAACAATATCATAATCGCATATCAGTCAGCAGCTCAGGTAAAACAAACTTGTTGCTTCTTCCCAAATACTAAAAGGGAAAAAAAAAAATCTATCATTAACATTCTCATTACCAGAGTCTAAAGAAAGGCCAAGCATTGGGAAAAACCTGAGAATGGTTTACCATCTTCCCATTTTTCTAAATATGCTAAGAGTACATAAGAACCCTAATACTATTTATTATTATTTTACTGATATAGGGATACAATATATATTCAGTATGCCCATGTGTGGTCTGTGTGTACATATGGGTGGGAGAGAGAGGGGTGGGGTTTATACTGAATTATAATAGATTATAAATGGATTTCACACACATACAAGAAACTTATGTAATTGTATTCTTCCTCCAGAAAAAGTCAGAAGGCTGTACCATATTAGGAATAAATTCTCCCTCCTCTGCAAGTGGGCATAGTCAGTCTTCAAATCATACATATATTTTCTGATTTTCTAAACTCACTGGGTAACTTGGTTTATATTCCCTAAATTAGGAAATGCCAGTGATGATAATGAAATACAATAGAAGTGCAAAGTGTAAAATCAGTATTTTTTCAATTAAAAAAAAATCCAATAGAGTCCTATCACCTTTATTCAGCAGTATAACCACTACTACAAATTGTGTTAGTTTTCCTTTAAACAACATTACATTTATTGAATCTGAAGATTCAAACAGAAATAGGACTAATTAATAGATTTCCCCCCCCATCGACATAAATGTTATTCAAATATAATACTAGTATTCCAACTGCACCTGGTATAGAAAAAATACCCCTCCCCCCCCCCCCACGCTACTGACACCTTA
>NW_017729029.1:64885924-64929877 GCF_001723915.1 Gavialis gangeticus | reverse complement strand
AAAAAAAAAAAAAAAAAACAGATTTCAATTTTAAATGCAACATGTATCAATACACACACACACGAACGATTTGGATCCATTTGTAAACAAATTTATACTGAACAAGATTAAACCTGAAGGAAGACCTCTGTAATAATTACACTATTAAAAAAAAGCATCTCCTCGCACCTAAGGTAAAATAAATTGCAGAAATTCAATTGACTGTATGCAACTATTAAAGTCTGGAATGATCAGGCGGAGGAAATAAAGACTATACAGGAAAAATATTTTTCTGTTGTATAAGAGGAGCACAAATTTTAGTTTTAAAAATAAATTCTACATTTTTAGCTACATCACCACACTTACATTAACAACACAAGATTAAATATTTCAAGCATCACAAAAAATCCAAATCTATAAGCCAATAAAGGAAAATTAATTTCTACTATAGAAAAATCTATACTTTTCTTAAGGAAGATTTACACTTTTAAAGATGCAAGGTATTTTCAATATTCACAAACTCAAATCAGGACCCGAACTGGCAATAACAGTACTAACTCTAAAATTGCCTGAAATACTGCCTGACTCGATACAAACATTATTACTTATTATTTTTTGATTCAATAGAAAAGATGGGTCCAATCATGACACTACTGCAAGCTCTCTTTCCAAGGGGAATGAAAGAACAGCAAATCCCAATGGACATGAGTTCTGCAGCAGAGATGATGTAATATATAAAAATAGACATCTTTAGACAGAAGCTGAACATTGTGTAAACAGCGTACTGCATGCCATTCTGAACCACTTAGCATTAATTTGCAACTGCAAATTGTTAGTAGGAAGAAAGAACAATCCCTGTTATAATAAACAGTGTTGTGAATTACATTAGCTGTATATTCTGTAGGTTAGCATTTTTCCCCCACATCTAACAAGCTATGAAGCCAGATCCCTTAAAATAGTAACAAGGACAAAAGTACAGACAGGCTGCTGTAGGAAGGAAATTCTGAGGCTCAATTGCAATAAGGACTAATATTGTATGCATGTATATTCACCTATTGTCCTTTGACAATCCCTTATAGGGAACACCAAATCATTTCTAAGTAAAAATGGAATTAGTTAAACCTGCTACAACAGTCTCAGAATCCCTTGTTTTCCAAAGGTACGACACCAAAATCCCGATTCTCCTTGCTTTTCCGCGTTTGTCTCCAATTAAAGACACAAACAGATAAAGGCAAACACTCTAGCAATTTGTATTATTTTATTCTTTGTCCAAACCAAGCCAGAAGACTCCACCAAACAACATGTCCTTCTTCCTCTGCAACTGGGCATAATCAATCTTCAGATCATATTTGTTTAAAAAAATGCACAGGTTTCAATTTTAAATGCAAGATACATTAATACACAAACATACACACATATGTAACCATTTGTGTGTGTTTAGTACATAAATGAACACAATATACCACCTTCTGCAGACCACAGAACAAACAGACCAGAGACAGGAAGTAGAAATGGGAGGAGAGCGCGCCCAAAGAACCAGGGCAGAAGCAACAGGGTTGGAACACATGGACCACTAATGTGTTAATCCATGCTAATCCTTCCAGGGCTTCGCAGAGCCGGAGCCCGTGGGTACTAGCTGAACAGCTCTTCTGGGTGAGCATGCAATAGTAAGGGTTGCAATGGAACAGATTTCCTGAGGGAAAGCCCTAAATCCCCTTTAAAAGCAATCAAAAGTTAGGCTTATCAATAGCCTAGCTAACTTCCTTATGTCTTTAGGATTCAGTTCTTGAAGATCCACTTAAAATGCCCCCCTTCCAGCTGTCACAAATCACAAAATGATTCCAAAACCATCACCTCTCTTCAGCTCTCCTTCAACCATCAAAATATGAAACATCTCCCAATAAACCATCCCCACACAATAGTCCTGCCTTCCTGATCCTCAATATCTATATATGTTCAAAACTCCCAGTACCACTAGTGTCACAAGCCTGCTTCTCTCTCAACTACTCTGTTTCCTTTTTACCTTTGTACGTTTCCCCAACCCATTCGCTCTGCTCCTCTTTCCTATGTGAAGCACTGGCAACCAGTTCCCCTCTCCTTCAAAAAATTAGCTCAGTTAGTAGGAAGGAACCACATTTCAAGTTAGCATGATGGAATCCGAGCTCTCACTGCTGATGTCAGGATGTCTAGTAAATGAATCTTTTAAAAGCAGGTACTAGATGGTTTAAGATAATCAGAAATATGAAATTGTAGCTGCTGGGGTCCTGAAGAGACTGACATTACTCCTTTAATGCTCAACTCACCTCTTATAGCTTATATAAAGTGAATCTGGGGCTGACAGTTTATATGCCTAGATTAACTCCAATATAAAAACTTATATGACTAAGGTAACACAAAAAAACTGTATAAAAATACAATGCACTAAGAGTTAGAGAATATTCAAGTTTAGTAATGAAATAATGGCATTAGCAACGCATATTAAAGGGCCATTACATCTACATTATTGAGGTATACACATACTATTCTTACCTATTAGAAATGAATGAATGCTTAATTTCATTTCACTTTAACTGGGTTGAGTAGTTCCTTTCTTCTAATCCTTCTATTATTCTATTCTAATCCTTTACTCCATTTTTTGTTACAATTCCCTGGGATCCAAAAAGGGTCTTTTTCTATTCCATCTAATCCTAACTAAAAATGCAGCAAATAAAAAGAGCCCTTGTTTCCTCAAGGCAAGAATCATGATCAGAACTAAATAGGCATGATTTTCCTCTAGCTTTACACTAGCACCTCAATTCAAGGGGCCTGTTCTAAGATGCTTCAATGCTGCAGAACCCCTTCCATCTCAACACTAGGACAAATCATCTGTAGTCCCTACTCCCCTTCTTAAAATTCCTTTTATTCAATAACTACTCCATATTAAAAAACGTTAACACAAAGACATCAGATCTTTTTGTCATGTTTACATTAAGCATGCTAGAACCAAATAAGCATTTAAAATATCGTAAGGCACTTGTCTCCATCCACTTTGAAATAAAGACATGCAATTCACAGCATAGTTTTAGCAGACAGTCAAGCAATTAGAGTACTTAGTTTTTATTTTAATAACGCTTGTCCATCACCATAGAGACTTTGGCAAAGTCCAGAATAGCACACATCTTTCTTCATATCCAGTTCAGTGCATTTGCAGATGCACAACATGAACACAACCTAATTTCCTCTAACCTGCTACATCATTCAGTTTGTCATGCACCCCTAACCAGAATTAAAAATCACCATAATGTATAGGTAGACATTCGATAAATTAAGGTTGCCCAGGCAGCTTTGATTGTGGTGTTTCCTGATGTTTGAATACTTGGATTTTACAATATGAACATTTAAAAAAAAATAAGAGATGGCAGTTATGCAAAAAGGACCATGAATGTTATATAATTACCATATTAAATACAAGTAAAAGAACACACTAGCTTTCATAGCTTTCAACCCAGTGCTTCATCCCAGAGACCAAAATGGCCACGACTAGCATCAATCTGCTGCTTGTTTACCTAGAGCTCAAACTTTGTGAGAGAGGATATTATTCTAAACACAGACAGAATTTCTTGAGATTTTAGCCACCAGCCTCTAAAAAGTACTATTAAACATATGCAGATGCAATTTTCAGAAGCTTTCAGGCACATTCAGATCTGAGCAGATTCTCTCAGAGGCAGTGAAGGGCTTTACATATATTTTTGTTTCAGAACAGGATACCATGGAATACCAAATTTGCAGACCCACCTGTAGTTGCATCCCATCCTTGAGTGCAGCCATTCAGGGCAGGCCATACCCTGGTGGAACTCCACAACTCTCCCAATTTTTCATGGCGTATTGTATCTTAGGGTCCAGTGCATCAACCATGTTTAACCATCAGAACTATTTATCTATGGTGCTGCCTTTTGGGAGCTAATGACCAGCAAGACATAGTGGTAAAGCAAATTACTTATTTTAACAAAGAGAGAAGGGATTTATCATCAAATTTTATAATGGTTTATAGGCAGCTTAAAAACCAACCATATCATGGACAGCTAGACAGCCCTCAATTCTGCCTCAGTATTACTGATGTTAGTTTGAATTAGTTTTACAGAGTAGAGTTCTTTTTAAAGTGCTCTAGAGTTCTTTTCACACAAGTGTTTACAGGAAAGTGCTTGCTGAGAAACAACTCACCTTGAGCAATTCCGTCTTTCCCACTTGTATTAACCTATTATCTTCTACTAATCTAAGTCAGCATGTTCACATGGTAACTACTACTCAATACCACATCAACCTGCACTATTCAAATAATTAAATTGAGTAGCCACAATTCTGCCAGACCATAAAGCTCCAGAAGAAATTTATAGGAAATAAATTAAACACTGGTAAAACTAATTTACCCTCATTCCCATCATGAAAATCCCTAAGCTAAAAATAAAAAAAGTTATCTTGAAGAAATAAAAGTCATGAAAATTTTTGTCCCAGCTGGTTAATTATAAATGGCTGACAATAAGGGCTTATAATGGAACACGTTTAACAAACTTAGCTACAGGCTACCATTGCTGCCTAAAATATAAGCAACACTATCAAGTCTATATGGTCCACCTTCAGCATTCTGACAAACTGTGTCAAATAAAAGCTGTTATCTGCATTACCATTATTCTTACATTTATTTCATCATAGTCTCTAAGGGTGCCTCTGCACAAGTGTGGGAATTATTGTACGCCAGCATCATGTGCATCAGCATCCATGCACTGAAAAATGACAGTGAGGGCACTTTAACTAAAGCTCATTCAACACACCCTCTGCCGGCCCCACTCCCGGAGCATGTACATAAATGCCCAAATACATTATTACAAACAGTTCTTCCCTTCTTATTCTACAGCCCCCTCTACACATTACAGGTATTGTGAAATTAGATGGTTAATTGCACAATTAACTGAACCCAACTTCCTGTGTGAGGTATCTATCAAGCCATAAAAAGGTCCAACCAGTTACAGAGACCTTGAAAATGCATACTAACTATAGGTGGTTGGTATCCAGCTTTAATTTGCATGTGTAGCAGGGTCTGCCCCGTGGCTGGAAGCCCTGTCATCTGACCAGACCCTCAGCCGCAGGGGTGCACTGTGCCCAGCTAGGGCTGGGAGTCATACAACTGAGGGGACTCTTAGACCCAGCAGCTGCCAACTCAGAGTCCCAGTGGCACCCCACTGCTGCTGGGAAGCACAGCAGCTGAGGATGCTGGGTCCTAGGAGCATGCCTTCCAGTGCCAGGACCCAGCTGGTTCCCAGAAACCCAGGCATGGGGGCAACCTCCCAGGCCCAGGAGTACATGAAAACCCCAGGGATGGGAAATTGTGGCTGCTGTGGTCTGCCAGCCAGGAAGGTAGAAGGGGTGAAACCCCCAGTGCTGGAAGGCTGCAGCAGTTGTGATCTCCCATCCCTGGCAGTGCATGGGGTGCTCCCAGCTGTAGGAGCCTGCTTCTTGCTGGGGCAGAGAGAGCCCAGGATTGGCCTCCCCTTGAAACAACAATAAGCTGCAATGCAATCTAATGCATGATCCCATAATCGTGCCTCCTGCCATGCCATGCGTGTGATTGTGTAAACCACACATTAGATCCTATTGCACTTTTACCTGCATGGGCAGAGGAAGCCAAATACTGAGAAATGGTCTTAAAAAACATGCATTTTATTCAAGATCAGAATCTTGTTGCATTTTACCTAAGCATTCCATTACTAGTCAGAATTAGTAAAACATATTAATCTATAAATAATGGATTAAACCTTTCTGTATTAAAAAATTTTATCCATTATTATTAAAAAAACTCACTTAAAAATTTTAACTTTACTGTGCCTTTAGAACTCAATCCTCACCCCACCGAAGTTGGTGGGGATTTTATTACTGATTTCAAAATGAGTAGAAAAGGACTCCTAAAAAACCATATCTTCATCATTTAAAAAAGAAAAAAAAAACTCCCAAAAAAACATATCTTCATCATTTTAAAAAAAAAAAAAAAAAAAAGGATTTTAGCATTACAGTCTATTCGACAAGTTTGTGAGGAAGGCAATAAAGCCCTACTGGCTAATTTAAAAAGAAACTTTCAAACGCACAACCAAATTAATTGTTAGCAAAACTGCTGGTTAGTTGTGCTACAAAGAATGAGCCAACACTGCCTCTTAGAATGTCAGCAGAAAAAAGGAAAAAAAAAAAGAAGATAATTATAGGTGATATTAAGAATTGTATAAACAAATGAAATTTATTCTTTAAAATGTAAAACTAATTATTTCATATTAGTTTCAAAATAACATTGCTTTATGTTTTATACTTATGTTAGGGCAAAAAATATACACAAAATTCCTATTATATCTAGCATATGCATAGAATATTTATTATTTGTGTTAATCAATATGATTAAAAATATAATAAAAGATGTTATCGAAATGTTCAAGTTATTCTGATTATATTTAAAATTGATCCAAAGAAATCCTATACGTATTTTCGTTCTTTCTTTCTACCTTTTTTTTGTACAAGTGGAACTGTACACCATAGTTAGGGAGCTACCAAATATGCGGCAGAAGTGTGCTGTGTGGCAGCTCCTTTAATCTTGCAGGTTTCCCTACATTCCTCCCCACCTCTCTCCTACCACTCACGGTTCACTCCTGATCAGTGGGGAGGCAAAATCCAGAGTTTTAAATATGGCTCATTTTTGCCTACAGTCGCTGACTGGGCAAGGGCCCCGGTGGCTCTGCTATTTGATGCTGATCGGCCGGAGGCAAAAACAGCATCATATATAAAACAGCAGTTTTCACCTCCCTGCCGATCAGGAGTGAATAGCAGGGCCCCTCTGCCAATCAGTGACTGGGAGAGGCAGGTGGCACACGGAAGAACCTATGAGATAAAAGGCTGCCGCACAGCCCATTTTTGCCACAAATTCGGTAGGTCCCTAATCATAGTCCAGGACTGCTTACTTGCGCAGACATAGTCTTCCTAACAGCTACGCATTTGACACATTCCTGAAAGCACACGCAAGCTCCTGCCCCATGTCAGTAAACAGCAAATAAGCATCTGATAATAAATTCTGTTTTCGAGTGTTCTTGTGCTGAATCCAAGTGGCAACTGCACAAAAACAATTCCAAGTTTTTCAATTCACAGCTTTCCAATAATCTCTTACGTTCCTACTGACCTTACAACATGCAAGTGCCAAACATCAACAAATGGGCTATTTTAGGAACCAAGATGAAGATTAATATATCTTCCATTCTGAGGAAATAAGTGAAATCTGTCTAATACCAAATATTTTATGTTTTTGCTTTTCAGATCATCTTCTACTGACATGGCTCCTAAATTTGGGAGTAGCATGAAAGCAAGGAAAAAAAGATTATCAACAAAACAGGTGAAGGAGTCAACACTGTTTTGAACCTCATTCATGTAAAGCATTTTCACTATAAAACAGAAGCATATAAAAACAGCAGTAAACAAAAGCTAGAGGACAGAACACAAATTTAGCCAAAGCATTTCAGTATTATGACATCATTAGTCAGACTGCAGACTTGCAAGTAAATTGTTACTGTTAGAGGACCATACACATTAAGTTACAATACCTGAGGTTTAGTGCATTCCTGTGAGCCAAAATGAAATGAATGCCATATAGGAGGAAAGGAAAAGATGAACATTATCAGACATGCCATAGTACATTCAACCGCTATGAAGATAATGTTAAAATTATGCTATCAAGGGTCCTTGATCCCTTGTATGTTGGCTATATGTGCAAATGTGCAGTAAGCCATGCTACTATTCAGCATAATAGAATAAGCTTTATTTATAATTTTTACAACCGTTTTCAGAGTTTTCTTTTAGAAACATCTAATAAATTCCTCAACATTTTCTTAACACTACTCAACTTCCTTTAAAAATAGTGTGACAGTTAGATTAGCTCTGTAACAATCAAATTGGACCTGTGTGAAATATTGGTAATCTTGCAACTCATATTTATATTATGTGGTAACCAAGGACCTTGTGTAAAATAAAAATGCAGGAAGCTAGTTTCCTCTAGAAATATACAGAGTTCATCATCTATAGGTTATTTCTAAGATCTTAATGCTTGTCAACACTCATGGCCAAAACCAGCCCACAAGAGGGAATAACAAAACTGGAGACTAATCCAACATACATAACCATTCTCTGCCATTGGTAATCCAATGTACTCTACAAACAGCAGCCATTTTTAAACAATATTTTAAGGTGTATATTGTTCATACTAACTTCTAAATTTTGGATAACTAAAGGCTAAGAGATGCTAACTGATGGATGCTCAGCATTTCAGAAAAGCAAGAGCACATTTTAACACAGATCCTATCAGTTTCAGAAAATCCACTTCAGTACTATTTTAAAAAATGTAGACTTTTTATTTAAAATTAGAAAAATGGTTTGGGAGAATCACAAAGGAGGAAGCAACATACACAAATATGAGAGACTGGGGGAAAACATTTTAAAATACAAAAACAGAAATATATCATAAGAATGGTTAAGATTACCAAACACTAAAAAAAAAAATAAAATTGAATTATTCTGTAATTCTCATTAAAATTTGCTCAGCTTAATGTTTTCCCTACAAACCATACCAATTAGCTACTTCAAGTCGTATTTTTTATCTTTTAAAATCAACCAGTTAACTCAGTTACTTAAAGGTTTTACTGACTAATTTGGCAACCTCTTTCAAACAATGTGGGATCCCTCTCAGTGTTTTTCCCAATACATTTTATAAATGCATTATAAATTTAAACAATAAAATGATAAACAATGAACTTTTGTTCTTAATACTATAGGGAAAGCTATATGCCATTATATGGATCTAAAATATAAAATGTATACAACTGGTGTGGACCTATTGCAAAAGGCACTATGTCAAGTCTACTAATAGCTTTTTCCCCAACAAGAGATTATCACACTAAAGCTGTTGATATAGGTAAGGTATGTGTTTAAAGAAAGCAAGTAAAAAAAATCCTTCCTATACTTAAAACACTCACACACTCAAACAAGTGTACCTATAAAAGATGGCTGATAATCAGCCAGTAACAAATATAATCTCTTCAAACTGCCAAAAAGTTATATAGAAGAGCCAAAGGAAGTGACTCAGTTATGGAAGTTGTACTAAATTGGAGAAAGTCAAAACTGAGCTTAAAAACTGAACTATTAAAAGCAGTCTGTTGTATAAACAAAATGCATAAAGTGTTGATGTAAGATATATTCAACTTGTGAGGAAAGCCCTCTAATTAGCAAATGTAATCAAACATCTGCACACTTACAGTCATACACTGATTTTAACAGGGAACTGGCAACAAGTAAAGAGATAAGGGTGGGAGGGAAGGAAATGTATAAAAACAAAAACAACCTGCTATTTTAGATCAGACAGCATTTTCAAAACATTAAGGCCGCAATCTTCAAAACTCTTTCACACACGCACACAAAGAACAACTTTATACACAACTTGTCTCAACATGATTCAATGCACATAGTTACTTATATGCAAACTAGTGTGTTTTTGCATGTCTGGGGACATAAGCAATTGAGTATGGGAGCCAATAACTCTTTCAAGTGTTTTGAATACTGCTGACATTAATACCAAAACTGATGACACTGGTCCAGTAGATCCTTGCTCAATTTTAAAAAAAAGATAATGTCAAACAAGTTTAAAAGTATTATCTTCTCTTCATCTTGGAGAAAGGCTTCCAATATTTAAAAGTATCCACATTTTAAAGAAAATCTCTGATTTAATGATCTCTCTGACGAAGGACAGACTAGAGTAGTTCATTAGATCCCAAAATACAAAAATTCAGATTGAAGCTTCTGGCCTCATGCCAGTCATCAATAAAAGGTAGTTTAATACTCTGAGGTCTGGATCTCATGTAGATAATTAAGCTAAAAATCACTGAGTGCGTCTACCACAATGGAATACAGACCTTTACAAAAAACTGTCACTATACATAAGAATGAATGCTTTGATGATTAGCCTCAAGAACACTGAGCAACAAAATATTTCTATTACAATCAATTATTGAAGAGAAATTTGAATCGCATGCTTCAGTTAATGGATATGTTTGGCCAATGTCAAAAATTAGTGGAATATTGAATAGAGATGCATTTTCCTCTTGTCAGCATGGCTGGCTGCACATTCATTGTTGTTACTGTTCTCAACATTTCACTCTGAACTACGATGCAAATACACACATGCTCACACATACAGAGCCACAGTCACAGCTACCTTAAGCAAACTCTTCCACAGAATTGCACTTGCTTAGGCCAGCAGTAAATCTGGCCTTTTGAGAGGTTATTTTTGTTAAATAAATTTCCCCAGTCATACTTCTTAAAAGCTAAAAATGTGGATAGGTTACCGTATGATATCCTCTAGGTAAAGGTGGCTTCCCCACAGGATAAGGATCCACAGTGTCAATAATTGTTTGTCTCTCTCCTTTTTGGTTGATTTTTCTAAATCTCCTTCGGGATTGTCTATGAGATGCTTGGCGTTGGAAATATTCTTCATTTTCATCCATATAGTCCACCTATAATATATAACATTATAGAAATAAAACAAAGGCATATGGATGATCTCTTTTATTCTGCTTAACCATATCCAAAATTGTTTTTAGACCATCCTATATAATATGTTCACTGCTACTGAACATACCCCTTTTAGTTTGAGGTTTGGTTTATGAAAAGATTTAAATCAGTACTAAAAATATCAAAATGTCTAGAAGGATGAGAAAAAAAAAGGAACTATAACTATGAAGAAATTTAATAAGTGGATACTTGTTTATATAACTGACTTGTTCCATTAAAAAAAGAACACTCCTCTTTCCACTTCAATTCTTAACATAGGACAATCACTTCAGTATATACACTGTAAAGTGAAGTCCTTCTATGTGAAAGAATTTGTAGCTTTCCTGATGATTTCAGTAGGCCACCTGGGACCTCCCAAACCCACCCTGTGGGAGCAGCTTCACTCATCAGCTGGCAGCATTGTTTTCATTGCTTATTTTAAATATTTTGAAACCTTTAAGGAGGATTTTTCATAGAAAAAATAATTTTAAAAAGTGGTACTTATATGAAAAGCAATTTAATTTGTATTAACAGCTAGGGGGGAGTTACAAGCAAGTATCTGAATAAGGAATTTCCTGTTCAGCTCATCCAAGGTAATCCTTCTCTGTTCCAGAAGCTTTAAAGTTACCACCACAAGTTATTATATAATAGTGCATGGCACTGAAAGTGTTAGAATTCATACTGATGACTTTCCTGGAAGACAAGTAGAGTAATTTGCCTGAGAGCAGGTCTCTTCTTTGTGCCCATCTGGCTAGTGTATTTGATTATGTCATGCTGAGATGAACCCATGTCTATACAAGGAAACTGTCCAAAATAATTCTGTATTAAAATTAATTCCACTAACAGTTATCACTTCCCTAACAAAGGCCTAAACAATTACCCTAAAACTGAAACAGGGAAACCAAGAGAATAACACCACCACAAATCATTACTAAACAAATGATTTTCCTGTTGTGCGTTTTTCCCCTCTCCTGTCTATACTGATGATATCACACAACAAAAGGTTTTAGTAAAACTAGGGTTACCCCACCCAAACATTTAAAGTTCACTTGAACATAAGCATGTCACTGAAGTCCAGTTCTGATGTGAAACAAATGTGTGGTGACAAGCTGGTGGTTGCTCTGCAAGCTGTCCTCTGTTTGAGCTCTCTTCCCAGTCAAACTACAGTCAGCCCTCCAAAAAAACCTTACATTGGGCATCTTCCATTTAATGAAGAGGTTAACCATCATGCTATCACTATTACTTTCAGGGACACAGAGAAACAATTTAAATTTCTCCTGTACTGAGGATGGATCTTCTTTGGATTTTGCACCCTAAAAAAACTGATGAAGAATTGAATCTGAGAACCCTCTAGGGGGTGATGCTGTTCTGCTAGCAAAGCACAGCTGTTATTAAAAATGAAAATACACTGGAAAAAAAAAACCTGACAAATTTACTGTCAGTGGTACAAATATCCTTAAATAGCATACATAAGCCTTACATAGCCATAATAAACAGTTTTCAGCTGCTGATAATCAACTGTTAAAAGCGACAGTCTGAAGTTAGTTAAAACAGAAATATTTAATGATATAAACCCCTGATGATCATCACACTTCTACCAAAAGCTATTCTACTGATTATCCAGCCTCATTGTCAATTTTTAAACAAGTCTTACCATTCATAAAAAGGTCTCAAATACCACTTGATCATTCATTTTGTCAAATGATACTGCCTACTTTTGCACCTGTTTGCAAACTCCATACACTATAGCTAAGTACGGAGATTAAAAAAACCCAAGTCTCGATCGATTCAATCATCGCAGGTTAGTATAAGCTACGTAGATTGAACCAATAAGTAAGTGAACAGACATTCACTTTTGATTCCAGAAATGCAGCCACATGCTTGCAATGGCCCAGGTCAAAAGCTGGGGGTGCTAGAGCATGCCTTGCTGCTCAGCTGGAGCCAACAACTTGTGCCAAACACTAGCCCACCCACCCTGTGAGGGAGGCGTTTGTGGGGGTGGTACAAAGCAACCTGGGATGTAGGGAGTCTGCGAGTTAACTTGAATCTGGAGGGGATCTGGCACAGAAGTTCAGCAAATTGATTTAACCTAAATCAGTGAAGTCTGATATTACATTCATCCAGGTTTACCTTAAACTGGTTTTGGCCATTTTGAAAGCAGCTCATGTGCACTGAACTTCTGTTGTGTTCCAGATTTGAACTGGCTTCCAATCACTTATACTGCTTTACGTGCAATTTCTGTCCCTAGCCTACTTCTTAATTTAGACAAAAGAAAAAAAAAGAAAGCAAAGGAAAACAACAACCGTCTCTCATGCCCACTTAGTTCAGCATTACTTATACCGGATCTTAATAGAGATAATTTGCAGGAATTCAAAATAGTATTAAATACTGTTTCCTGCAATACATTTAACTTTAGGAGGGGAAAAAGTTTAAATGAAGTTAATACAAATATTCTTACCACAATCATTTCAGATGGCTCTAAAACAATGCACTCACAGCCACGCCTCAAGCTCCCTGCAGAACGCTTGCCAAAACTGAGGAATAAAATTACTTAAATCAGAACAAATTCAAAGCTGTAGCACAATCCATGGAAGTATGTGCACCCAACCCCGGATCTTTAAAAGCATAGGAAATATATAACCATGACTTGTAGTAGAGATGATCTCTTTTATTAAACCAACAAGATTTTTGCAAAAAAATTCTTTAATTGCAAGCTTTTGGGCACAAACACCCTTCATCAGGCATTGGAAAAAAGATCATAAACGTTCTCCTGGGTAGAAATTAACTTTCATATTTTTCATAGGAAAACTGTATGCACTTCTGCCCAGAGCAAAATATCCACACATATGTTTGCCTGCAATTAACCATTCCTAGAATGCCAATATACTTTTGATTTACAGAATTTACAACTGTATGCCAAATAGTTATATTAATACTTAGACAAATAACCAAGTCATTTCTAATTAAGCTTTGTCTGTCTTATTTTGAAAATTTACTAAACAAGGCAAGACAGACAAGAGACAGTTTCCCACAGGATAAAATGACACACTACTGTAATTAAAAACAGAATAAGCATTTGCCAATTTAAATGGATATGAGCCTGCAGATTAAATTTCAAATTGTTATGCAATCATTACAAGAAGTATATAAAGTATTTTAAAGACATTAATAAAGTTTGAAACACGACTGCAAGTGGTTGTGCTTTGTCCCCAAAGTAAGAATATATTTTGTTTTCATTACAGTGTAGTGTGGCATAAAAAGATAAACACATCATTAGGAATAACAAACAATAACATAAGCCCATAATCTTTGCCTCAGAGTGTCAGGATAGAAAATATGCAGCTGGAAATTGCCTTTACCTGGAGCAGGGGGTGCTACTTACAGTCCATGGGCAAATATATTTTATCAGGCCCACCAAACATGCCATTAGTTAGTTGTGCGTGGGAATGTGCCATCTACAAGCAGAATAACTACTCCACCTCCAGCCCACCCTGGACCAAGCTGTTATGTTCTGAAGACTTTAGACCACTGGTTCTCACCTTTTTTGTCTCAAAGTACCCAGCAACAGGCTCATGGTCCCCCTCAGAAAAATGCCAGCGCTAGTTTTAACTCTCTCTGGTTTTTTTTGTTTGTTTTTAAACTTTTAAAAGAAATGGTAGAGCAAATCTTCTGTTACAAGGACATAAATACTACAACAGGTCAAATATTTTTAACACTATGGATTCCTACTTGAATTCTCTTGTGAATCATGTTTGCACTGCCTAACACTGCTAACCCCGTGGCACCCTTGAAAGAAACTCAATGCTTTAAACCAATATAAAGTCTCGGGCCTTTATAAACAGATGCAATTTAGAGCAGCCCTATGGCTGTTCTAATCTGTACCTAGGGCAAAACTGTTCTCTGGCCTTTATCCTATCCTGCCTAAGTCCAGGATTGTGGGAAGGGATATGAGCAGTTGAGAACATCTGCTCTTTAAGAATCTAAAATCTGCTGCTTTATTTATAAATAAAATATCTTGCTGGGGACATCCTACTTGCTTGAACTAAAATAAATCCGGCATGAACTTTTAAACTACAAATGAGACCTGTAACAGACTTTTCACACTCTGATAAGACCTCCAACACAGGGCACCAAGTGTTAAAATCCACATGTATAGAAACTTCAGAATGAACTACCCAAACTGATGAATGCCACACATTACTAAATAGCATAGGGATGAGCATATAAGAAAGGCTTATAGAAAAGTAATCAAAGAAAAAGAAAACAGACTTGACTTTTTTGCAATGTAGTGCTCCCCCCAAAAAAGAAAAATTAAGCTGAGATTTTTTTTTACTTCTTAAAAAGCTTTTGTCCAACAAAAATGTCCATGAATACTCTCATTTGTCACTAGAGCATAAGAAATCTGAGGAAGAAAAAATGGGAAGAAACACATGGGGAAAGGATGTCAACATTTCATTTACCTTTTCAATGTTAAAAAAACCAAGTGTGACACTGAGCTATGGGACTGCAACTATATCACCAATCAGGAATTACTTTATTTAAAAATAAAAAAAATCATGAAAAGTACATTTTTATGACACGTAACAGCTCTCAACATGTTATCCCTTACCTTTGTAAAGAATCAAGTTATATCTTAGTATGTCAATCAGTGGAATTTTGAGTGGGTGTTTTACTATCCTCTTACTTCCCATATGATTGTTCATTTTAACTAATTTCACTTGCTACACAAGGGTGATTTATGTATACTAGCATTTCAAAAGCTGAAAAAAGGTAGTATTTGACTACTGAAAAGAAATACTATCCATTCATCTTCACCACTGTAGCATTTATATTTAATGGTACATGAAATACTACAATAGAAAGAGTTTCCAGAATACTGAATCTTCTTAAAGATTCTATAAAAATATCTTAAAATCTTCCCAACAAGATGCACATATTTCCAGAGGCAAAAGCATGCATTCTTCTGTTGCTTAACACTAACAAAATGCAGGCTGCCCTACTCAGCAATGCAAGTTTGAATTTTGTACAAACTGTAACTACTTTCAGGGTATAAAGGAAAATGAAACCATTACTTCATTTATTCTCTTTGAAAAATGACTTCAGGATACAAATATTCAGATTTTCAACCATTGCCCACATCAACAGTCAGCAACTTGTTCAAGCGGTAGGCTGGGAAGACCCAACTCAGTTCTGAGGCAAGCCAGGGCTATCAACCTGTGTTTCTACTTAGCCTCACTGCTTGGCCACAGCAGATAAAACTTCCCATTTCCCACCTCTTGCCAAAGGCCCTCAGCTCTGCAGACCAGATTTGGGCTGCAGGCTGCTGACCCTGATCTATGTCAATAACCACAATGGGTGCGTCCAGACAAGCATTCACGTGCAGTTTGCGATGCTTCAAACCATATGCAACACATGTGCAACCATTAGCTGCACTGCAAATTTGCAGTGAGGCAACAAAACTCAACACCGGAAGATCCTTGGTTAAAACAAAAAACCCTCTACAAAATAAAAAAGGTGAAGTGCATGCTCCAGGAGCATACTCCAGCAGACAAGGATGCTGGGTCCGCCAGGGAGACACTTTGGCTGCTAGTCAGAGCATCTCCCCTTCTCTAGGTGTTCCCCATATACTCCAGCATGTCAGGAGACAGGAAAGCAGGAAAACAACCTTTTTCCCAAAGCAGGGCATTTTGCCCCCCCCACCGAACTCCATGCACAGGGGTATGTGCAGCAGCAAAAAAGTAGTGGCACAAATTTGTGCCACTGCTATTTTTGCTGCAGCTAATGCACACCCTGCATGTGCACATTCATCTGGATGTGCCCAATAGGTGCATTGAAAAAAAACAGCATAAAAGGATGTTCTTGATTAAAAATTATGACAAGGCAGATGTAGCAGTGGGAAAACAACAAACTTGGCCCTCAAACTGAAAAAAAATAAACAAAATCAGCATATTTCCCCATCAAACTAAAACTAAGACTTGTTTTACCTAGGAGTGCACCAATATATCAGTTGGCTATCAAATTGGTACTGATAAAAGGAGAAATGACGTTATCATATAAATTGGGTTTTTTTGGTTATTGTAGCCAATGTTTACCAATAATTATGCCTTTTGGTGCATGGAATTCTGTGACGTAAACCATTAGATAAGAATATATTTGCTGTTGTGCAACGTGCAATCTCTATCAGCTGTAAATACGTCTCAAAGGAGTGCAATATGGAATTTTTATTTAAGTATCTGAAAAGAACAACTGAACAGCTGATTGCAAAGTATGTGCTGAAACATTTCACAGGGAGACAACGCAGGTAAAGACTTCAACACACTGAACTTAACAGAGCACCTCAAGACATGCTATGCTACTGAAAACAATGGTTTCCTAAAGATGGCTACAGAAAAGAAAGAAGCAGGGCAGGAAAAAGCTGCACCAAAGCAACTAGCTAAGTATAAAGTTTATATTGCAAACCACCATTTTAAAAGTAAAAGTTTTAAATATAATATGTGGTCTTTTTGCTACAAAATGTTTCTAGAACCAGAAACGCAAAAAATCCATAAGTGTGTGTGTGCGCACATTATAAATGCAAAACAAAAAGATTTATGTTAGTAGTCTAAAATGCCTTGCACTACTACTAAATATTGGTTATCGAATGGGCATCAGACGATATGGTTGGTTAATCATCAGCTATCGGTATTGGCCAAGAAAATATCTATCAGTGCCCCTCTAGTTTTATCTTGTTACAATTTGATTTCAGCTTAGAAGTTTGTTCTCACTAGGTTTCCTAACCTAAGTTTAAAACCTTTTCCTTCTTGTCTCTTCTTTTCAGGTCAAGAACATTATGCTTTCTGATTCTGTACCTGGCCAGGCACAACCCCTGTTCTGACATATCAAGTTAAAAAAAATAGAAATAAAATAATAGCAAACTCCCTTCTTTCTCTTACCATCTGTCTGAATTACCTGCTTGGATTTCACCTTGTGGCACAAGGTAGCAGATAGTCAATATCTTTAGGCAAAAAGTACGTACCAAGTCTCAGCACTGGTGATAAAAATCCCAAACGAAGTTTCCTATTAGACTTAAGAATCAACCATTATCCATTTAACCATTTGTTTGTTAAAGTTTTATTGCTGCATTCAAAAATCATCATATGTAGCTAAACTATTAAATCATACAACATCCATATTGATGAATTACTTATGTTCCTATGAGTAGAAAACTTATCTTAAGATACCTTGCAGTTATTTTTCATCCAAAAACTCAAAATACCTCCAAGAAAATAAAGTGAAACTTGAAATTCTACAGGCAAAAAAACAAATAAACGGACGCAAGAGTCAGGGGTTTTCAACCTTTTTCTTTCTGAGGAGCGGCCCGGCTCCCCAGCCCTGCCCATGTGGCCCCAAGTGCAGTGGGACGCCCTGGGGGCCCACTCACATGAGCAGCAGCAACATGCAGCTTCGCCCACCTGTCCATAGCACCATCTGCAAGATGGAGGCTGTGGGCCTACTCCTGCCCCTTCCTCAGGACTTGCCTCAGTCCTGGGGGGCCAAGGCAACTCCCCCCCATGCCGGTCTAGGCAGAAATCCTGAAACTTGCTCATGGACCCCCAGTTGGGAACCACTGGCTTAAGTGACAAATGTCCTAACAAATCAGTGGCACAGTAGGAATAGCACTCAAGCTTCCCAACATCTAATCCCCTTCTAACAATAGCTTCATTATCAGGGAGTGAGCCCATGGTAAACAGAAACATTTCTAGCCTGTACTGTTGTGAAGATATCATTCCAAATATGAATAAAATAAATTATTCAGTCTTGTCCTTCAGCAGCTGCACAGAGATTGCTCTGTTGCTACTCAGCTTTACCACAATACAATATAATGAAAACTAAGAAGTCTCAAGAGTTTTCCCTGCTGCTACTCAGCAGACTATGGACAGCATAAAAACTGTCAAACTGGATGTCAACTTTGCTCTGACAATTGGGCAGAGTTTTGAGCAGCAGTAGAAGCTGGCACAAGCAATCACCCCAAAACAGTGGTTCTAAATGTAGAAAGAGAAAGAGAAGAGAATGATTCCCTACCCCTGATGCATTGGCTCCTGTCAGCAAACTACAAGATTCTGCTTTAGGGAACACAAAGAAAATATTCTCCCCTGAACTTTCTCTAAAAGCTGGGGGGAGGAAGACTTCAGGTTATCCGACACCTATTAACCTGATGTCACACTTCATGTGGGGGATCCCTAGACGAAGGAATGGTAGAAGATGAACATACTGCACACTGGAACAATACTTGGAACCAAAGAAAAAAGAAAAAAGACCAAAACAAATTTGGCTAACAGAATGAAAGTTCTGAGAGAGTTCTTTAAAAACCAACCCAACGGACACGCAAGCAACAGAGGCAACTCGCATGACACAAGAGCTCACTTAACTGACTATAAAACACACAAGGCACAAAGCTTTATGTAAAATACCAAGAAAGAATTCCCACAAGAGACCATAAATCAAGCCACGGGTTTGACTGCCAGGTAGAAAGGTTACTCTCCACCAGTGTCCATCATAAATTATCTGCATACTATAATCCACATAAGTTTTAGAATATTAAGGTTGCAGAAATGTTTACTACTCGGCTCAGTTAAATTAGGTATTCAACAAATTGGTCCGCTCCCTCTTCCTCCCAACATAAAATAAAGGCTACTACTGATAGTTGCCTCTTTCCAGGGAACTAGGCAGGGTGGCACCTTGGAGTAACCAGTTCAGAGAAAAGTTTTGGAAAGGAACAAGCTACTTCATTAGATACTACTTCTCTCTAGGGAGCTACAGCATTATACCACATTCTTTTTTTTAGACACTGTTTTCAGTTCATGCTGTAGTAGATCTTGCATGATATATTCTTTGCATTTCGTTATATAATATAACTTGCATACGCAACAAGACAGAACATGGGTAGACAACACACTTAATTTCTCCAAATCCGTGATAATATTCTGATTCACAAAACTTTCAACCCAATAACAGTTAAGTCTAACTTTAAGCCACTGTCACATTCCTTATGTTAGGCTGCCACAGGCATAACTCAAACAGCCAAAGCAACTAATCTCCATTATAGCAAACATATAGCAATGTTACCCAGGATCTCTCAAAAAATGCATGCTGCAACCACATCCCTGTCATGCTCTATACTGCTGCTTAAGGTTTACAGGTACTTGGAAGTCTGCTTCTCAGTGGTCTTCAGTGCTTATCCTGGGGGTGATTCTCCTTTTAAAGACCCCTTAATACTGCTCAATTCCTTTTATCCACCATAAACAGAATGGACTAGGGATGAGACTCTCATCCTAGACATGCTTTATAAGTAACTTTTTCAAAAACCTAAAAAGACCCACATAGAAAAATGTAATTTTAATAGCAGGCACTCAAATTCTAGTGAAGTACAGGTTCAGTATAGAACTGTATAAAGTGAGTGCTCTTAGAGGAAAAGAGAATCAGAGATATCAAATAAATATTTGCAATTGCTCTCTATACAAATATACTTTGACCACACCACTTCCAAGACTAATTTAAAAACATACTAAAGATTAGACAAAGTAAAATGACTAATTTACTACTTCAATATTCAAACCTGTTTATTACTTCTAAGGATACTCAATACTGGTGAAAGGTTTGCAAGCCTCAGTAAACTTATTACTGAAACAGATGTAAAACTAACTCCACAGTTTGACACGACTCCATATCCATTTTCAAGAATCCTAAAATTAAATTTATACCAACTATAGATGCCAAAAATTTACAGTTTCCTGCTCCACTTCTATACAGCAACACGATATTTTTACCTCTCAGTCATCACCCAAATGCATGGATTTTGAATAAACCACAATCATCTGCATGAAAGTATTCAGCAGTTACAGATGACCAAATAAAAGTTAATGAGATGTGTACCAAGTGAAAGCTAGTTTCCGAACGTATATTTTTTTTCTAAAAACCTTCAAGAAATATACACAAACTTGAGTCAAAACTTCATAATGAAATTCATTTTACAGAAATTATAATTCAGAGCAAGTACATCAATTACTACTTGGTAATCTTTGACCCAAACAACAGAAAAGGAGGATTTTTTGACATGATTAATGTTCTTGGTATTTCTAGTCAGTAGAGGGGAGTTTTGTTGTTGGTTTATTGGGGAGAAATGGGGGGGTCCTTTTGGTTTTGTTTGTTTTTTATTATTTTTACAGATCTGTTACTCTTGATGAGTCCAAGTCACACCTTACAGATTTCACAATACATCTTTCATCATTAAAAGACCAGATACTGTACACAAAAGACTTTAAAACAAATCAAGAACACTCACGTTCAGACAGTCAAGAACTTTCAGGCACCAACGGTGATCTCTTCCACCTACTCATACTATCTACAAACTTCAAGACAATGGAAAACTAAGCCAGTGTCTTCAGATCTAATCTGTCCATTTATTCCAATTCCAAGACATGCTGGTACACACTCATGTTTCCCAAGGTGCTCAGGACAGACAGTAATAGCTGAGCACAGAAGCCTCTCCTATCTGTATTCAATACTGTTCCCTTGCCCTGGGCCTCTACATTCCTGTTTTCATGTCAGTCTAACTCCCTAATGGAATGTTACTTCTCAGCACTGGAATGTAAATGTACTCATCAAAAGCAACACAGATCTCAGGGGGAAAAAAAAAAAACCCCAAAAAACCAACCACCCGCCACTGACTAGCAATACCAAGAACATTAATCTAATAAGTAACTGTTTTTTCTTCACGTTGTACAATATTTTTAAAAGACCATTTTTACTGTCATTACAGTAACTGAAAGTTTGTTTCCTGCAAACCAGATTAGCTAAATT
Organism: Gavialis gangeticus; assembly: GCF_001723915.1. Taxonomy (NCBI): domain Eukaryota; kingdom Metazoa; phylum Chordata; order Crocodylia; family Gavialidae; genus Gavialis; species Gavialis gangeticus. Next base: position 64,908,457 of record NW_017729029.1, on the reverse strand, counting down.
TATGGTTCTTATTCATAATGAAATCATAGTAAATTAAACACAGAAATTTATGTGGATTACAAGTGAAATGGGACCAAAGGATGGAAGACTATTAGTGTTTCAGAAAGAAACATCATCTCAACACAGCAACACTGTTTCTCTGAACATAAGGAAATGCAGGTCATTTAAAATTATTATATTTTAAAATTACTAGAAGCATTTATGAGAAATGGAACTAATTTAAAGAAGGCAGAGAAGTTTAATGAGCACAATAGTCTTCCCATTAACTAACATACATAAGTAATTCCATAATAAAATCATTTAATATGGGCATTTAAAAAAACCAACTAAGATATTTGAAGCTTAAAGTACAATATAAACTGTCTTTTATGAATGTTACTTTAAAACTAAACTCCAATAATCTGATGCACATATTGTATTTTCAAAAATTAATCTGTACTTGGAAGTTAGTGCTGTGCAATGAAATCCTTGCAGAGTTCTTGATTAAAACAGGTAATCTCTCTCACATGCGCACACACAGGTTTGGAGAAGATACCTAGTTTTTAATAATGGGGATTAAAATAAACATTTCTCCTGCTTTCATCTCCCTCTCCTACTCCTTTCATCTCTCTCCACTTCTCAATTTGGAAATATTTTGAAGCCAGAGGTAGGTGTAAAAACCTTGTTTAGGTTTCCCTGGTTCTGTACATTTCATGATACAAATAACTCCAAAACAACTGAAGTATATGATGAGTTGTTCTTGTTCACTACTTTACAGTAAGAAATGATAATAAATTATTTACAAACTAGTTTTCCTTTCCTAGTTACAAAGCTCTTTAGGGCTCGTTATATTACAGCACCAACCTGCTTCTGAGACTCTCACACTACAGTAATAAGAACATTTACAAACGCTGTTTCCCATTTTCAGAAACTGAAGTTGTATAACCTGCTGTCTTCAAGTATCAGCTATGTTGTTTCTGCTACTACTGTCTACACAAAGCCCAGTCCTTGTAGTATTTCCCATTTTCCCTGTGTTTTCCTTCTGAACTTGAGTTCATGTTTCTGTGCTGCACGCACAGGGGAGCCACATTCCTGCTGACGCTTAATTTCCTGCTTGGGTGACCCAGCCACATTTCCTGCCTGTTGATATATGCAGCATGTGTGGCATGGGTACTACTTCCGCATACCAGCTTCATGACCTCAGATGCTGCCTGACAGCTGTTTTTTGTCAACTCCATTAATTTATTTATTAACGTCTGATGGTACAGAAGTCAATACAGCTAGCTGGAATAGATGATCTTTCACAAATCCCCTGGTTATATCTTTGCTTTCAATCAACAATTAAAATTTACTCTTGCCATACCAACATTATCCAAATAGGTTCTCTATGGGCACATCCAGAAAGCTGCAGCCATGCAGTATGTGGTGCCGCAAACACATCTGCAGCATCACATACTGCATAGTTGGGGGTTTTCCATACTACAAGGGTGCACTGCTGCTGGACTTTTTTCCCCATGGATTTTTTTTGACCCCCAAATATCCAGGGGGCAAAAAAACCCATGGAAAGAAAAAGTGGTGGCAGTGCTTGCTGCTGCAAGGCGAAGCCAGGCTTCCCGGAGCTGCGCTGAGGCTACCAGCCAAGCTCTGCCCAGCAGGATCACTGCAACTACAGCCCCAGAAGGCACCCAGGACCCCAGATAAGGCTGCAGGGGCCAGCACAGTGCTGGCCCCAGCCTCCCATACCACCCCTGGGGTAACTTGCCACGTGCCAAAGCACAGATAGTACGAGCATTCCCCAGGGACAAGTAGCTGCAGCACAAGCATTGCTACTTGTCCCCGGGCAACCAAATGCACGCACTCATCTGGACGCAGACTACATGCTTATAATCTTTAACACACAAGTGATTTCCATACCAGATCAGACCAATGATCATTCTAACCTCATTTTACCACTAACTGCAGCCAGAACATCAACAGAATGAGCTATAAAACCCTATCTGAAGTAACTAGATTGGGAAATTTCTTCCTAATCCAGGTTCATTAGGATTTGTCCTGGAGTTCACATTACTTCACAAAACAGAAAGAATATAGTTGCCTTAGTCTGGCACTCAGCACACACCAATAAGCCTTTGGATATTCTGTCTGCTAATTGGCAGTCACCTGGCTCCTGCCAAGGGTACCTATTATCCTGCCATTTTAGAGGCAATGTACAGAACAAGTATGGCAGGAATGCTTAACTGCCATGCTTCCTGACAGAGAATTGTGTAATTCATGCCTTGAAATAAATTAGTTTCTCTTTTAAAAACTTTTCTATCTAATGAAACTGAATGCTCCTATTATCTTAATAAATGTTTAACTTTGTTTTTAGTCTTCTATGGGATCTCATGGAAGACAAAAGCTAGTAAATTCTGAAAAGTTAATTTACAGCTTTTTCCAGTGTCAGTTTTGCATGTTGCCTTTCATTTTCTTTCACTGAAAATCTTTGGATTTAATTTAAAACATAAGCTGAACTAGAACACCATAAAAACACTTGAAAAAAATGGCAGATAAAACTACTGTTGCAAATCTACTGCAGATGGTCAGCTGTCTACGGTTTTCAGACCAGCAGGTGATCCTAAATACCATTTAAACTGCAGTGTCACACAGGGTGCCTCTTCATGCCCCTTTCATATTCTAATCATAGATTTGCTTTTGTTCTTAAATCAGTTTTCAGTGAATTTTTCAGATCCATGTCATTTATCTGTATAAAACATCTGGAAAGTAGTAGTTATGGCAACAAAATTTCCAACTTGTTCTAATAACTCAACACGGCAGTCTCTAGAGTACTGGATGCTAGAAACTAGCTACATCATCCGAATATAGCTCAGAGGGGAAAAAAGGCCTTCAGCTCACTATAAACAGTTCACACTTTATAAAAAGGAATTTTTTATACTGTTGCAAAGTTGAAAAATATTTCTATAAAAATAATTCAGCTAGCATTTTTCTGCATGCCCTTTATAATTTTGTTTTGATAATTAGCCATTCAAACAGCCCAGATTTTGCTTGGTCTTAAAGAGGAGACATGCTTATTTCATGGTGTCAATGCTGCCATAGAACTAATTATGATGTCATAAAATAATGAACTTACCAAAGGATGAGCAGATGCGGAAAAAATACTACCTGGGAGACCAGACCTCGTCTAAAGGGCATTCATAACCTTTGTAATTAACATGCATTAAATTCACTTAAGATTCATGTATTTTCCCACTGGGATATGCAGCATTTGAAGGTTTTCACCTGTATGAAAGTTCTTTATTCAAATTCAACCATTTTAAAAAAGAACTGCATACAGTAGAAAAAGTCATTGAGAAAAAATAATCAACCAAAATGGTCAAAGCATTCTTAATCCTACTCATTTTCTGTTTAGAAAACATCTCAGCTGAGCTTTTGCTAGTAAAACATTAGCACATGCCATATATACTGCAATATTCTCCTTCCAGTGAGCACTCATTACAGACAGTTGTACTTTACCTACACTGGGGATCTAACTTGAGAAATAACTATGAATACAGGGGTGCTCAACCTCTGGCCCATGAAGCCATAACAGTCAGCCGACGGGGACCCAAACAAGTCAGAAAACTTGGTAGTGACGAGCAGTAGATGCTGATCCTAAGCAGTGGGATTAGGGCCAGGTCCACCCCCAGTGCATCCAGATTGGGCTGGGCCACTCCCTCTACCCCAACATCCAGATCAAGGCTGAAATGCCTCGCCCTGCCCCCGCCCCCCCCCCCACACACACATACAGGTCAGGGCTTGGCAGCTTCCCTCTGTACCTTGTGTGTGTCCAGATCAGGGCCACTAAGTGCATCCAGACTGGGGCTGCCCTGCCTCCATTCTACACATCTGGATCAGGATCAGGACTGGGCTGCTCCCCAACATCTAGATGAGAGCAGCTCTGCCCCTACAAACCCCTTCCTTTACATCCATACTGGAGCCACTCCACCCTGCCCTGCCCCAAGCAGACAGATCAGGGTTGGGCTGTGCAACCCCTAACAGCTAAAAAAATCAGGCCCATTAGCCAGATCCAGTCCCCAGAGGGACCTGGTACTGCCCATCCAGCCCTCATGGACAATAAGGTTGGGTACCACTGCTATAATACACTTGGTGCTCAGTCCTACAAAGTAGGAAACAAACTATAAACTAGACAAATTATTAAAAAGAACACTTTGCACTAATCTAATCTGTTAGTCTCCTTTACTCAAACAGTACATGCAGGGCCAAATTGTCCTTTCTTTCCACATCCCACTGACTTTACATTCAGGAAAGAGCTTGCAGTTTTTCAGGTCTCTACTACATCTGGTTATGAATATGCTTAAATAAGCTCAAAGGGACACTGAAATAACTGCCTTGTATTAAACTGAGTAGGTGGATGTTCAGAGTTGGTGGATGTCCAAGATGGAAGCATCTGTAGCAAGTGTAAATTTGCTTCCATTTTGAACAAAGCGCACACATACACACTCCAGATACAAAGGCACCAAGTAGTAGCGACTACCTTGTGCTAACTAGGGTTGCCAACCCAAGGAAAAATGGTATTTTTACTAAACAATCTGCAAACTTTTTTATTAATACCCAAACTCTTTTTACTGACACGTTTTACTTAATGTAAATGTAATCTTTCTGCCAGGCACTGGATGGCAGTAACAAGGGCCAGATTCAAATTCAGGGGTTTAATGCCAACTTTTAACAGTCTTATTTGATTGCAGCATTGGTTTTACACTGTGCTGCCCCCTATTCCATGGGTCCCCTACCCACCTCCACCCTATGCTGGTCCTTTCCCCCAATCCTCTCCCTCAGCAGCCCTGCATCAGACTGCCCAGGGCTGCACAGCCCTGCCTACCTTTGAGGCAGAGCAATTACATGCAGGTGACGGGATGCAAAAGCAGCACATAGCTGGAGGGGGAGGTATGAGGGGCTACAAATACTCCCATAAGCTACCCTGACAGAGAGCTCCCTGAAAGGTGCAGCATTCCCATTCAGACACAAAGGACCATGGATCTGCACTGTCTACTAACACTTGCATCCAGCCTCATTCCAACAATGGATGTTCAATCAAGCTCATTTTCTACAGGGTATTTTTGTTGGTTTTGTTTTAAACAAACAGCTCAATGGATTTACAAAAAAGCGATTTTTTTAGCTCCCCTTACCCTTACTTTTCTTAGGGACTGTCTATAAATGTATTGACAGTTGGCAACCCTGGCCCTGCTATTAGAACAGTGTCACAGCACTCATTCGTTCCCTGATTTTGTCACTTTCCTCACTTTATGTATAGATTTCCCCTCTACATTTTTTCCAGTTTTCTCCTCTCCCAAAGGACAAACTCTACATGCTATTTTTACATACAGTTCATTTTGCTGTTCCTTTTAGGCAAGTACTGACTTGGTAGCTTGTCAGTTCATTCTGTTTCTATCAGGAGCTCTAAGAGAGAACTACGCATAGGATAAAAACAAGTTACAAATCACCCCTCAGCAAAGACCAGGAATCTTTCAATGCCAGATGTTGCAAGTACTCTTTAATGCCAGTCCTGTATTAAAATCCAGATTCCTACATTTAAGAGAAAACTACCCTTCAGCTAGTTCATCTGGTAATTCATGATCTAGCTACACTCCCTGTTGCTCCTTCTTGTGTAAAATGTAGAAGTTTCCTTTAGCAATTTATTATAAATGAAGTAGCATCCAAGACTAGCAATAATGCTGAGTATAGAATAGTTTGTGCCAAAGTATAACGAGTTTTGCTTCCCAATTGTTAAACTATATATTAAACACTAAAGTAATTTTCCTCCTCTTATGACAATGGAATATTGCATCACGTTAGCAAGTGGCATTTTTTTAATGCCCATCCAAGGTAACTGCAAGGTTATCTTTTGGACACACAATTTGAGTCTGAACTAATTAACAATGTTGGTTTTTTCCCCTCAACCATGAGGGAATTTTCTTTCAGCTTCTGGTTTTGTTCACCTTATTCCTACACTATTACCCCACTCGTATCTCAACATAAATGTAGCTTATACTTGTTCTGCAAAATGCTTACTGTACTTGTAGGTGCTATGAAAATTACAGAGTAAATTCATTTGTCATCAGGTGAATCATAATCTGAGTGGCATTTAAGCCAACAAGCATTACTTAACTATTTTATAGCAAGCAATTATCTTGTTCCAATATTCCACACAGCAGCTTCCAACTTGAATTTGAATTTTCATTATTAGCAGCAAAATTGCAAAAGTGTACTTTTTTATTTTAGATTGTGAACAGGAATGATTAGCATTAGGGCTGCGCGAAGCTTTGGTCACCGATTCAATTCAGTGGAGATTAGGTCCAATTCAGCGGCTGAATCTCCAAATCCAGATCAAATCAAGATGGAGTGCTTCCGTGGGATACTCCATCCGCCCCACCATCACAGCATTCATGAGCTATACCTGGTACTTTGAGGTACACAGAACAAACATTTAAAGCTGTGTCGATGGCTGAATCGCTTACTCTCCAAATCAGTATCAAATCTTCAGATTCAGCTGAATTGAAATCGGGGCAGTGATTCGAATCAATAAATCAAATCACTGTCCCCAATTCAGGCTGAATCCAAATCAAATACAGCCCATTTCGCACATCCCTAACTAGCATCACTGACAAGTACAACATAAGAAAAAGATACAACTGATCATTTCCTAAATGCAGGAACTGCAGTATAGATTGACTGCTTAGCTTGCCCACGTTCATACTCTGAACAAACAGGAAAACCAGGACCAGAACTGAAGGCTCCTGATAGAGTCCCATGCCATATCTGCTAATCTATGCTTCTTCACTATAGTAGAGATTCTGTGCACTCTTTCCCAATATTTTTCCAGTGTACCTGAATCTTGATTGGCAGCAGGTGATCCAGAGTGTTTCATCTCAAGTGAAGCACTGAGTCTTTAAACAGAAACCACGTATACAGCACACTTGCACATGACTAAACTTCACGAGTGACCAAACGGAATTCACAAACTGAAGTCTACAAGAACTGATAAAATGAGCAGTGGCTCTTCCCAGAGACCAAGTGCATGTGAAATCCCACTATGTTTTCATTTCCTGTCCCTAAAACCCCCCCTACTATCTTACAGTCTTAGCCTGAACTACTTAGCTGGTCTTGGCAGATGCTAAGCCCAACAGACAACTTTTGCACTGTCCTCTTCATCATGTCCCCAGTTCCTTATTAAGATCAGGGAAGAAATTCCTCTATGCTATTAGCCTATAGTTTTTAACTGCATCTGTTACTTCAAAGCTGATTTACCAGAACCATTTGTTTTTCAAATGCCACCACACTGAGAACATCTTCCGGGCAATAGCTCCTCATATGGCAAGGTGGTGGCACACATGGCAGTAGTGCCGCACAAAGGCCACTCTGCAGCCACGGCCCACTGGCAGCTGGCCCAGAGGTGCAGGTGCCTCTGCTGTTGCCATGCAGCCCCATCCAGGTCTGGCAGGTGCACAGCCTTGGGGCTGCATGCTGTCGCAGGTAGCAGCAGCTCATAGCCAGGCAGCAGCCCCCACTGCCAGACTGCTGCAGTGGGTAGAGGGTACAAGGAACACTCCAGGCTGCTTCAGCAGTCCAGCTGTCACAAGGGGTAGTGTCCCCAGATACTAATTGGCCAGGCCCCAGAAACTCCTGAGAGCAAATAGTCCTGAGCTGCTTGCCAGGGCAGCTTTTTATACTACTAGGGCCAGCACAGGTGCTGGCCCCAGCCTCTAGCTCCCCACAGCCGCAGATCCGGGAGAAGCTGGATACTGTTATTTTGCCCCAAGGTGGCACAACTTGCCTCATATCAAAATGCATGTCCAGGGCCCAATCTTATGGGGTTCCCAGAAGATCCCATTAAGCATCTCTGTGAAACTTAGTTTCACAGAGATGCTCAAACTGTGGATTTGCGTCTCTGTAGGAAGACAAAGTTATTTGGGTACATGAGATATCTTTTATTAGACCAACTAAATAGTTGGAAAAAGTTGTTCTTTGCAAGCTTTCAGGCACAAACACCCCTCTTCAAGCACAGGGAGAGTTTATCATCCTTGTTAACAGCAGTATATGGAGATGAGAGTTAAACAGACCTGATTACCCACCCAGCAGCCCTATTGTATCTCTGCAAGTTTGTGTACACGCAGTCAAAATTGCAAAATTTCAAGAAGTTAAACGAATAAAGGATATCAAACAACAAGAATGCACTTTTGGTAGAAAATAATTAAATTGAGGCTTCCTGACCAGTGATTTAAATCATGATTTAAATCAAATTCACCCCCATTACCTTCTCCTGGCATTTAACTAAACAGATAACTAGTTTTACAAAGAAGGTTAATAGTGTGCCCGTTTATCAAGTGTCAAAACAAAAGGTCAAAAAGGCAGTCCATAAAAATCACAAAAATGTAGCTTCTAGCCCCCATAAGTCACAATTAATCTTCTAAAGCTCACAACTCATTAATTAGGACTAAAAATTCCATCCACCGCATCTTAAGTAAAGTTGTTTATTTCGGAGGGTGAAGAAATATATAAACTATCATTTTGTGCCTAAATATGTAAAACAATATAAGGATTCTATTTAATTTAATCATCTCGTGTTTCAGCAACAGCATATTTAATGTAACAAGTAACAATTTAAGAATACCAAGCCTCAACAGATGGACAATCTTTGCAGTGTAAATGGTTATCACTACCCAGCAAGATCTATTAACTGGAAAACATGGCATATTTTGAAATGCTGTACAAAAACAGGTTTCAATGAAGACACATGAAACGAACAAACAATAGCACCCAGCTGCCCGAGACTGTCAACAAGATAGTAAAACATTTCAGACAACAAAGTTACAAGAGGTGTGACCCAAGGGAAGCTTGGAATAGTCCCACAGTTAGAAACTCCTCTAGCACTGGAATGTAAATAAATATTCCCTTATCAATCTCTCAAAATTATCTATCAGCATATGGCAGAAGGAGATGCATCCTCTTCATTTTTAGGTTCATCCAAACACATTTCTACCATAAACAGATCATATAATAGACAGCTAGTATCTCAACAATGAAAATACAGGGGTCAAGTTGACCCCCCTCTCTCAATGGCAAGGCATCTGAACCTGGTTGGTGGTGCCTCTGAATATATCACCCAGTCAATTATGTGGATCTAATTCAAGCTTTACAGATTGGAAATCATCTATTGCACATATGTCAAACCTTCTCATCTGGGGGTAAAAGCATCCAAATTTTAGACGAGTTAGTGCTCAGGACTTCAAATAATACGAATCATATTCCTTGTTTCATATATAAATTGTCTTGTAAAAATAACAAAAGAGAGTGAACTAAAATATGGTTTTTTTATATTAAGCAAGGAACATCTACACAAAATCAGTTTTCCATCTCATTAAAAAGTATTTAATCATTAAAATAATGCATATGGAATTAAATTTTTATTATTATTAGCCCAATTAATATTTCAGGTACCATAATTTTTAAATGGTTATTCAATTTTGTGCTCATTAACCTACCCAAATGATCTTTATGGTAAAGTTCACATTACACTATTGTAAAAACTCAAATACATTAAATTTAAAAAGCACACCTCTCTAAACTCTATGAAGAGTAAGAAGGGTAGAAGAGAAGTATATGCTGACTGAGGAAACAGTTTACTTGTTGAAGTGATGTTGTAGCCATTATGGTCCAGGAAATATGCAAGTAGCAAAGATTTTTTTTTTTAGGGTGCTGTCTTTTACCGGACACTTTGCATTTTTTTTTTTCTCTGTCCCCCATCTTGTTTCTTGTCCAATGCACCAATGCCATCATGAAAACTATGTGTGAAGTTAGACAGAAACTATGCTCTTGAATAAATGATCACAGGAAAAAGATGAGAGACAGGAACCTAGTAACACAATGCCTACCACAGAACAAGACTCCCTTCACAGCCTCAAGCTCAAAAGGTATAACACCTTCAGAAGACAAGCATGGGAACAGAAATCCATAACCTTACTAGACACTTAAAACTAAGGACTAAACACAAACATTGACTTTATGACTTATTACAATCTAACTGTGCTCTGCTCATCTCTCTGCACACCACAGGTGATAACGGCCCTCTTCCCTCTTGAATGATCTTGCTCTTCCACTAATAGATCTATCCTTTCTACTGCACTTTTCTTGCCCTTTGGCTATTCCAGATAACCTTCATTCCTATTGTGTAGCCCTTCTCTATTAATTTAAAAAGATTGTGTAGTTTTATTTTCATGTAGAGTTTTATACATATCACTGTTCTGTCTGCTACTTAGCTCAAACTGTATCTTCTTTTCCAGACCTAAGGAATGGTGCCTTGTGTCTGAAAGCTTAAGATCTCTTCCAACTACACAGTTGGTTCAATAAAAAATAAAATCTCCCCAAAAAAAGCTTGCATCTCAAAGTTTAAGAAGGTTTCATTTATGTAAAATTTCTGAAGTTGGCAATGGAAGCCCAGATTTCTATTATAAAAAAAAGAAAGAAAGAAAAAACCCAAAAGCAACTCCTTCCAAGAAGCTTATAAAGATCTAATAATGCATCTCTTTCTCTCTTCTTTTTGTTCTATTTTTGTCAAAGTGATATGATAAGATGGATTAGTGAGAACTACACAAGTTGTTATGCTTTCGGCTGGACTTAAAGGATCAAATAATATTGATGCTGTTTAAGAAAATTAAAAAGAAGAATGAATCACCACATCTTACAGAAATAAGTGCCACAGAATAACATATTCATAGAATAAAGAAAAAATGTCAGAGGCAGTTAGCTAAACAGAAACAACTGCTGACCATGTAAACCAAACTAAGAAAGGTTTGGATATGCTGAAGCCAGAAAACTGTGTGTCAACATATGTAGCAGAGGAAAATCATAGGAAGCTTACAGACATAGGAGAGATGTTAGACAAACACACAGCTGAGATAAAGACATAGTTGGGAGATGTCAGACAAACTTTTGAGCACCTGCTTCTTTAAGAAGGGCACTTTGTGCCCAAAAGCTTATCTAACATCTCTACCAACTCTATAGTTGGTCCAAAAAAAGATATCATAAAATAAATAAATAAATAAATAAGAACTTGCTTCTCAAAGTATTGGGAAACATTTTAGGCACTGGAGTTCGAGGACTACAGGCAAATAATATACAGTAGAGGCAAAAGTACTGGGACAAATAACCCTGTCAAGAAGATGCAGCAATTGAGAGGATGGAACAGACCTATGAATCCTAGAGGCCATTCCAGAAATATTTTTCAGGTCTGTTGCATTATTTCTGTGGCCACTTTAAAATAGAGGAGATCCGGAGATTTATATTGAGGCCTCCAGGCACCCTGCATTTCTGCTATATTTTGCGTACAAGCCTCATAATCAATTGTATTCATAGATTATACGGCTGGAAGGGACCTCAGAAGATCATCAGGTCCAGCCCTCTGCACTGAACAGGAAAGACAACCATGGCCAAGTGACCCCAGCAAGGTGACCATCCAGTCTCCTCTTGAAGATTTCCAGGGTAGGTGATTGCACCACCTCTGGAGAGAGCTTATTCCACAGTCTGGACACCCTAGTTGTGAAGTAGTTTTTCCTAACGTTGAGCCTGAAATCGTCTTCCAGGAGCTAGTAACCATTAATCTGAGTTTTCCCCAAGGGTGCCCTGGTAAACTGTTGTTCACCGAGCCCTTGATGTACACCTCTGATGCAGCAGTAAGCTCCTACCAAGTCCCCTCTCAGCCTTCTCTTTTTCAAGCTGAAGAGTCCCAGATCCCACCATCTTTCCTCGTATGGCTTGTCACACAAGTCTCTGATCATACAGGTGGCCCTTCTCTGGACTCTCTCAACCTTTACCATGTCTTTGTTAAAGTGCAGCAACCAGAATTGGATGCAGTACTCCAGCTGCAGTCTCACCAATGCCGAGTAGAGCGAGAGAATCACGTCTTTGGTTTTGCCGGAGATGCATCAATTGATACATGCCAGGGTATTGTTGGCCCTGCTGGCTACCGCATCGCACTGCCGGCTCATGTTCATGCTGTGATTAATTATTACCCCCAGGTCCCTTTCATTCGTAGTGCAGGTCAGGTTGGCATTGCCAAGCCTGTAGGTGCACAGAGGATTGTTCATCCCCAGGTGGAGCACTTAACATTTCTCAACATTGAACTTCATCTGGTTCCAGTCTGCCCAACTTACCAGCCTGTCTAGGTCTGCCTGTATCTGCAGCCTATCTTCAAGCATGATCATGCTTCCTCATAACTTGGTGTTGCTTGCAAACTTGGCCATTGAGTTTTTCACCCCCACATCCAAATCATTGATGAAGATGTTGAATAGCACTGGGCCAAGTACCAACTCCTGAGGAACACAACTGACCACTTCCTGCCAAGATGACAGATCCAGAATTTCTTTTTCTATCTAACCTCCTCCAAAGTACTATTTTTATTATTTAAACTTTCTAACTGCTTCTTGGGTTCAAGAATAATTTGAACCCAAACATATAAGCTACAGCAAATGGGTATGGAAATAATGAAATATTTTTAAAGTCAATAAGCCTGGGAAATTATTTGTCTCATCATAAATTTTCACACCAAAATATTCAACTGATATAGTTAGCACAGATAAATTATGAAAGCTACCAACTAAGAGTTTCATTTATTTGATAATATATATGATAAATCTCACATTTATTTGAAAATTACCATCAGTACAAACTGAAGTGTTTCTTTTCCAGAATAAAAGATCATTTTAATAACACACAGTGACAGAGATAGTTTATATACTATAAACTGGTTAACTCCCCAAATATTTTAAGATAATGAATGTTTGTACCAAATATTTTCCCTCTTAAGAATTTATTGTGAAGTAATGTTTCAGCTGTGCAATCAAATCAAGGACCTTTCTTCTAATGGCTTGTATGACAACTACTACCTGCTTTAAAACTGAATGCCAACATGCAATTAAGAAACACTCTTCACTATAAATAGTTTAGCAACACTTTCACAGGATAGAAGTAAAAATAATGTTTTTAAGATGGCCACTCAGAACTTAAAATGTTGTGCTACTTGACAGGCAAGGATTTCTTAGGGCAATATCTTTTATTGGACCAACTTCACAGTTGGGATAGAGTTAGTCATGCTTCCAAACACATGTCTTAAGGTCTGAGGAGTAAAATCCAGCACAGCATAATGAAAAACAGTTGGAAGAGGGAGGTCAGATTTGATAGTACTTTTTAAAGCTTTTGAAACCCCAAGAGTCAAATCTGCACCTCAAGCACCAAAGGCTAGATGCGTTGGGAAAGCGTCCAGCAATAATTCAAATTTCAAAAATCTCCAAAAAATGCATAGTTCTTAACTTTTTGGTTTTTCCATTCATTACCTCCTGCCTGAATTGTGAACTAATTTGGCCAAGGATACATGACTTATAAAGTGATGAGCATTTTTTTTATGTCAGCATGTTATAAAACAGGTTTATTTCTGTGGGGGGATTTTTTTGTTTTGTTTTTTAAAGTAGTCTCTCACAATCTGTGCATTATCTGGCTGTCAGCCTCTGGCCTCTGGTGTAAAATTGATTTAAATGGTGTCAGATGCTTGGAACTGAGGTCATGTAGATAGGGCACTGACAAAAAAAAGATACTCTACAGGGTTCTTCTTCCACTTAAATCACAGCTCTCCAATGCTCTCATCAGGCATTTACCAGAAAGTATGCATTTAAGATGCCTGGTTTTGAACTATTATTTTACTAGTTTATCCTATATTTGAAACAAATGCAATCAATTTAGCTAACCATGTAGCCCAAAATACAGATGGTTTGCTGGTCACGTGACGTTTACAACATTAACCATAGGTCTACACTGAAATAATCTGATACAGTATGTGTAGCTATGCAAAGCAAGCTTTAGTTAAACTAATTCACATGCCAAGAGTAGCAAAGCTGCAGCTAACACTGCACAAAAAGTTTAAGTATGACAGAAGACCTTGGACAGACTCCTATAGACTTCACCAAATGCCAGCGAGCCAGCTTTACTGCTGCTGGGCATATCTACACAGTAGACAAAAAAAATACTATGCAGTAGCATGTCACAGCACAGACAGTGCTAATTTGAGACTGTGCAGTACGATAGGGCTATTGTGCAGTAGCATCACCTAAAAAGAAATTTCACCAGCGCTACTGCACAGTAACTTCAGTTACTGCGCATTTGCTAATACAAGTACTAAATAAATGTGCAGTAGTGTCTTGTGTAGATGCATGCACTGTTACCTAAACCAGCTAAATTAGAGCTAGCATAGGTATGTCTACAAATGGCTGCAATCACACTTCTGATGCAGGGCAGGCATAACTTACAATCAAAAAACATTTTTCCAAAAACTTTTATTGAGGGCTTAAGATGGGGAGAAGGAAGAAAAGAGAAAATATTTGTTTGTACAATACTCATTTTCCCTTCTCTGCTTTCTCCTCCCTTTTGATCATTTGGTAATGTTTGTCTGTATAACACTTGTTATCAACCCATCACCGAAAACAAAATGTGGTGTTGATGGGTGGGGGAGAAGAAAGCAGTGAAACTTATTTTATTGTTATATCCAAATACTATAAACTGATCTTTGAGCTCTCAAAAACAAAAGTTCTAAGCAGCATATGAAAACCTACAGGTAGAATTTTATTCCACAAAAAATGTAATGTTAAGAATATGCTCAGCTGTTAAAATTAACTTATGATGAAAAACTTAACCATGACTCACTTAACATAATTTAGGCATTTTAACAGTATCTAAGCGTTTTACCAAAATGTAAATGTCAATCAATACTACATCAGCATGTGCTACAGTTATCAAGTTAAAATGAGGCAAGTTAAACCAAATCAGCCTGAATTCTCAGTGAAGTGTTTCTTCTATTAAATCTCTATTGGTTTAAAAAATTGCTTTCCCTCTCTGGTGGAGGGGGAGCAGAAGGGTCACTTTATTGCACAGGCTCCTGAAGCAGCAGTTCTCATCTTTGGAAAAGAGTTAAATATAACATTCATGGCAGAAACCTTCTGCGTAATGTTGAGCCTAATCCCTTGAAAGTTTATGTTTTGAAAGGAACCAGCAAAATCCTGCTGTGTCCTATCTGCAGACTGAGAGCAGCAGCCTTAAGCTAAGTCATCTACATTCTGCTCAAGCAGGATGCTCCTCACAAATCACAATAAGTAGTAATAACCACTATTAAAATGACTCCTTCCTGTTTGATGTCCTCTCTCTCCTCAGGATTTCATGACATTCTCTACCTCTACCTCTGGCTGTTTCTTCCATGCCTCATCCAGTTTCTTCTCTCTTCCTGTTACACTTATCATGTTATTACAGAATACTATGAGGCTCTGTCCTAGTCCCTCCTCCTTCACCACACTCTCTGCTGTGATAATCTTATGCATTACTGTAGCTTTAAGTACTACCTCTATATGTCTGATACAAATAATTTTCCTTGCCATTTTTGTTGATCTCCTGTGTAGATCTGCAGCACAATGTCTTTTTATATTTTTTTTTTGGTGGGGGCAAGGGGGAGGGGAAATCACTGTCAACATGCCATACTGAACTAATTGCATTTTCTCTAAAGTCCTTTCAAAGTGACCCCGTTTTTTAATCACTATTGACAAGCACCACCCAAACACAACACAGGTGTTTTCCAACTCCTTGAGGTCCCTCGTTAAAATTAAAACCCATGTCGAAGTCTTAATTCTTCATTCATAAAATATATTAAGTCTCAACTTTCCTTTTGTCCATACAGCTAAAATATGTGTTCTGGCCCTTGTCTATCATTTTGATTAGTGTACTACTTTCTGGCTGCACCGATAGCCACTGAGCTTCCTCTTCTGTTGATCTTACTTTGCTTTCAAAGACCATTATACCATCTCTTGCTACCTATCAAATCTTCCCTATGTTTCTGTTGTTCCCCAGGATACCAACTTCAACCTTTTTTCTCCAGTTATAAACCTGTCGACATGTTCTTCTGTGTTATACCCTAAGTTTGTAGTGCCCTTCCAGAAATGAATGCAGATTACCTCCTTTCATATCTCTCCTGAATAATTTCCTCCAGTAATAAATGGTGAGGTACAGGGGCAGTAGGAAGAATTTTTTTTATTCCTCATGTAAAGTAAATTGCACTATTAAAGCACTTATCAAAACATGATGGTCACCACCTTGACCTCTATTTTTTTCCACTGTAAATCTTCTCTGCCCTTAATCTCTTATACTACGAACCGTTAGTGGCAGGGACTCTGACCTTTTCCCTTCATTTGGTAAAAGCTTAGTAGATCATTTAGTGCTATCAGAAATAAGCGAGAATTTTTCCACGTGTCGCTGTCGAAAGATGCTAGTTTATTATGTAAATAGAAAACGAAGCATTTAAATGTCAGTCCAGTTTAACAAAATTTCCCTGCTGTTTTTATGCATGAACCTTTTTATGCCATTTTTCCTGTTAAACTAGAAATTCTTCCGGATAAAAATTAGTTGTCTATTTATAAAAGTGCCTAGAAATGTAAGCATGCTCATTATCTTGCAGCAAAAATATTTTTTCACCTTGCTTACTGTGCATTTTACAGTACTTATATGTTAAGTTAATGTAGGACACTGCACACATTTGTGGAGGTCTGTAAGAGTCTTCAGTATTTACTGAAAAAGATTTTAAAAATATTATTTGTAAACCATAAGAAAGACAAGGAGTATTAAGTACTAAGTAATTAAACAGTAAACCAATCACTTAGTTTTAACTTCTTGGAAACTGGATGAATTTCCAAACCATACTGTTCCTTCAAAATACATAATGCAGATGTATAAATAGACATACCTGCTCCTTGGAAGAAACATAGACTCTTTGATGAATACTGAGCCAGACAGAAGGATATACCAACAGGTACCAATATCATCAGGGCTGGAATAAAAGGAAAAATATGGTGAGAACAATTTGGACAGCATCAAAAAATCAGGGAAAAAGAAAAAAAAAAAAATCACAAAAACACAAGCCAAAAATGTGCAGTGAATTTTGGAGGAAACTACTTTTTTTAATCATTTGCAGCAAATACTTTTAATTAAACAGTTCCACTTTCCCTCTAGAAACGCATCAAAACAGCTTGAATCAATAACAGTATTTTAAAGTGACAGCACTCATCTGTTTACTGACACAGCACAGAAGCCCAATAAAATAAAACCGAACTTGATTACAGCAGATCAGAAGCGTAGTTAAAAGTATAGTATTATAGCTTTGGATTCTGCTGAATTTGCTTTTGCCCCTTTCAGGACAACAAATACAGTATCTGCTCTTCATCTCTTAAGCAATCTCTTTGCCCATTTCCAATCCTTCCCCTCCCTGCTTTCCTTCAAACAGATATAACAACTCCTTGACACCTACACAAAGCTAACAGAACTTGACCATCTTCACTCACTTGAGAGTCCACCTACAAAAAGAGTTCTGATCTCTCACAGGCTGCCTGCTTCAGGTTCCTTCCTGGCATGAGGGAGGGACACATCACCAGCAGCAGGAGAGTGCTCTTTTTAAGAGATCCAGATGAGTAAGTCTGCTTAGTTAATGGCAGGGGAAAGAGGAACAAGTTGTGATCTGCTTTTCCCAGTCTCATTTACCCAGCTTATCCCCCTGCGAATTCAGACCCTCCTTCCTATACAGCACAACACTCCATTCAAAGGCCTCAAAATTCCCCAGAGTTGACAGCCAACACCTCTGTGAGAAAACAAGACTAGTTTTCAGAGTTATTGCAAATAACCACATTAGAATAGCATGCATTCTGTGCCATCTTGATCAGCATATGCTGTGATGGTAAATACTTCGATTTAGTTTCCACCACTCCTATACTGCTTGTTGAGGAAACTCAATAATGATGCATGCTAGCTTGATTCCAATCAATAACTGTACATAGCATTTCAAAGTCACTGGGCTACACACTCAGGAATTCAGATTACTTCATTATTCCATAGCACTCTCCCCCCTTTTTTTAAAATTAGAAGTCTCAAGTTTTTAGCAACAATTAGTTTAGACTTCAAGCACAGCCCACATATCTTTTAACAAAAGGGGAGAGCATAGTTATTAAAATCCAATCTTTAAGCTAAGTAGGCTATATGCAGTTAGGTGAACAATTCTCATTTAATTAAACAAAGCTGGAAGTGACAATGCCCTCAAAACAGAGTGCCAAGATAATAGTGATAAGCACTGTAGAAACACACAGTGCATTAAAAAAAAAAGAAAAATGTAGTGAGACACAGAAAAGCCAGCACAAAAATCAGAGAACAGGACCAGATGCGACTGAGAGCATATAAATGGTATAGCACTGACATTTATGCAGAGATTTACTTCGCTTTCAGCTCTCCTCTGAATGACAGAAAGAAGTGCATCTTGCACGTTAAAAACATGGAACTGAATGTCATGAACAGACATCAAATGTATAGATATTTACACACAGACCATAAGTTCACTTTCCTCAAAGACCCAGCAGATGAGAATCATACTGACCAAACCGGAATTTTACAAGTCACACAAACATTGTTCCACTAGTGTGTAAAAAGAAACTTTGTGCTCTAACAATTTTAAATTGCCAGATACAAGGGTTGCAAGGTTCCTAATGGGAACATGCCACATGTTCTGCCAATTTATGATGCCATAAAATGGCAACACAGCCACAAATATTCCACATAAGATGAGTAACATCTTTGTGACTGGGCTGTATAGTGTTCCCACCCAACCCACAGCCCATTGTCAGCACTAGCCTGAGGCCTTCTTAGTCTGCATCAGGACTGGGGTAGCCCAAAAAGAGCTGGGCTACACTAGTCCCAATGCCAAAAATCAGCTAACTGTAAGCATCAGGATCATGGGGCATACCGCATGTTCAAATTTATGATACTATAGAAATCAGCCACAAAGAAGTTTCACATTTTATGTGGAATACCTTTGTGGCTGGTTTACTATTTTATGGCACCATAAACTGGCTGAACCTATGGCATGTTGCTATTTAAGATGCAATTAACATGTTCATCATGCTATAAATTTAGTATGTGCAGGAGCCTAAAATGAGTCTCAGACAGCACGTCATGCTTACTACTGATTGCACAGCAGTCAAAATTTTCAAGTCTGTTCCATTACCGACCCAAAGAAATACTAAGAAAGAAAATCTGAACAAACTTGGAAACATGTTAGGAAAAAAGTAAAGAAAGACTTTGCCTACTGAAAAGCTGAGTCAGAGACAGGCCAGAAGGGGAATATAGAAATAAGAGCATAAATGAGGGGAAAGTACAAAGAACAGCTGGCACAGTGCAGTAGGGAAAGTTTGCAAGTACATAGACTGATCTGTAATGCCAGGCTCAGATAAATATAGTTAAAGGACTTTTTCCTGAACATTAATTTCAACAACTGCTGAGACCTGGTCTGCATTACACAGCTCTGCCAGCAGAGTCATCTCTGGGCAGGGTATGAAAAAGATCAAACCCTGTAGCTGAGGCAGCTAGAGAAAAGTCCCCACAGTGAATGCAGTCCTGCCAGAAAAAGGAAGCTGCTGCCTCCTGTCAGTTTGTCACTCAGGCAGACTGGCGTAATTCTGGAAGCAGAAAAATACCTTCTGTCAGTAGAACGGCAACTACACAGGGGATACAGCTAATATTGCACAGCCACTGCAGGTAGAGCACTGCTGTAATTAAAGAAGCAGCACCTCCACAGTATAGACCAAGTCGAAAAAAGCACTCATTCTGCATGTTGATAAGCACTAGACACATGGACAATTTATGAACAGATCATTTCACTTCTCTTGGTGATCAAGCATGGAAGAATTGCCCAAGATGGTGATACAAACTAAAATAGATTTTGACAGTTCACACAAACAGGTCCTAATAATGTGAAAGAGGAAAAAGAAAAAAATATTAGTGTTGGGCTGAACATCAGCATAAAGATATTTTAGACCTCAAGCCCTGTACTGCCCTTGAGAATCATGGGTTAGTGGGGAGTAGCACCCAGGTTTGCCTCACCACACAACAAAGTAACTATCTTGTGCATACCTAAATTCTGTAGGAGCAATCCTCACAATTTCATGTTGCCAAAGGCTGAACTGGCTAGCACTCCCACAGTTCAGAAGAAAAACTAATTTTGGATGTTCAAGCTTGCATCCTACCTGCAAAGTGGGCAGTTTCTCAATTGGGGGAAAGCAAAACCTGGGTGCTAGCCCAAACCAGCAGCAGTGCCAGCTAACCCAAATTGAAAGCACAACTAAAATTGGATGGTTTTCTGGAAAGAGATTTTATACAACACCTCAGTAAACTCAGGGCTAGTTCTGCAGTAAAAATATTCCTATAATCAGATTAAATCTGGCCAAAAAATTAAGTGAAATTTTGCAAAAAATGATCAAAACATTCCCATTCTTTTTTGCCAAACATCTACCCCAAAAACCCAAGCAACCAGCCCACTGGAACAGTTTGTCACTGGATAAATAACCTCAGAAAACTGAATTCCTACAAGTTTCATAATATTTCTACAAGGGCAGCAGTTATCAACCTGTGCTCTGCAAGATACTTTCAAAGGTGTAGCAACATTGGCACCACTGCTGCCACTTCCACAGCCAAACTCATGCACCTCTGTTTCCAGGAGGCACTTGTGGAGCCAAACCAGGAGGTGGATGAGGCAGAATGGAAGCGGTTCCTGCCTACATTAGGTTACTGGACCCTTTTCCAGCTCTGCCGACATTTCCTGGAAAGAGGCATGTAGGACACTACTACATGGCAGCAGCAGCTCAAGTATGTAAACTGAGTAGAACAGTGGCTCTCAACTGAGTTACCCCTCCAAAACTCTTGTGAATTTGGTGGCGTCTTAGGTATAAAATAGTTTAGGACAACATTGTTCAACCCATGGATCACGACACAAAAGTGGGTTGCAAGAATATATGAAAGGGTCACAAACAGACTTTAAAAATGGATTTTCCTTAAAAGGAGAAAAATGTGGGAAACCATGACTCGTCCCTTGCAGGCTGGCAGAGTTCCAACCTGCAAGGGGCTGGTTGGGGCCCCCCATGCCCCACACACTGGGAGGCTGGGGCCTGGGGGCAGTGGGTCAGGACTGGCCTTCCTTGTTTACAAATGGGTCCTGGTACAAAAAAGGTTGAGAACCACTGTTTTAGAACCACTGTACTGAAGTATCACAAATGTTATGCAAACTGGAATCTGCTATAAAAATACACCAGATTTAATAATCTAGGAGTTATTAATTAATTAAGGAATTAGAATTTTTAAAATACAATTTTAAAACTTTGTATTATGTTAATTTCCTTTTAAATGAGATATTGGAATGATGTAAAACAACTAAAAGGGAAACAGAAAACTTGAAAGGACCAAGGTACAAACCATTAACAAATATTTTGGACTTGATGTTTTTTACAAGCTAAAGTTCTGATGACATTCAAGACTTTTTTTTTTTAAATGATGTTTTACAAGCATTACCAAAGCAAGCTGAATCATCAATACAAAAAGGTAGGAAAGGAAGTTTCCCAAAATAGGTGGACTTTCCATCCTTCTCAACAAGCCAATTCAACCAGTACATATAATCTCCACAGGGAGCTCTGTCTTCAAGCCTTTACTGAACTTAGTAAAATCCTTTTTCAAATCTCATACATTTCACCTGAGCTTTTTGAATTGTTTCATTCTAGGATGTGCAAAGCTGTCATGGAAGGCCAAGCATAAAGATGTTCAGATATAGCTGAGTCTTAACCAACGATCATTTTCATGTTCAGGATCAAGGCACTGAAAGAGCAATAAAAGTTTTTAAAAAAGTGGGGGAGGGAAAAAAAGAGGAAGAAGTAGGGTAATCAGTGAATGATGGGGATATAGCAGTGATATGTTCTTGACAGATATGGCAGGTCACAGGCTTTGTATAAAAAGGTCTGAGAAATATCAGACCCTAATCCCAAGGTTTAAGTCACTGTACTCCGATCTCATGAAAGAACGAGGCCAAAGCATTTGCTTGTTTTAGGGGTTTTTTTGTTTTTTTTTTAATTTGATGATATATTGCCTGCACACACTGGGATAAAGAATCCTTAGTCACATTCCCATATTTTTCCTGGACAGAACAGGAAAAATAAAAGTTGTACTGTCTATGGAATACCTACCATATTCACTCAAATCTAAGATGACCCTGAATTTAAGGCAAGCACCTAATAATTAGACTCTATACATGGAAAAATAAGAACATTATTATAATTTTATAGTGTACAGAATCTAATATTAGAGGGTCATCTTTAGTTCATATCCTTCACCACTGCAGGGGGGATAGGCGTGGGTGGGGGGCGGGGAAGGAATCGTATGGGTAGGAACTACCAAAATCATGGATTTCACAATGTTCATGGGAGTTGCTGTTTCAGGTGATCTCTGAAAAGAAAGGTGCAAAACTGCAGCGCAGAAGTAAAAAAGAAAAGCATCAAAAATAGAACAAGGCAGGAAGCCCTGGTGTCATGAGGCATAGAACAGGGCCGGGGGGGGGGGGGGGGGGGGGGAAAATAAGAAGACCAACCCATAAAAGAAGAGCGACAGGACCCCGCG
>NW_017729029.1:64880631-64880924 GCF_001723915.1 Gavialis gangeticus | reverse complement strand
CAGTCCAGGAGCCCGTCAGGGCCAGCCAAGGAAACAGGCAGGTTTTGGCACTGGCTTTTAAAGCACCCACAAGCATTTTCCTGCAGTACACACACTCCCACCTAAGAACGAACAGAAATGAACACCAAGAAATCTTTCAAGACTGAAAAATATGTTTCAGCAGTAGACCATGCAAGACAGTATCCTGCAGGGACCTTGCACCCAGAGGGAGGCAGTCTCTTCTGTACTGCCTGTAATCTAACTCTGGATGCATCCGGGGGGGAGAGGGTTCCCATGCACATGGTGCAGCAGGG
>NW_017729029.1:64870356-64880531 GCF_001723915.1 Gavialis gangeticus | reverse complement strand
GGGGCGGGGGGGGGGGGGGGGGGGGGGGGGGGAATCAGAAAAACCAGTGCTTTTTGTCATTTGGAGTCTGAAGCACACATGAAGAAGGAAGCTGCTGCAGAGGCTGAAGGTCAGAGCAAGAAGTTAAGGGACTACCTGAATCAAAATGTGACAAATGCTGGCAGCTTTCTCTGTGACAAGCTTCACCAGAACAATCTCCCAGCAGTGACTCCTCCACGTGTACAGTCCATGAAGATTGCCTTAGCAGAGTATAATTTCTTCTCCAGTGTGGCTGATGAAGCTACTGACCCTCAAAACAACACGTTGCACGTTTTATTTGTACGAGGGAACTGGACCTGCCTGTTTCAAACTGAGCCAGTCCACCTCCCGTCTGTCAATTTTTCTACAGTGACAAAAGCCATCGTGAAGATAAATTGTCAGCTACAGCACAGACTTTAACAAGATCTCCATGTTCCTGTCAGACTATTCCTTTGCAAGGTTTTCTCCAATGTGCTCCAAGGAACACTGTCCAATGCTGTTCATGTCTCCTGCAATGCACGCATTCTGTCCCTAGTAAGTGATATCTGGCACACACAGTTCCCCACCATGTGAGGTAGATAGCGTGGCGCCTTCTTTCAAGAAAGCCTTCAAGCACTGTCCAGGTCATAAGGTTCAGTACAGACAATCCATCACCAGTCAAAGGGGGAACTCGCATGGCACCGTACCGCTGCCACCAGAGCCTGTATTCACATGGTGGAATTCCTGGTTCAACATGGTCCATTACCACACTAAGCATAATACAGCACTACCAGCAGTTGAAAATCTCTTAGGGCAAGGTGACTTTCAAGATCAAGTGACATTTGTAGCTCACAATAGCACCAGTTCATTCAGCTCCTGACGTGGTTTGAAGGCCAGCAGGCTGTGATCTATCACATGCACAACAAGGTGATGGATTTGAAAACTGGGTCAAAAACAGAACATCACAAGAACTGTCAAGCTGCCCTCATGAGAACCAGGAAAAGGAGCCTGTTCTGGCAACAGCTGTAAAGCTGAACCATTACTACAGGTACAACCCATCATTGCCACTGTGGCTCAGACAGCTGGCTGCTCCCCCTTCCTATAGTGTTGTTCGCATTTTGGATCCCAACCAGGGGTCTTTGCTGAGTTTTGACCATCAGCTAGTGAAAGCAATCCCAAGAAAGGGAAAAAGATCATGTCAATGAACGTGCTGCTTGCATGAACTTCAAAGAGTGCAAGATGCCTGCCTGTTCTTGTGTTCTGTGACTATGACCAGTTTCTACATCTTTACACGTGGCAAGATGCTGCCTCTCCATTCCAATAAACTCAACGGCATGCTCAGCATGCCATTTCAGTGTATAGACAAGTGTTTACCCCACAGAGACAGAGAATGTCTTCAGCCACTGTGGCTAGGTACAGCATGCTCATACTTGATATATAGCATGAACTGCCTATCATAAGGTTAGCAGTCAATTTCAGTAAACTCCTTTTTATAATGCCCTTTAATAAAGTATATATAGTTAGTATTACTTACAATTCATGTTGTACATACCATGCTTTATTTTCCTAAGATATTTCAGTTTAGATTTTAATTAAGTGTATGTAGTTAGTACTCGTTACTAAAGCGTATGTAGCTGATATTCGTTACAAATTCATGGCATACATTGCTTTATTTTTAGGCTGACGATATTTTTAGGGACAGCCTCCTGCCAATATACACATAAAACTCACATAGTCCATAAGAATATTTTTTTCCTGTTTGACAAAATTAATAGTCAACTAATAGGTCATTATTTAGATAGCCAAACACTTGAATAAAAACAAAACAAAACAGCATCCCAGAGATGGGCATAATTTTACTCAGTCTAGTGTTTCTGGGATAGAATATGACAACGCAGTAGAATGGACCCAGGCAGGTTTAGATTCAATTAAACAAGATTGCCAATTAAAAACAAACAAACATCACTATTCAAGTTCCCCACATATCAGAAGAAAAATCAAAATCATGAACATGCTTAAGAAATGGATGGAAATGAATGCAGACAAGTGCAAAGTGCTGCATTTAGGGAGACGGAACCAGCAACACCCTTGTCAACCTGGTGGCAAAAAGGGATCTTGAAGTCATTGTTGACTCCAAGATGAACATGAGCTGTCAATGCGAGAAAGCAGTTAGTAAAGCTAACAGCACCTTGTCATGCATCTACAGATGCATCACAAGCAGGTCCAGGGAGGGGATCCTTCCCCTCTATGCAGCATTGGTCAGGCCACAGTTGGAGTAGTGCGTCCAGTTCTGGATGCCGCGCTTCACGAGGGATGCAGCTAGCAATGAGAGGGTCCAGAGGAGGGCCTCTCGCATGGTCAAGGGGCAGCGGGGGAGGCCCTACAAAGAGAGGCTAAAGAGCCTGAATAATTCCCCTTTTTAACTAAGTTGAACTTTATTCTAGGGTGTCCTAAGTACTGTATTTTTTTTAATTTGTTTGAGAGGAAACATGCATGTTTATAGTAGAGACATTTACCATTATAGTGTTCTTATTGTCCCGGTGACTCAAAAGTGCTGGACATAAATCTAGTAATATTAGTTTAACCTAATAGTTTCTTCATAGTATCATAGTGCTTATGGTTGGAAGGGACCTAAACAGATGATCAGGTCTGGAAGGGAGGGGCCATCACCAGGGAGGACTATACTGCAGTTGCTTGGGGATGCAGGGGGGCAGTCAGGAAGACCAAGGGAGAGATGGAACTGGGACAAGCTACCTAAATCAAGGACAAGAAGGCCTTTTTTAAATACATGGGGAGCAAAAAGAAGGTACCGGGTAACGTGGGGTCCCTGCAAGACATGCTAGGAAATTTGGTCATCACACCAGATGACAAAGCTAACCTATTTAACGACTTCTTTGCCTCCATTTTCCAGAGCCGGGACTGGATCAGCCCCCCCCCCCACTGGGCCCCCCCTCAGGCCCCAGGGGAGGCGCACCTAGGCCAAGGGTCAGTGAGGATCTAGTCAGGGAACTTGGTGGTGATTCCAGCCTTCCATCCTTTTTAAGTCTCTCTTTTTAGGTGTAGGAGGTCCTCAAGTTCCCTGCTAAGCCAAGGGGGTTCCTGTGTCCTTTTGCTACCCTTCCTCCTAGATGGGATGGCCATCCCTTGTGCTGTCAAGATCGCTCCCTTGAGGAGCAACCACTCCTCTTGAACTCTTCTTCTGTTGAGTCACAGTCCCTTAGAGCCTCAACGAGCCTCCTGAGCTTGTCAAAGTCAGCTTTCCTAAAGTCGAGGACTTCTGCATTACTGACTTGCCAGCTCTGTGATAGATAGTAAAGGAGATCAGCTCGTGGTCACTATCACCCAGTTCCTCCTGTTTATTCTCCAAGTTCCTGGCATTGGCGTACAGGCATCCATAGATGCTTCTCAAGTAAATTTCAGGATGTCATCCTCTCACTGTACTCGGCCTTGGCGAGGCTGCAGCTGGAATACTGCATTCAATTCTGGGCTCCATAATTCAAGAAGGATGTTGAGAAGCTTGAGAGAGTCCAGAGAAGAGCCATGCGCATGATCAGAAGGCAAGAGAATAGGCCTTATGAAGAGAGGCTGAGAGCCATGGGACTCTTCAGCCTGGAAAGGCACAGGCTCAGGGATGACCTGGTGGCTGCTTATAAGTACATAAGGGGTGTGCATCAGGAACTGAGGGAATGTCTGTTCATCAAAATGCCCCAATGAATAACAAGGACCAACAGTCATAAACTCCTCCAAGACCATTTTAGGCTAGACATAAGGAAAAACTTGTTTACTGTCCAAGCCCCCAAGACCTGGAATAGACTCCCTCCAGGTGGTGCAGGCACCTACTCTGGACTCATTCAAGAAACATTTGGATGCTTATCTTGCTGGGATCCTTTGACCCTAGCTGACTTTCTGCCCCTGGGGCAGGGAGCTGGACTTGATTATCTTCAAGGTCATTCCAGCCCTAACTTCTATGAAATCTATGAAATCAGAGCTCCAAGCAGCAAGACAGAGAGCTCCTCTTTAATAAAAGCATTTATTGTGGGCAAAGACCACCCAGGCAAAGGTTCTCTGCTTCCTCGAAAGGGCTAAGCAGTTCCACTATTGCCAGTCTGGCCTGCACATCCTTGAGCAACCTAAGTTATTCAGCTGTTCCCTCTCTACTCTATACAACTCCCAAGGCCAAGCTGTTCCTATTCTCTGTCTCCACACTATCCCTCAAAAGTGTCTGTTAAGTATTCAGTATTTTCATTAATGACTAGAATGATGGAATAGAACATGATGCCAAACTGGAAGGGGCTTTCAAGTACTTTGGAGGAGACTATTACAACGTAAAGTGGTATTGACAAACTGAAGAAAAGATGTGAAATGATGAAATGCAATAAGTATAATTGCAAAGTACTGCACTGAGGTAGTACTAATCAAGTACACAAATACAAAAAGGAGAGATATCTGGCCAGCTAGTAGTCGACAGAAAAGGATCTGGGCAACAGATCACAAATTGAACATGAATCAACAAATGTCATACTGTTACAAATAAAAGTTGAATACTATACTGAGATACTTGAGCAGAAATGTCACTTAACCACTCCAACTTTGCTCAGCACTGGTAAGGCCTCAGTTGAAGTACCATATCTAGTGTTAGTCACCACCCTTCAAGAGAGGCAAGGACCAATTGAGGGGAGTACAAAGGAAAGAAACAAAAAGGAAAAGAAGTTTGGAAAAGAGCCTTCAAGTATGTAAGATTACAGAAAGGAAGAAGATTTTTAAAACTATTCTCTATGTCCACTGGGGATTGGACGACTGTAACAAGGGCAATTTAAATTAGACAAAGGAAAAAAATCCTCTAATAAAGCACTGGAAGAGAACACCACTGCAATTTCCATCCTTTCAGGTGTTGAGCAGGTTAGGTAAACCTCCGTTAGAAATGGTTTAGAGATGTTTATCCTGTCCTGATACAAAGGGATGGACTAGATATCTCTAAAGGTTGCTTTCTGCTCTATTTCCTTTGATTATTTACTTCTTAACTTTTAATAAAAACCCAGCAAGATTCACAGTTCTCATGCACATTTTCCTATAGAATAGGCCAACAAACCCAGATATCCTGATAATGCCCCACAGAAAACATGTTAGCATCATCTGTTGGATGGTTTAGATAAGTCTTCCTTTAAGTTCTCATTCCTTCTGGGGTATAACCAGAACACTAGATATTATTTCTTAGCCAGACTAATGTACATCTTCAAAACAACAGCCAAGCCTCAGCCTTCAAAGTTCTAGATGCTACAGGGTGCTAAATAATATTAGTTACAAAAGAAGTTATAGAAAACATGTATTTTATTATATCCTGTTGTATATGAAACAAAGTTACTTATGTCCATGCTAGAAACACTTCTCTGATCATGGCCTGAAATTTCATTTTTCCTTTTTTAATACAGGGCCATATATAGACATGCCCTGAAAAAAGGCACATTTACAAAAATCCCTAAAACAACAAATTAAGGATAAAGTGAGCTTAGAAGTGAAGACAAGACACTTCCAACTGAATCTGTAAACACTTAAGCAAACGCTTACCTTTATATACATGAAACATCAGTTTCACTGGAATGATGAAATGTAAGGATCACAGACATAGGGTCTGTCTCAGCAAGAGTATAACCGTGGCAGCAGAGGCTAGAAAACTTACCTGGAATCACATATAAGCATTCAGATAGCTAGTCTCCTTGGTGCTGCCCTAGCTATGCAGAGAGCAATCTGAGTGCACCTGCTCAAGCTGCAGTCACACCTTTGACTGCAGTATAGACACACTCAAGTCTAATCAAGACTAAGTAAGCAAAGTGGTTCCATACATTCACTGTTTGGATTATAAATGTTAGTACCATGTCTCGTATAGCGAGCTACTGAAACGTTGATTTTCTCTGTGGGTACCAGACCAGCCAATTTCACAATGGAGGCAAAACATACCAATTTGCCCTCTGAGAGAAATCCCTTCCACTTGTGATCTTTCATGTTCTTAACCTCTTTTATTAATCATGTAAAGACCTACAAAAGCTTAGGTCAAAATACCATATTTTCTTGCATACACCCTGCCCAGAGACTGCAATAAGTGGCAGTGGCACAGGCACAGCTCCCAGCTGCCTAGCATCAGCATGGATGCAGGGAAAACCCTCCACCCTGATGAAATCACCCAGCTCACACTGGACTGGAGCCAAGTTGTTTTGGTCCACAGACTGTTAAGGGTTGCTGACCACTGGTGCAGAGAAGTACTTCTAGGCATTCCTCTGTTTATATTAGCAGTTACTATCATGTTACATAGAAAGTCTAAAGTTGATGACACCAAATCAGCTATACAAAATTTCCCAACACCTGAATTGAGAATTTTTTTAACTTGAAAAATAAGTGCCATCAGAAGAATTAAGCTGCATCTCTCTTCACTTCCCTTTCCAAATAAGAAACATACATTTACAAATATCAGATGGCCTGCTTGTAAGTGAAACAGAAAGTTCAATTAACAATGGCTGGGAACAGATGTTGAATCTGTTTCCAAACAAGTTATGCCTGTGTTTATCCTGAAACACAGAAGTCCTGGGATTGATGTGTATACATATCACCCTTCCAATTGGGTTTAGTGAATGACTGAAAGAACTGCAGCTTTTCTGCCACTAATTCAATGATGCAATCTCAGGACAACCGTTCAGACTCACTTCACAATGTCCCAGGTCAAGCTTAGCACTTCTTGTCCCATACATAAACCATATTTATGTTTATTCTGGGACAACAGAAATGGACGTCTGAACAAGTGCACTTTGTCCTAGGAGAAAACACCTTCTCCTGAGACAAATGTGACATCTGTCAAAGACAGTAAGTTCCTAGCAACCACTAGTGTTTCTAAACTTAAGCCCACAGCTGTGAGTCCTTGCTTAAAGGCAAATGGGAACCAGAGATATTAGCAGAGATAATACAGAACACACAGCCATGAATTTAGGAAACAATTTCTTTGTACAGTCCTCCATTTACATTCATATGCATCTTTCTTTGAAAGATGTTATCTGTACTTTTGTCCATTTCCAGTAGTAGAAGTTAGTTTAACACAACACTGTAGTACTCATATAATGCATATTTCTGTCTGTACAGAGTAGGTCCTTTCAGAGTTTTATAAAAACAACTAAAACCAGTTTGTATAATAATACTCAACAGGCACATCTACACATCACTGTACATGCGCTATAGCGATGTAGTGATCATATGCATCTACTGGCAAAATTTAACCATGTGCTGTACGCATGGTGCAGTAACCGCTCATACTGCGCCATGCTTTAGTATTTCCTTTTGGAAGTACCAAAGCATGGTGCCATAGCAATTTTGCCATATGGCAACATGTAAATCCGCCCAATACATAGCAAATAAGAATTTTCATAGCATCTTATATGGACCACAGATAATGATAAAGCTGTCTGCTGCATAAGCACATAATATTGCAGACACTTGATATTTAAATTAAGTAAGAAAAAGCAGAAGACTGATTAAAAACAAAAACACCCAGCACTCTAAATTACAGGAAGAAAAAATGAAGAAGTGGTGTGACATGATCTGGCATCCAAACTATTTTGCGGACATTACACATGCAACTAAGTTCTTAAGTCTACAACCAGGCACCATCCTCTCAAAAACTCTTCTATTGCCAGAATTATTGCAACAATAAAAATGGCTCTCTTCAGTCAAAGATTTACAATGAGACGCTGTAACCTAAAATCTTAGAAAAATCTTAGTTCACTTTATTATAGCTTGACAAAAAGTTCACTAAGCATGGCAAATAAAAATTTACAAATATTGGTAGAAATTGGAACTCTGTTCAATGCCAACCAATGTTATTATCAATGAATTGTTTATCCTATTAAGAAGTCTTGATTCAATAACTTTTATCTAAGTAGCATCAACTGCCCAGTCCTTGAATGCATCTGTCCTAATGGTAGTTATAAGCTAAGACGCTCCCCATAGAAGATACCTTCACTGTAAAATATATAAACAAGAAATCCTGATTTACTGCAGTGCAGATTTGGCAATATCCCAATACAACTTGCCAACTGCCTGACTATCAGAAGGTATAACACACCTTCAGGGAGAATAAAAAAAGCAATAGACCAGCCCTGCTGCATCAACTCTTTGCATTATTAAATATCCTTCTGGATGACTTTCATAGACGCCTATGAAAGCACAAGGAGAACAAATACATATTGCCTAAAGAAGTCTATCTGAAAATTAGTATGCTGATCCAGACAGAAGCTTCAAACAGTGTTAGCACCAAGTTTATTGTTTATTCGGAAGGATTTTAAGCATTTTCAAAATGTCTCCTCCGTGCCCTTAGAAAAACAGGAATTAAGAAAAAAAAATCTGTCACTAGAATCCTATGAAATCAAAGATGTTCAGTGAACAGCAAAGACACTAAATGCTGAAATATTTCCAAAGCCTCTTTGAGTAGAGAGTAAAATGTTAACGAACAGAAGAGAAAATGATTACAGTGGAAGCCAAAAATATCCAGTGTGAAAACTTTGACTCATCTCCCACATATTCCCAACCCTTCCCCTATCTAAAAGCATTTTCACAGGTTTGTAAAAGCATAGCAGTTGGAAAAGATTTAAGTTTTTTTAATGTAAAAAAGTATTATATGACTAATATTTAATAAGCCACTCACTCAGTGTACTTTATTTAAAACACATGCAACCATCATAACACTCCTAATTATACATAGCATAATGTTTTTGGAACAACTTTATATGCAAGCCAAAATATGTGTTTCAATGTGAGGATGAGTTGCTATTTAACCAAGGAGTTAATTACCAAAATAGAGTGCAAATACAAATCTTTTTTATGTCCCACACCCATCCTGCAACCCACTACACAATTAGGTCAGACTATATACAAATATAAAGACATGAGGGGCAAGGATTTTTGTGGGTGTTCCTTTACCGGACTAATTGTATAGTTGGTCCAACTGCATAGTGAGGAGCGACATGCAGGAACCACAATACCCTCTCTCAGGTCTCTTGTCGGTACTATGAAGCTTTGCCTGGGACATCTTTCCTGGCCCTTTATGGCTACAACATCATCACAACACTACCAAAGCTAAAGATGTAATTTAAAGTGGCATCCTGCTCCTGGAGATGGTGCCTCTGCCCTCCTGGTTACTTACATGTTGTTTTTAATCCAGGGCCCTAAGAATTACTCAGAGAAGTAAAATGGGCTCTCCTTTCCTAACCCCAAAAGCTCTCTAAAAAATCCTGTTTCTTGCTGCTTCTTGTACATGAGCAGTAGGGACAGACATTCAAAAAGCCTACACCTGGATGGATACAATCTTCGCAGGTTAGTCTAACCTGGCTAGGCTAAATCAGTTTTGTAACCAGACAGACATCCCAAACATTCAGGCACATGATACTGCAGTAAATCAAGCTCAGGTTAGAAGCCAAAAGGGGGCTAGAGCAGCCCTCCCTTCCCTTACACAAAGCTGAGTTGAGGGGGGCATGGCTGAGGGGGGCATGATATGGGAGGGTCCCCCCTTGATAACAGAGTATTTATCAGCTCTGTTACCAGCATTTGACACCTCGGGAAAACAAAGCCTGCTCATTACAAGCTCTTAAACAGTTTTTTCCAAAGGAAAATGCATACCAGCCTCTGGCTTCTTTACTATTCATTCCATCCAGGAAGAGCACACACTAACTGCAGATGGTTCCTCAGCATGACGCAGGGTTTTTAAACCCAAAAGCTTGCTAAGACCTTTTTTTCCAACTATTTAGTTGGTCTAATAAAAGATATCAGATTTACCCAAAGAACCTTGTCTGCCTTTTCCAAAGGAAGGAATGCAGGGACATTACCATCTGAGCTGTTGATTACCTCCAAAAAGGCCTAAGTGGACACTGTCCTATCTGCCTTACACAGCACTACAGTCTGTGCTGGCTACAGTCTGTGCTGTGGGAGAGGAGGAAGGGATCTCTGCTTAAGCAATCAGTAGTGATAGCAGGGAAAGGGGGGAACAAGGAAGCCAGCAGACCAAGCTGTGCCTGCAAGTCCCTAGGCAAAATCTTGATACTAAGCAGACCCAGGACCAAAATAAAACAGCTATTTGAAAAGCAAGAAAGAATGTAAGATGTGCTATAAAAAAAAAAAAAAAAAAAAAAAAAAAAAAAAAAAAA
>NW_017729029.1:64863802-64870261 GCF_001723915.1 Gavialis gangeticus | reverse complement strand
AAAAAAAAAAAAAAAAAAAAAAAAATCAGAACAATGGTCCATCTAACTCAGGGCAGCCCCCTCAGTGCTCCACATGGGGCAGATCCCCACCCACTCCTGCTGGGGCAGCCTACGCCATGCTCCTGCTGACCTGGGCCCCAGGCAGCACAAAGCTTCTGGCACAGTTGTTTCCAGTGTGGCTGCATCCAGCCAGGTGCTCCTATGCTCCCCTCACCTCCAGCAGGAGCCACAAGGCTGAATCTCCCCCCCTGCTTGCCCACCTGGAGCAGAACAGGAGGAGTGGCAAGAGGAACTAGAGGCAAGGGAAGCACACCAGCACCCGGGCAGCTGCAGCCACAGTGGGAACAGCCTCACTAAGAGCTGCGTGCTAGCCAGATCTAGGCCAGTGGGGCTGTTATGTTCCCCTGCCTGCCTCCATCTGTGGCTGCCGCTCTGGCAGGCAAGAAGCTTCAGCCAGGTAGCTCCTGCCCAGTGCATGGAGCTCTGGCTCTAGCTCCTGGCTACCTTCCACTCGCTCCACCCACCCAACATTATGAGAAGCCACCTACAGCCAGGTAGAGCAGGTGGTTGGCAGCCAGAAACTGGAGCCAGAGCTCCATGCATTAGGCAGGAACCACCAAGCTAAAGCTGCCTCCCCGGCTCTGCTCACCCAGAGCAGCGCAGCAGAAGCAGCAGCCGCAGTTGGAGGCATAGGAAGCATATGCCACACACAGCTTCCAGTGGTTGCAACCAGCTGGGTGTTGCTGTGCTCCCCTCACCTCCTGGTGGCAATGCGAGCCTGGCCACATGCAGCTGCTCTGGGAAAAGCCCCGCCAGAAATTGTGCACTGGCTGGGGCCCAGTGGTTATGGGTGGGAGCACGGCATGGGCTACCCCCAAGTGGGGCTTGGCCCCGTGTGGAGCACTACCGGGGCAGCTGCATGTGGCCTGCCCCCCAAATGTGCACATGCCCCCTCCACACATGCCCATTCACCCCTCACCAGCCCCCCTCATCAAACGGCAGGGCATGCAGGGAGCAGATCACACCTGTCCCACTCCCAAATGCTGCTCCAAATCCACCCAAAGCCCCACAGGGAGTTTTGGTGAGTTGTGCGGGGGAAGGGCGGAGGTGCTGACCTGGCACTGACCTGGCCTGTGGCAGTTCATCAAAACTCCCTATGGGGCCCTTGGGCCCAAATAATTGCCCACCCCTGATCTAGCCCACTGCCGCGTCTCCAATAGAGGCAGGAGTGGATGCTTTAGAGGGAGAGCACTGAATTGGATATATTAAGAGTGATCTATACTCGATTCATTACCCTTCCTAACACCCAGAGGAAACATCTTCAACCGTTCTGTTCAACCACTATTTAAAAATGTAACCACTCATGAATTTTAGTTCCTTTTTGAACCTGGCTATGCAATCTACCTGTACCACCTCCTGTGGCAAAGAATTCCACAACTTAACTATATGTTGCATAAAAGACTTCTAGCCTTTTTCATGTCTCCTGGTATTGCAACTGCTCCATGCCACTGATCATTTTGTTTGCCCTTCTTCGTACCTTTTCCAATTCTGCTATATCCTTTTTGAGATTGGTATTAGAAATGTACATAGTATTCAAGATATGGATCCACCATGGATTTGTAATAATGGTATAATGATGGTCTCCATTTTGTTTTCAATTCCCTTCTTAATAATGCCCAACATTTATTGTCTTTCTTGGTTGCTGCTACACACTGAGCTATCATTTTTAAAGAGCTAAGTATAATGACTCCAAGGGCTCTTTCCTGAGTTCTAACAGCTAATTCAGAATCCAGTACTGTGTAGGTATAGTTAAAGTTATTATCTCTCCCATGTGTATTACCTGGCTCTTGTTGACACTCAGGTTCATCTGCCATTTTTTGCCTGCCGGGCTCCTTTACACCTTAGCATTTGGCACCCCAGAATAATTTGGCATACACTACACATTTAGAGTTATCACCGTGCACCCCCATTTCCACTTTTATCGATGAATATGTTCAACAATATTGAGCATAGCGCAGATCCCTGCAGGACCCCACAGTTGACCTTGCTCTATTCTGAAAAATGACCATTTAGCCCTACAAGCTTTTGCTTCCCATCTTTTAACCAGCTCCAGATCCACACAAAAAAAACCTCCCTCCAATCCAATGGGAACTTGGTGTTGTTAAAAGCCTTTGGTGAGAGACCTTGTTGAAACCTTTTTGAAAGCCTAAAATATATTATGTCAACTGGATCTCTACCGTCTATGTGCTTATTAACACGCTCAAAGAACTCCAGCAAACTGGTAAAGCAGAATTTCCTCACGCCTACAATCTGTATTCTTAAACAGCTTTTCAAAGCATTTTTAATATACATTCCAAAACATATTATGTATAAATAATGTTAACACTATGTTAAGTCTTAAATTTCAACATGACTTTGTTATGGGTACTGCACAGTCCCACAAATAAGGAGAAAGATTGGTAGGTATTTTCTTCTCTCAAACACCACCTCTATCAAGGAGTTGTGAAAATCCTCCAGAAACGATGCACCCAATATCACATTACTCTGTCTTTGATTAGAGGCCTGGGACACATGACTTTAATCAAAGGCCAAAGGTTATTAAAGGCCTAGAAAAAAGCTTATGAGGAAAGGCTGAAAGAACTAAGATTAAAGACTATGGGGAGATGCGGGGCAGGGGAAAGTTATCAGATTCTACCCCCTATTAGAACCAGATGGTTATAAAAGAGGAGGAGGTAACCTAATTCTGTGGCCACAGGGAACGAGATATAGAGGAATGGTCTTAAATTGGGGCAAGGGAAACTTGGGTTGGATAGCAGAAAGACATTTTTCATTATGAAGGTAGTTAAGCACTGGGACAGGCTAAGGGTTGTAGAATCTCTATCCTTGGGTGTTTTAACAGCAGGTTAGACAAACACTTAGTTGGAATTGTTTAGATGGGGATCAACCTGCCCTAAGAAGGGGGGTTGGACTAGATGACCTCCTGAGGTTCCTTCCAGCCTTAGTTTCTACAATTCTGTTATTTTCAGTAGCAGCTGCATTTTGGAGCAATCAGCTAGTAATAAGCCAGCCGTATCTTACTGCCCTACACTTTCTCTGCTCAGTACCTTTTTCTTTGGTTAAACTGGTATCTACACAAAGAGATACAAGACAGCTGCCTCCCAAGTCTGCAGAGAGGAGAAAACACACACACAAAAAATGGTAATTATACAGACATGAGATTTCATTCCTCAGAATTTCAGTTGTTATAAATATTACACTTTGAGGACTATGCTTTAAAATTCTAGCAATAATAAATATTTCATGAATAATTAAGTATAACTTATGCCCTGCTCACTCCAAACATTTACTTTTAAGGTATATAAAGTACTGGACAACAGTTGCACACTATACTGTATAAAGATTTCATTTAGGGTTGTAGAAATAATTATTTAAATTAATTTATTCAGAAAAATATGTATTTAAAAAGTTTTTGTAGTTCACAAAGTTTTGCCATCTTGCCAAGCATGGCTGAAAACACTGAATTTTGTGTAATCAATAAAATGCAATTTTAGCTGTCAAGGATTAAAAGGGTTATACTGGCACAAATTAAATTGCAACTTATTAACAACTAAGCTTATAATAAGAATGTTGATCAAACTTCCTGTATTGGAGTGCCAAAGGTCAATATAATGTAGATGTGAGGAACAAGGATATTTTAAGATGCACTTTGACAGAATGCTTAGTAACTGGAGAGGGAATGGGAGGAGGGAAAAGAGAGACAGACCTTAAATCTGGGGTGCCTTGTGATGTAGGAAATAAAAGTTAGATATTGGCATGTCAGGAAAACCTGAATTTTTACCCTGAAGGATTTTAGCCCTTTCATCATTGACTTCACTTCAAATAGAAGCAGCAGATATGATTGGCAAATGAAGAGTAACTGGAGCTGAACTGCCACTTTTAATAACCCAGTTTTCATGTTAAACAATGAGAAGGCCCTAGGGTTTGAGAATTTGTCGCAGAGATGTACACCCGCTGATAGTAAATGCAGATGAGTTAAGTCAATTTTAAACAACAGGCTCAATTTTTCCCTTTCGGCCATTTAAATAAATTAAAGATTTATATAGGTATTACGAAAAGTAACAGCTTATTTGTTTTGGGACAAAGAAAAAACGTACAGAACATCATGGATAATTCTGTTTGATGTTGCATTAAGTGCATGAATCCATGTTTAGTTGAGAACGCAAGTTTTTGAATGGGGAGAGATACGAACTAAATGGTACCTTAGCACAGAGAAACGCAACACGTTTCTTTTTTTGGATAGCTCACTGCACTTAACTGGTACACCGGTTTGCATATTAATATACAGAGAAATCAAAATATATGAACACTGGGAAGTTGCATTAAATTTATGCCCGGGAGAGGCCATTTTAATGTTCATAGTTGCAATCATTTTCAGCCTTTTCTTACCATGAATTGTGGTGCTTGTGTAAGACTGACATGCTAAGAGCACCAAAATCTGATGCCCTCACCATATGGACCAGAACAGGTAATTTCTAAGCTGGAGTTCAGTCTCAATATCCATTTAAATCCTTGGGCTCTTCCAAGGAATGAGAGCTTCCAGCTGCATTGTTTAGGAATATCCAACAAAAAAAAAATTTGATGTCCCCTATATCATAACGGTCAAAGAACGTTGCTTCACTACTGACACAGAGTGGGTTCAAACTAATGACCTAAAAATGAAAAATCTCTATATTCTACTACCTGTACTTCCTGAAATACATTGCAACAAGGACTAGTAAATACATCTATAAATTAAAAAGTTGCCATTAAAAACCCAGTACATCTCTTGCCTATGCCAGGTTTAAGAAAAGCACAAAAGACAATATACTACACACAATTAGGAATGACATTCCAGCAATTTTCAGTGTACAGCTCCTTCTATAAATAAAGTATAAATATACTGAATATTAGTTTTAAAAGAAAGTACTAGAAGAAACTGTAAAACTGTAAATTTTATAAGACTTTTCTTTTCTTACAGATGCATATGACCTCACTATATATTAAAACACCCTCCAATTCAAAGAGACCTATTGTTTGTCATCTGATTTTAAAGTGGCTAACATTCCATTAAAAGTAATTCCAATGTTGGTTTTAGATTAACCCCAGTTAAATAGTTGTCCTAAAAAAAGCAGAGTTCTCAATGCCAGAAAAATGCACACATGGCTTGTACTTTTGTCTAGCTCAAGAAATTGCCAGATTGCCAGTAATACCTAATGAGGCACCAACAAGTCAGAAAGTGAATAAATAGAAAAGACAGGCAGAAGACCAAAGTGAAGATGAAGACACATGAAAGGACCGACAAAAGAAATCAATTCAAAGGAACGGCATAAGGCACTTTAAAATTAGCCCAGATTTCAGGATTCCCTGCTTACATCTTATATTTTTCTCAAATAGGTCATTTGAGTCCTTAAAAATTATGAATATTAATTTTGAATAGCAGTCTATTTGGTCATGAAAAATTCAAACAAAAAAAAACAAAGGATGACACCTATTCTTTTCACTGCTTACACTAATGAATAGGTGGAACTTCGTGTTTTAAAGTATAAATGATAGTTATTAGAACAGAAGTATGTACATGATACAATGAAAAATTTAACCAACAGTTTCATTAATAAAACTGGTATGTACAAACTAATTGAGTTTATACCATCCTCATTTAACAGAGTAGATTAATATCTACAAACTTTTTACAGTGGATCTTCCAGATATACCACTAAACTGGTTAAACTAGACATTAACCCAAGTCTTGCAGAACTGTCAAGAAACCTGAGCACAAATATGATCTTGACAAAGGGCAGATGAGCAATGACATTAAAAAAAATGCAATTATATTTTAATTATCCATCCAAAAAATGGCAAAGCATCATAGTTGTATTTGTAAGGCTGCATTATTCCTTACATAATATTTTGTGATCTCTACTTTAAATAAAAACTGAAAGTTAGCTATTTTATTTGTAATTAGAACACAAAAGAATAGTTCTTAAGAGCATTATGCTAAATCTGAAGTGACATTAGTTCATATCCCTGGCTAATTATCAGCCATGCTAGATTTGTTGATCTGGCACCTTTAGTAGCAAAAGTTAGTCACCACTGTTTTAACTCAATGGACATACAACCAGATGACAGCTTAATCTGAGGAAATGACATTGCACATCCACGAACTCTCTTCTTTTGCTGCTTACATACATAGTGCATAGCACATCCACAAAAAATAATAACCATCTGTTCTATCACAGACACCAAATTAAGTCTGTAATATTTTGACAGCATGTCATGCCAAGCCATGAGTGGCCAGGTTTGGGGGACAACTCAAGGTCAGTGGAAGCCAGGAAGTCAGAATCCAGACCTGTCCAGGAGATCTGTTGGGAAAGAGCAGCCTGTTCCGCAGGGGAAATTCTTTAGTGGCTTGAAGCAGGGTCA
>NW_017729029.1:64850092-64858802 GCF_001723915.1 Gavialis gangeticus | reverse complement strand
TAATATTCTGACAGCATGTCATGCCAAGCCATGAGTGGCCAGGTTTGGGGGACAACTCAAGGTCAGTGGAAGCCAGGAAGTCAGAATCCAGACCTGTCCAGGAGATCTGTTGGGAAAGAGCAGCCTGTTCCGCAGGGGAAATTCTTTAGTGGCTTGAAGCAGGGTCAGCAAGCCTATGGGTCACGTGGCACTGATGACATTTTGTGGTTTCAGAATAGGGCTGCATTCTGCTGGTACCTGCGTAGGGTCAGCGACATATTCTGTCTTCTGGGATAACGAAGACAGAATATTCTGTCTTCTGGGATAACCTTTCCATTTCTGGACCCAGGCTAGTACATGATTTGGAAATCTAAGTGGCAGATTAAAGTGCCCAGTGCAGCCGTCTCCAACTAAGATCTTTTACCTTATGGAAATATTCTAAACTCTTGTAGTCTCTGAGGACCTGCATTTTGTGGTGTGCTCCTTCAAGGCAGTGTCATTCCCTAAAAGCCACACAGATGGCCAGGAGTTGCCAATACAGGATCTCATATTTCTGTTCCACTGGGGAAAGTTTTCTTGAAAAGAAAGGGCAAGAGTATTGAGTCTGTTCTGAGCCTTGCTGTTGGTCTCCCACTCCACAGGCCCTGAAGCCAGGAGTGAACCATCTTTGCTCTTTATTGTTTTGGGTATGCACCACCATGTTAGAGTCATGCCATCATCTCATCTATGAAGTTACCTGTCACTCCAGAGTCCAGCAGGGTGGGCAGCACAGGGAATGAGCAGTTTTTCCCCAGGACTCAGAGATGAGCAGAGAGCAGTAGTTGGGGATTCCACGGGCTGGGTTTGCCACAAACTTCGTCGGCTGTGGATAACTTGGGGACTTTGGTCAACCCCAAGCAGGTCCATTTCCCCAGGCCTAGAACCATTCATTTACCTGGCCGCCTCTCTGGTGTCCTGGGGCCCCAACATTGCAGCACCACTCCCGCTGCTGGCAGTTTTCCCGCTCCTCTAGTATGCAGTGCCAGAGCCCCCTGCCTGATGGCATGGGGTTGGGAGCAACTAAACCAGGCTGGAGCCCTGGAGTGGGCAAGACCTCTTTCTTTTCCTCTCTGCATTCCCAGGACAGCCAGGTCCAAGAATGCATCAAATTCTGAGGCTGTTTCCACCCAAGCCAGTTCACCCTTTATCTCCTTCCACAGACCTCATTAGAAATAGTGGAGTTGGGCTGCTTTATTTCACTGAGTGTATGCTGCACAGCAATGGAAGAACAAGGCATAAGCTGTAACATAATCTTCCCCCCTGACACAGAGTGCGGTGCAGTCTCTGCCATCCTAACTTGAAGCTCTCCAAACATGATCATGAATTCCTTGAGGAATGCTCCCCAATCTTGGAGAACCAGACTCTTCTGCTACACCAAACATGTGGCCTATTTCAAAGCATCTCCTGTTAGAAGACTAACCACTAGGCTTCACCTTGCTCAATCTCAGAAATAGATCTTGGGTCGGGCTACGAATAGTATGCAGCACAGAGAAACCCACAAAAACAGAGCCGGTCACCATCATACCTCTCTGGTAAGGAGATGGGTAAGCACGGTTCTAGGCTGGGAGGGTGACCTGTGGAGGCCTTGTTATAGGGCTGGTAAACCTGGGAGCAGAGAAACGGATTCTGTCACAACTGCTGGATCTGATCTTCTAGCACTTGATAAGCAAAGATCTGGTCTGGCAGAGCTGGTCCAAGAACCCCAGTATAGAGTTTGCCTCCATGTCAAGCCCTCTTTGCTGCATGTGGTGGTCTAGACAACTTGTCAAGCTGGGCTGTGGACAGCCAGTCTTTCTTGGGGTCAAGAGAAGCCAGGAAATCAGAATCCAGGATATCTGTCTGAGGAACCAAGTCAGGGATCCAGAGGGTTGTACAGAGCACAAGGTCAAGAAGTTAGCTGGATAAAAAGTATCCAGGAGCCAATGCCAGAGCCAAGTCAGGTATCCAGAGGGCCAAGCAGATAACAAGGTCAGGTATCCAAGGAATCTGTCAGTCAGTAGCAGCACGAGCAAAGGGTGCAGCAGCCTAGGTACAAGGTTGACCCTTGTTCCCCGGACACTTCCCCTTCCAAGTCAAAGGTTTATATAGGAAGTTAGAGGTCAGCTGACCTTGGCTAGCCACTCGGGTGGCAGGGAGTGGGTATGTGCCTAGGTCCAGGTGGAGGATTTGGAGGATTCTAGCCACCTGTGTCTGCCCAGTGTACCACTGGGGAGGTGGCATACCAGGGTGAGCTGCTGCATCCTGGTATGGCACAGGGTGAGCTGCTGCATCCTGGTTTCAAGGCCACAGTCTGATGTACTGCTTGATAAAGAAAAAGAGGTGTTTCATTTGTGTCTATAAAATGTGGGCTAGGGGAAGAAATTGCATATAAAGCAGTATAAGTGATCAGAAAACAGTTCAGATCTGTAACACAACAGTAGTTCAATGCACATAAACTGTTTTAAAATGGTTTCAGTAAATTTGAAGATAAGCTTGCATGGATGTAGTATCAGACTTCACTAATTTAGATTAAATTGGTTTATTGAACTTCTGTCCCAGATCCTCTCCAGATTCAAGTTCATTCCCCTGGTATCCCAGGATGCTTTGCACCTCCCCCACAACCTCCCACCCATCACAGGGTAGGCGGGCTAGCCTTGGCCAAAGCTGCCTGTTCCAGCTAAGCAAGGAGGTGTTCTCTAGAGCCCCCAGGCTTCTGGGCTGAGCCACCACAGGCATGTGGCTAAATTTCCAGAACCAAAAGTGAATGTCTGTTCACTTGTTTATCAGTTCAACCTACATAGCTTAGACTAACCTGTGAAGATTTAATCAATTCAACCTCACACTTTTTGACCATCTGTATGTAGCCATGGTAATTCCATACCTCCCCCCCCCCACACACACACCCTTACTGGTTTCTGGAATGGTTTAGCTCTCTGAACTGTACACAGAAGGAGAAAAATGAAAAACTTACTAGTAAAGAACTTCATTTGCTTCATGCCTTTCATATCTCACA
Organism: Gavialis gangeticus; assembly: GCF_001723915.1. Taxonomy (NCBI): domain Eukaryota; kingdom Metazoa; phylum Chordata; order Crocodylia; family Gavialidae; genus Gavialis; species Gavialis gangeticus. Next base: position 64,855,792 of record NW_017729029.1, on the reverse strand, counting down.
GTTTCACACATCAGTCTGAAAGAAGAGAAAAAACAAATCAGGCATTTATCTATGATCATTAAAATGGTGAATGTCTCAGATACGTTCAGTAAAACATTCAGTGATCATTTGCACATTTCCCAAACTTAATAAGACAATTGTAAATTAAAGTTTATTTTATCCGTAAGTAAACTTGTAAAATTAGAGCTTCAATAGGAAAAAACAAAACAAAACACAATCTGTCTACTTAAAGAGGCAAACGATAGGATGCAACTCCTCCCTTTAAATGGTTAGTTTTTGTGGTTGTAGTTTAGCTGTGGGAGGGTTTCTTGTTTTAATTTGTTTTTGTTCTTTTTACATCAGTAGTTCAAGAAGGATGTTGATAGACTCAAGAGGGTCCAGAGGAGGGCCACTCATATGGTTAGGGGCTTACAGGACAAACCCTATGAGGACAGACTAAAGGAACCTGGACCTCTCCAGCCTCCGTAAGAGAAGGATGAGCGATAAGCTTGTGGCCGCCTAACAAATTCGTTAGGGGGATCCAGCAAGGGATCAGAGGTGCTCCGTTCACCAGGGTGCCTGTTGGGGTAGCAAGGAACAATCGTCACAAACTGACAGAAAGCAGATTTAGGCTAGATATTAGGAAAAACTTCTTCATAGTGAGGGTTGCCAAAATTTGGAATGGGCTTCCAAGGGAGGTGGGTGCTCTCCCCTACCTTGGAGGTCTTTAAGAGAAAGCTGGATAGGCATCTGGCTGGGGTCATGTCACCCCCGCACTCTTTCCTGCCTAAGCAGGGCATCAGACTTGATGATTTGTTGAGGTCCCTTCCAACCCTAGCATCCATGAATCTATGAAGAGCTATGTATTAGTTTGTAAGCTAGTTCAGAATAGTTCAATATAAGGAATAAGCAAGCAATATATAAGACACTCATCAGATCTCTCTCAAATGTTGCCAATACTTTCTTTTTAAGGTGAAAACAGGTGGGGGAAGGTTTTAGTGTAGTTTAACTATGGTTCCATCAACTGTATGTCAATCGAGCGTTGAACCCTTGGCATGAAGATTCCTAACTGGTTTCTAACTCCAGTAGACCAATAATTTGCAAAAAGTTGAGAGAGATAAATGTAATGTCCTTTAATGTCCTTTTTGCACCCAACATGAGGTCACTTTCCCATGAAATATAACAGTTTGAGAGCAACAATATGAGAACTTGCTGATTCTCGATAAAGAATACACCAGCCTGGTTATACAACAATCTCATCAATGAGCAGAAACTCAAAAAGGAATCCTATAAAAAGTAGAAATTTGGTCATAATACTATGGAAGAGTATAAAAGTACCGCACAAGCACGCAGGGAGAAAATCAGGAGGGCGAAGGCACAATTTAGGATCCAGCTGGCAAGGGCCATAAAAGACAATAAAAATGGATTCTGTAAGTATGGCAAAAGTCAGAGGAAAACAAGAGAAGCCACAGGTCCCTTGCAGAATACAGATGGCAGTCTATGGAGGCTATAGAGAAGGCTAAAGTATTTAATGCCTTTTTTGCTTCAGTTTTTAAAATAGGGGCAGCTACCAGATAACAAATTAAGCTGACAGTAAAGAAAGGAAAAGATACAAACAGTTTAGAATAGTGACAGAACATGTTAGGAATTACTTAGAGAAAATAGATGCTTTCAAGTTGACAAGGCCAGATGGGATGCACTTGAATGAAGGAATTGGCTGAAGTAAATTTTGAAAACATTAGCTATGCTCTTTGAGAACATGTGGAGGTCAGGTGAGGTTCTGGATGAATGGAAAGGGGCAAATATACTGCCCATCTTTAAGAAAGGGAAGAAGGAGGATCCATAGAACTACAGACCAGTTGGCCTGACCTCCATACCTGGAAAGGTAATGGAGCAGTCCTTTAGGAATCTACTGTGAAACACCTGGAGGAGAACAAAATGATCAGAAGCAGCCAGCATGGATTCACCAAGAACAAGCAATGCTTGATCAACCTGATTTCCTTCAGTGATAAGATGACAGGCTTTGTGGGTAAGAGGAGATTAGTGGATGGGATATCTCCTATAGCAAGGCTTTTCACACTTTCTCTCATACCACTCATGACATTAAAAAAACTAAGAAAATAGATGGAAGCACTGTAAGGTAGATATAACTGGTTAGACCGTTTTGCTTAATTAGTAATGGCTCAGTATCTTGTTGGGAGGAGGTATCAAGTAGGATTCTCCAAGGGACCGTCATGAGTCCAGCATTGTTCAACATTAAATTATTTCTACTGCAGAATCAAATGCATGCTTAGCAAATTTGCAGATAACACCACGGTGAGCGGAGTTACAGATACTCTGGAGAACAGGTTTAGGATCCAGAATGACCTGAATAGGCTGGAGATATGGTTCACGAACCATCAAATAAGATTCAGCAAGGACAATGGCAAAATCCTCCACTTGGGACAGAATAACTGCATGCACAAAAGCAGGCTGGGGGATGACTGGCTAGGCTGCAATATTGCAGAAAGGGACCTGGAGGTTACAGTATTAGAAGCTGAATACAAGCCAACAGTGTGTTCTTGTTGCAAAAAAAGGGCCAACGGAATTCTGGATTGTATTAGCAGTAGTGTCACTTGCAAATAAAAGGAAGCGATTCTTCTGATCTACTCAGCACTTGCAAGGCCTCATCTGGAGTACTCTATCCAGTTTTGGGCTCCACACTTCAAGGAAGACATGGAGAGTCTGCAGTCTGGTGCAGAGCAATAAAAATGATTATGGGTCTGGGAGGCACGACTAAGGAGGAAAGGCTGAAAGAACTACAGTTATTTAGTGTGGAGAAAAGACGACTGAGGGGGATTTGATAACAATCTTTAAATACCTGAAGGGCAATTACAGAGAAAATGAACATGGGCTTTTCTCTGTGGCTGTAGAGGACAGAACTAGGAGCAATGGCCTACAGCTGCAGCAGTGGAGATTTAGGTTGGAGATTAGGAGGAGTTTCCTGACTAGGACAGTGATCAAGCATTGGAACAGGCTACCTAGAGAAATTGTGAAATCTCCATCTTTGGAAGTTTAAGAGCAGGTTGGAGAGACAGTTGGCTTGGATGGTTTAATCAGGGATGTTCCTAACTTGAGCAGAGGAGCTGAACTAAATGACCACCTGAAGTCCCTTCCAGTCCTACTTTACCATGATCCTATCCTCCTAAGGTGACATTCATCTTAGTAACAATAATTCTTACAACCACTTTATTTTTATAAAATGTACAGCATTATGCCTCTATAGAAAAATGATTTCCAACCAAGACACTTTGCACTAGCAGACCATACTACAAATAAAAGGGATACCTGATGGAGAAGTATAAAGGAGATTTACTTAAGAGACTCATTAATAGTTTAATAAAATATGAAGAATTACATTTAAATTCCATACACATCCTTTGTCCCTAGAGGTCTGCTCAGTGCAGCAGAAAAAATAAAACCTGCAGTGTACAGATAACGTGCAAACCCTCAGTGACTTTATATTAAGGTGTAGTTTTACAGTAGCACATTCAACCTGGAAAAGAAGTCTCACTCAAAGGCCATACTGTCAATAGATGGATAAACTGATTTGACTCTGATTTGCATGTCTACATGGGAAAGCTTTTTCTCACTACCATTTCTACTGACTCCTAGTTCCAAGGCCTCAATGGAAACTCGGTCCTACCAGAATTACCTGATGTCCAACAGTTTTTCTTACAAGGCAACCTCATAAAACGAGCTTGCTCTCACTAACCTCACATCAATAACCATGATGGCCTCTAGTTTGCAACTTCTTCCTAAGGAGTATCACCAGATCTTAAGTCTTTCCTTACTCCTGAAGTGAATGTGACTGTTTGTTCCCTGGGATTATGTTTTCCTCCTCCAGACTTAAGGTACTCTGCTGAACCAGTCCTCTCTGAGATAGCAGAGATATTCACAACTCATTTCTTGCATGAGATTTCTCGTTACTGAAAATATTCTATCCCTATACTTGAAACTCAGGACTCTGTTAATATAGTCTACTGATGAAATATTGTCCACCACAAAAGCAATGCATCTTTCCATAAGAAAGTCCTATAGTTTTAAAACTAAGGCCAAGAACTAATCCAAGGTCTGGGATCTTCATGTTCAGGTACTGGTTCTCTAGTTTCTTGGTCATATATCAACAGAGCAGAGAAGCTAAAAGTAGCTAAGGAAAGGAAGAAGAAAACACTGGAAATAAGGTTTTTTGTTTTAAAAGTAGAACTTGTCCCTTTATAACTTCCATCTCTGCTCTGCTAGAACAAAAGAATTCTCAACAATAAGCAGTCAGGGTTTAGAAACTACTGGCTGTTCTCAATAATTACAATGACGTAATTTACTACCCAAATAGATTAAGGTTGCATTTGAATGAGATAGAGTCCAGTCTTGACTGGTTCAGATAAACTAGCTCCCCTTAACTACAGAAACTTTGCCCATGACAGTTTATTACACTGTAATAAAGTACTTTTATATTAAGTACCTTATTGTTTCCTCAACCTACCATATTTCTGAACAGCCTTCAAGAATGCTCTGATCTTTTCTGAATATGACATCTGGTTACCTCACAGTGTATTCATGTTATAATTCAAAACCAAAACTACCTCAATAAGCTCTAAAATGATTAACCACTGAAAAAAAAGTGTTGTATGGAAAAGAACAACTTTCCTCTAAAAACTTCCCTGGTGATTTCCAAATTAAAAATGCTGCCCTAAAAAGTTTTAGTATTCTAGAAATGGGTGTAAAACCACCTCTCTCATATTTGTGAAAGATGCAGCCTTTCCCATGTATGGTAGTGTAAACAGAAGCTCTCTTCTAGGAATGTATTACGTTAGTAGTTCAGGCAAGTTCCACACATTCCTTAGCAAGAATCTCTTGATTCTCTTCCAGTTAGCAAGCCAAAAAAACATATGTATCATACAACTACATGGACACTTTTGATCTCTATTTAAAGTCAATTTAATCACAGTAGTATACTAAGACTATTTTGCTTGATTTCCGAGTAGGTTATATTTTAACAGCAAGTGTGATCAAAGCTCACAATTCTTAACAAAATTAAAGTTTTACACAAATTCCTCTTTAACTTTGCAACATGCAACTTGCAAAATATTTTCTGCATATTCTTCAATTAAAAAAAAAACCAAAACAATGCTATGACAAAATTGTATAACATAACTTTGAAAGGCAAAGAAAACCTCTCTTTATATGTAAAGTAACAGTAATTCATTTTATTTCCCTTAGTAAAAATCTAGCATGTTTCCATCTCTCCCTCCCTCCACCCCCAGTTGACATACAAATTTAGGAAAATTAAATGTCAAACCAACCTCCTAGAAACAGAACTAACTCACTGCATGAACATTTTGCCATAAAAAATAATTTATAAAAGCATACCGAGTTTGCTAGTAGTTCATAAGACCAAGGTACCATTTAATTATGCAATAGATTATTTCTCTCCAAATTTAGCAGGATAATCAGTACCAGCAATCACAGAATCAGAAAAGAATAATTTAGTGAAATTATAGTGATGGCATAGAACAGGACTGTCCAACTGGCAGTCCACAAGGGATTAACATGTGGTCCTTGGGTTCCCAACCAGCAGTGGCTGCCCCCATCACTCCAGCTACAGCAGCAGCCAAGGTCCTACAGCTCCCCATCCCTCCAATGGCTTCCATTGCCTGACCCAGCCCCACGGGGGGGGGGGGG
>NW_017729029.1:64844985-64849987 GCF_001723915.1 Gavialis gangeticus | reverse complement strand
GGGGGGGGGGGGGAATCATCTTGACCACGGGATGAGCCCCCCCACCAAATTTTAAGCCACTGCATGAAATTATATGAACTTCTACCAACAACCACAAAAATGTAATATTAGGAAAATGTATTTGTTGTGTAATCATTTTTCCAAAACCACTTCAGCCATTTTTGCTGAAACTTTCTTAAAAACTTCAAATCTTAGACAAACATGCAGCATGGAGCTTTTATCCCAAACAGTTTAAAGTTTGACTAATTATAACCAATTGAAAACTATACATTCAATTTTATAAACCAAATTACTTCAACTGTAGCCAGTTCTGACTTTAAAAAAAGTAAAAGTTTCCAAGTAGTATTTAGTAACAATTATTCAATGAAATACTTGACAAAGTTTGAACAGCTACTCTAAATGACGTGGTAAAAATTTCTGGAGCCTTTTTTTTGTTTTTTTTAAATCTCCATTATTGTGGTTTAAAAAAAAATATATATGGATGATGAGACAGACAATTAGTATCTTAAAATATTTTAAGATTATTCCATTTATGTAGCAAAATATTAAGCCAGTCATTACCATAAAATACAAGTTAACGTAGACTTACATGCATACTTTTTAATGATCCATTATCATATCCCTCCACCCATATACAAATAGCATCGTATTTTTAGTGTTAAATATCCATACCTGAACTGGTGCTCTCTCAAATTAGATAGTGCTTCCATTCCATGTAAATAAGAATATACGATCTCCAGATCCTGCAAACAGATTTAAAAAAAAAAATATATATATATATTAGGATTTTCAGACAGTATAAAATATGAAAGGTTATCCTTAAAGAGCATCCAAAGCTCTTCTATTAAGAATATTAAAAGTATTCCTACAATGACTTTTACATTAGGCAGACTATATATGACTTATAGCAGTGGTTCTCAATCTTTTTAGGGTCAAGGCACACCTAAGGAAGTGCCAGCTCTTAGTTTTCATTCTTTTTTGGCCAACAGAAAAAATAATACAGCAGTTTTTCTGTTGCAAAGAACTCAGAAGGACCACAGCTAATTATTTCTATTTGAAATATGTTGGTTTATCTTGTGACTCACATTTGTAAACCTAACAATGCTAACATTGTGCACCACCTTGCAACACCCTTGAAAGGATCTCAAGGCACCCTAGGATGCCATGTCATCCTAGTTGCGAATCACTGGCTTGTGGTCATCTCCTGCATTCACAGATTGGAAAATTTGTTTTCTACCCATTTGAAGCTAGCATCAACAAATATAAACAAAAATAAGATGCCTGTTTTGTGTCCTGATTTATCATTCTTGCATTTGGTGCAATTAAAACAGAAGTCTCTCTCGATCAGAATTTTTTTTGGACATAATAGTTCAAACAAATTCGGCTTCGTTATACCAAGGTATCTTGGAACACTCACTTTTGTGAAAAGGTAGCTCAAGGAACCTCAACATAAAACAACATCTTTCATAATAAAGACTAAACAATTTAGCAGAGGTTTAACTACCCATGCTTTTGGGTGCTAGCAGCATCAGAAGCAAGGGCAACAAACATTAAGTTCAAGGTGGCTGCAGTAGCTGAGCCAGCAGCTGCTGTCCTTGTGCTATGGACTCATGCCCCAATCACCCACCCCTCATTATGCTACTACTTTCACATGGAAGGTTTCTGGTTCCAGATTATGTAACAAAATGATGTACTGATTTTTTTATTTCCCTAAATGTATCCTCCTTAAATGCTAGATAAATAGCATAAACACAAAAGCACAGGGGCCCTCACACAGGACGCAGGCATTATTTCCACATAAATCCCGAGTGCACCAATTCAAGGAAGATTCTAATCCATATAATAAGGGGGGGGGGGGGGGGACGACTTCTCAACCCCTGGATCGACAGGCCAGATCCAGCCCACATCCCCATGTCTTCTGCCCTGCAGGTCCAAAAATTTGGCAGCAGAAAAACAGTGGCACCACTTCCCCATAGACAAATTCTGGACCCAAGGAGAGCCCTGGGCCCTGCATCTTGGATCGTGTACCCAATCCCATCACAAAGGGCTGAGTCCCAGGCCAAACCCTGGTGCAGTGGCCAGACCTAGCTCTCCCCCCACCCGCCCAAACCCAATCCCAGAATTTTAGGGTAGGAAGGAGCAGTGCTAATTGCCTGAAGACCAGTCGTTGAAGGAGGGGGCAACACCAGCGTCTAATCTCAGCCTGCAGGGGTGGGAAGGAGCAATCCTGGGCCCCAGGGCCTGCTCCCCATGCTTAGGCAGAGAGGGGACAGTGCTAAACCCCAAATCCTAATCCTGGTATGCAGGGCTCAGGCCTGCCCATGGACCAGCCCCCATTCTACTCAACCAGCCAAAAAGTTGAGCACCACTGATTTAATATATGGCCTGGAACCCTCCTCTCTACCCCCTGAATTCCCCCCCCCCATGCTCCTCCTCTTTCAGATTAAACCAAAAGTATCTCCTAGTCCAGGGGTTCTCAAACTGTGGTACACTTACCCCTGGGAGTACACAAGGGGAATATGTAATGGCAGATTTAATTTTCATTATAATAATAATTGGTATTTAAGGGGTTACAATAGAAGATGTATGCTGGTGGGGGAAGCTAGTAAATCTGGAAGGAGGTACATGATAAGAAAGAGTTTGGGAACCTCGGTCCTAGTCACTAGTACTAGAGAAAGATCTAGGAAGATAAAGAAAAGATAGGATGCCTTCCCATCATTTTCACCTTTTCCTTCAGCCCATAAAACAAACTAACATTAAAATAATTTGTTGACAACCTGCGTCATCAGAATAATGTTATATCTGAAACAAATCCCCCAAACTAAATTAGAGACACTGGAAAAATAGCATTTCACTGAAAAGTTAAAGTAAAAAAAACCCAACTATATTCACATTATCACAAGGGATTAAAGTTAAAATTTTATTTTTAGAATAAAGTGTTCCATCTTTAAATACTATAAAGAATTTTAAAATCTAAATCACTACCCCCAAATCCCAAAAGGTGCTTCTAGCATAGTAAGAGAAAAAAATCTTGGCATAAAAAAAAAAACAAAACGCTACACAATATAAATTAATATTTATTTAAAAAAAAAAAAAAAACAGAATTGGAGGGTCCAAACAGCCTGCAAAGAAAAGAAAGGGAGGAAAGGTGGTAAAAGAGTAGTTAAAAATCAGGGGGCAATAATACAGTAGTAACTCTAAAAGACATCGCATTTCTACTTAAGGTACTTCCTTAAAATGGAAAAGAGAACCTAATGTCAGGGCAAAGAAACTCTTACATGCTAATGAATTACAATGGGGAAAAAAATCTCTCAAAGGCTATAGTGATACTATCTCTATCATGCAGGTGAAATGTGAAATAATAGACTTAGTAGGACAAAATACTTGGACATGAATGTCACAAGAATCAACATGTAAAATACTCTGATGATCAAAGAATTCAAAGTTAAATTTGAGCCCTAATTTAGTATAATGGAAAAATATGAGAAAGCATATGGTTCTCCAAGTCAGTGACCTAGGGGCATTCCAGATAAGCTGAAAATGACTAAATACTTTTGGAAGTTCTGCTAAGAGGGTACCGCAATAACCAAGGCCCCATCTACATGGGCAGGTAAAGGAGAGATTGCATGTAACGCGTGATCCACACAATTACATCTCCTGCCATACCACCTGTGCATGGCAAGAAGCACAATTGTGATCCAATCGCCCCTTATTGCCAATGTAGGGGGAGCCCAATCCTGAGCTGCCCATGCACTGACCAGAAGCAGGCTCCAATGGCTGAGGCCCATTTGCTCAGGGGATACCCAGCCATAAGGGTCATGTGCAGCCAGGACCAAGAGAGCCCACAGCAAACATGAGACAGCTGGGGCCGAGAGCCCCAGCAGCTGTGGGGTCTCTCGGTCCTAGCTGTGTATGAAGCTGGGGGTTTCACACCCTGACCCTCCAGACTTGGGGATCAAAGCAGCCATGATCCCCAGGGCTCAAGGGTTTCACACTAGGCATGGTGCACTCCTGCAGCTAGGAGCCCTGTCAGCTGACACAACCCCCAGTGGCAGGGAAGACCCTGTTACATGTGCAAATCTAAGTTCCACAGCACCCAGCTATAAAGTTAGCACACATTTTCAAGGTCTAACTTTAGGGCTGGTTACAGCTTTATCATGTGATACTCATTTTGCACATATAGCTGATCTTAAAGTAATTGCACAAATAACTAGTTAATTGCATGATACCTGTAATGTGTAGAGGGGGCCCAAGTCCTATGATCCGGGCAGTGGGGTGGGGGATAGCTGCATCAGCACGCAAAGGCCCTATGTGGTAGAGAGTAGAAGTGGCAGCAACAAGCCAGGAGTACCAGCATCCCTGCCCCAGGAACCAAGCCAGGCTGATCCAGTCTGCAGCTCCAAAACCTTGCCAAGCACTCGCATAGGCCATCGGATATTTTAAGAACAGACTGAAAAACTCTAGAAATTATGAACTTAAATATGAACCTAACCTAAAAAATTAAGACTAGAACATGTTGAGGAGATCCATTATTTTGTCTTCAGCAACATTTTCAAACAACAGCTAACTAACTTAATAACCAAAACTACTGATGTACAAACCAGAATAGAATTCAGCTATTTTCCTGTAGCATTGGAGAGCTAAAAGATGGGCAAGATGAATGAACAGTAGGGAGAAAAATTTATCACAGAAACCAATTATGACTGACAGCACACAAAAAACAGTAAAATAAATCTGTTAAGTAAGAAAAAGACTACTTCTACTCTATTCTTTTTCATAATGCAATGACATTTCAAAATGTATAGCTGTATTTGCATGTTTGACATTCCAAAGACTCATGTCTGGAAATCAATATTTAGCCCCTGAGAATTAGTCCTGTAGTCTAGAAGTAATCTTTATAGGGCACTAGTGATAGCTGATGTCTGTACAAGGGGAGAGAAGGCTGGAGACAACCCACAACAACGGGTTGTTTTCTGTCTGGCCTGCAAGAAATAAGCAAGAA